>NC_133655.1:197089493-197423740 GCF_009905375.1 Apium graveolens | reverse complement strand
TTATCATCTTGAGTCTCTCCTTTTTACTAAGGGCATCAGCCACCATATTGGCTTTCCCCGAATGATAAAGAATCTCCCAATCATAATTCTTGATTAGCTCTAACCGCCTCCTCTGGCGTATGTTGAGCTCTTTCTACGTAAAAATGTACTAGAGCTCCTATGGTTTGTGTAAATCCCGCACTTCTCTCCATACAAGTAGTGCCTCCAATCTTTAGGGTAAAACTATTGCCACGAGCCTAAGCTCATGGGCGGGGATATCGAATTTTATATTCCCTTAATTGTCTTGACACGGACGCGATTATCTTGCTGTGCTGTATAAGAAGCACCCAAATTCCTTATGTGAAGCGTCACTACAAATCACAAAATCTCCTTTTTCCATCCGGCAACGCCAACATAGGGGCCATCACCAATCTTTGCTTCAGTTCTTGAAAGCTGTTCTCGCATTTCTCTGTCCATTCAAACTTCTTAGTCTTACGAGTAAGCCGCGTTAAAGGGGCTACTATCTTTACAAACTTGAACGAATCTCCGGTAGTGACCAGCCAATCCTACCTCTGGTAATTCCCCAAACCATGGTCATCAATTCCTCAGTGGTCCTTTATTCATTCTTGTCAGGACCCTCCACAGGATTCTTCTCAGCAACAATCCCTTCTAGGACAACATCCTCAACTGCTACGTCCTCAATATGAACATCATTCGGTCCCTCATTAGGGTGTTCCATTGGATCCACAATCTGATCTCCAATAACTAATAAAACATCATCGCGTTGTTGCTCCTCAACCTCAGGGTTCGGTGTCCCGCTACCATATACGATAACGAACTACGCTTCTATCACGATATTTATAAGGGTTCCCATAAGGGTTTAACTGTCAGTACTACATTAGGTAGTCCGACTATGAACTTGGCAAGAGTTCTTATTATCTTAGTGAACTTATTATCTTAACGTCACATCATCTCTGAGGTTTATAACGCTTAGCTCTGATACCACTTCTGTAACACCCCCAAATCCGGGGTCGGGGATCCGGGTTGTCATGAGTTCCATTTCCCTTAATAACACCCAATCTTAATAATTAATCAACTACTCTGTACTGTGACCCCACAATAAACACACACACCACATGTTATAGTCTCAGAGATGAACATCCAAAAATAATCACAAGTCATTTTATTCCACAATTACTAGCCAATACACCTTAAAAGGTTTCTGAATAAATTTACATTTCTTTGCCATTATTATAATTCATAATTATACATAAGTCTGGTACATCATAAGCTGAAAGCCTAGCCTATTGGTAATTTCTACCTCAGCTACAGCGGCCTTAACGCTTCCAGAAAGCTACGGAACGTTTCCTATCCGCTTGCGAATTGGGAGCTTGGTCCTGTTCATCTTATCTATCTGATGTTGTGTGATGAAAGAAAAAGCAAGGGTGAGCAGCAAGCCCACCAAAATAATATGTATAATGATTAACAATATATGAGCCTTCTCATAGTACTCATGAAAGTCTTGGTCAAAAGAAATGAACCAAGTTGATATCTTAATGCGATGAAGTCGCAAAATATTCAGTATATATATATACACATATACTTTTCAAAGTATGGGAAGTCCTCTTCCATGCATAATACACACAGAGTTCCAGTGTATAACTGTATAAAAATATCGTTGCAAGGTGATCTCATATATCTAACCTTATCTCAACGTTTTTCTGAAAATCTTTGTCATGCATAAGATAATCATTTACTAGATATAAGTTTAAAAGATGAAGTTACAAGATACTCCAATATACTTATATCTTTTCCAAATACTACTTGAACTACCACCGTTCAAGTTATAATTAGTTTCAAAAGTTCATCACACTGATGAGACTACAAGATAAGACTTGAATAGATTCAATCTTTGAAATATTTTGAAGGAAATGAAGTTATGATATACTTCATTAATCCCCGATATATATATATACACCTATATATATACATATGTTTCCTGAAAACCTCTATCATGTAAAGTATGAACAAAATTGCAATATCCAATAAATTTGGAAAGGAAAGAATTTTGGCATAAACCTGATATCTTGCTGATCAGGCAAAGATACCAATAAGTAACCTTTTTTACTAGTAGATGGATGAATTCCCCACCGGTCATCACCCTGGCCACATAAGGACCTTGTGCTGGACCGCCACCCGGCCTCTTACGTATTGATGGACTGCCACCCAGCCACTTACACTTTGATAGACCGTACCCCGGCCTGTCGCTTATGCCGACTCAATTAGATGGGCTTACTTCCCGAACGTTGGGTAAGTAATCAATTCATTTGTTTTCTCAAAACAGCAACCATGTTGCGAATGTAAAATGCACCACAGAGCTGGATCCCCTAGGTTTTGAGCGAGTATTTAAATCCCCTTTGAAAGGAAGATCTTAAATATAAAAATGAGTTTTGGTATCCGCTCTAACTTTTGAAAATCATTTTAAAGACTTGAAAACACTTTAAAGAGTGTTTGGAATAATGCTGATTTAATAAGGTAAATCAGTCTCAATAAAAAGAAATATCTGAATATTATTATTTAAATAATATTCCCATAAAGAATACTTGAGGTAGAAGTTGGAAAACTTATACTTGAAATGAATAGTAAATAATCAAATATATACTTATACGAAAGTAATATCTTTATTTGAATATCAAAAGTAAGTTTGATTATTGAACATTATTCTTTAATAAAATAAAGAATATTAATAAATAATAAGCGGAGTCATAATACCTCGAATCAATATTATAAATAATATTCATTAAATAAAATAAAGGAGTCATACATCCTCAAATGAATATCCAAGTAATATTCAATAAATAATATAAAGGAGTCATAAGTCCTCGAATGAATATTCAAGATAATATTCATTAATAAAATAAAGTTATCGAATAAACCTTATTCGATTAATAGTTTTGAAAACTATTACCATAAATATATAATATATATATATATACAAAATCTACTCGGGATCCTCGACTCCCGGTTTTAGAAAATGTTTTCACCTTTGGGTCCCTATACTAAGGGTATATGCAAATTACCGCTATTCTCTAGCATAGGTATTATCAACTGAACCAACTGATATATATGGCAAGAATACGAAACAGGCATGCATATGTACCGTATCACATGCTACAATATATCGCAAGAATTTGCTAATTTAACCAACATGCATATATCACAAGATAATGCATATACATATATACATCACCACAACAGTATAACGGGTAGAAAACTTGCCTGAGCAACTGGGGGTTACGAATGGCTCGGGACGAGTCTGGTAACCTATAAACAACAAGTAAGTTGGAATTAAACCAAAGTCACTTGTAAATCTATACATTAACCAACTTAGACCCTAACGCTCGCTTTGCGCTTACTGATTCTCTTAAGTCACTCGAGTACCCTCGGCTCCACCATTTTTAATAAATTAACCATTACGAGTTTTAAGGAGATTCTTTCGCAAGTGTCTTACCAACTGCCTATTACACCTTACATAAATGTTTCATACTTCAATTAGTCCTTTAAGGTCTTTAACCTATGTTTCAAAGTAAGGCGAGGGGTAAGGGTTCGTTCGCAAAACGTCGTTACTTAAAACGACCGTTTCTCCTAAACCGTTCATCGGAATCAAACGAACCACATATCAAAACGAAGCTTGTAACATGATATCTAAAAATGGCAATGGTCAAAACCTTGCAGTGAGTTCAAGGGTTCTGATGTTAAGAACAAAAACAGTCTACGGTAAATCGGGCATTACGACGGCTATGTTTACGCGATCTCCAAAATTTAAAACTCCATCCATACTTTATCAATCAATCAATCCAAATTCACAACCCAATCAAAACTCCATCCATACTTTATCATAACAGCCCCAACAACTCAACATTAACAATTTATACTTATTCCCCACATGAACTAAAAGCTTTACTTAGGTTCCTTACCTAATTATCAAGATTTACAACCCCAAAAATACCACAAAACCAACTAATCTCTACAAACTCAACCAAACTTTAAACAATCAAGCATCATGCTTCACATATGCTATATCAATCATATTCATTCCTAATTACTCAAAACTAAAGCTAGGGTTTGGAGTTTATACCTTCCTTGGAGAGTGGAGAATCAAGAGAATGGCTTGGAATCACCCTTAAAGTCCTTATCCAAGCTTAAACTAAACAAAACTTCAAGAACAAAAATTTTAGTTCTTGAAAAACACTATTCACCATCTTCTTCCATGATTTATTGGAAGAGATTGTGAAGGAATTAGGAGCTTAAACTTATAGGATATCCATATCTATGTATAAGGAACCTTAGATAATTACCTTGTGATTTAACAATGCTTGGAACTTGATTTTTGGAAATTTCTTCTTTGAAAAAGAAGAAAAGCCGAGAGCAAGCTTGGAAGAAAGAGAGATTTTTGTGTTTTTGCTTTGATTTGATTCTTTGGTTGGTTGTTTTTGATTTGTTTTTTTGGGTAATTACCTTTCTAACCTTGACTTTGTGTGGTTATAAACCAACCACATCTCCTTCCTCCCTATGTCATGCTTATGTCATCTTGTGGTGTCATCCTTCCCTCCTTGTCCTCTTCCCATTGGTTGGATGACATCATCCCCTCTAATCTCTTTGATTAACTTCCTAATTGTTTGCCTAATGACCGCTGATCTGTTATACGGTTCGCTTAACTTTCGTTTTCGTTTATCGTTTGAGGGATCATACCCGGGATCTTATTACTTGGGTTTCCTTAACCTTTCTCAATACATTATATTCCTTTTATGATCCTGTCTTATAATCCTTTAATTTAAATCCTTTTTATCTTGTTACCTTATACTCAATTCTATCCGTATCTAGTGGATTTCCGGGAAAAATCAAAGTGTTCGGAATTGGATTCTAACGATCTTTACATACACTTATATACCACATAGAGTACTAATAATATCCCAGAAGACCAATAACAGAACCCCTACATAGTGTGGCATGAAAAGTTTTCTCATTCAGCAAAACACTAATCATAAGGGTTTCAAAAATTTCCAAAAAAATTGGGGTTATTACATGTTGAGTCATTAAACCTTAACTGCTATGTGTTACGTGTTATCTGTTTTGATCCAAACGTGTTTTGGACATTTATTGAGTGTTTTATTGTAAGTTAGATATCTTATATCAAAACTCGTACAGCTCAAAACCATGTTTTAAAAGCCCGTATTTCAAACAAAATCATTGGCCCTATTTTGCCAAAAATGCCCTATACCATATCGTTATTCTGAACCCCTAGACGTTTTACAAATTGACCTTTTTCGCGAAAAAACGACTTTTCCGGGCCCCTTTGGGTACCAAAAACCCCACAAAAATCACATTTTTATTTTTATATGATCATGAAATTATCATATATCATTTTTCTTTGCATTTATGTAATATTCACAATTTTTGGGAATTTTTAGCATTAATTTTGTATTTATTGGATATTTAAAAATTCAATATTAATACCCAAAAATTTATAAAAATTGGGGCCAAATATTTTTATTAGGAGTGTAATTAGACCGTTATTTTTACTTAGGGGTATTATTTTCATAAATATAAATACCTGATTTATTGTTAATTTTTCAGTTAATTTTAATTAAAAATCAGAAATAATCAGAAAATAGAAAAAGAAAAGGGAATTAGGGTTTGTGTTGGTGAAGAACAGGCAGAGAATCAAAGCTGAATTTGAAAGTGATTCCGGAGTCCAAATCAGTCATGTGAGTACTCGTTTTGAAGCTTATGATCTCTAGTTTTTGATTATGTAGTTGTTTTTCATGGTTGATTGATCGAATTTATATTCATATTTTCGGGTTTTAATCTTGAATTCGGGTTTGAATTTCTGGTTATTGTTTGATGATTTGATGATTACGAGTGTTTAGATCGTCGTTTTTCCTGTCGATTGGTACCGGGTTTGCTGGGTTTCGTGTTGAATTCGTGCTCGCCGAAGAACGATGTCGCCGCCGCCGTTCTTTGTTTTCCCGACGTCGTGCTCGTTGAACGAAGAAGGAGATGGACGAGGGAAGATGCTGGGCTTGATTATCGAACGAAAACGCAGCAGAACGAGCCTGGAATCGTGTTGGTTGCTATTTGTTTTGGTTCGCCGGAAAACGAGGCCGCCGGTGTCGGGTTCCGTCCGACCGACCTTGTTCTTGAGCGACCCGGGTTCGACCCGGTTTGCAACCCGGAAATCGACCCGGGTTTGATCCTAAAAACCCAAACCCTGAAATCAGTTTCATGTTTCTGGATTTCTATATATTTATTTTATTTTCTGAAAATTAGAAATTAGTTTTAATAATTCTAATCATTAGATAAAAAATAGTTTTGAATTCTGAAAAATAATATTACTAATTTCTAAATTATTTTATTAAATTATAAATTCGGATTTAATTATTTAATTAATTATTTATCTAATTACTTATTAGTTATCTAATTAAGTAATAATTAGGTAATTAATTAATAATTAGGTAATTAATTAATAGATAAGGATTAAAAATGATTAAATAATACGATTAATAATTCGATAATTAGTTAATATTACGAGTAACTCGTATCTATGCGAGTAGTGATTTGATAATGAGAATTATTATTCGAGCGTTAGTTATTCGAATAATATTGCAGTAATTGTTCGTATTGTATAATTAAATACCGATAATTAATTGATTAACGAATCGTTTAAATTCCAATAATAATATATTAGTTCGGTAGTATTCGAGAATAGTGCGTAGCTCGTACTTATACGAGTGTTTAATCGTTGAGTTGGTTTATAATTCGAGTAATTTGTAGTTATTCGATAAATAACGTATCAGTTAATTAATTCGATTGATTATTTGTAAATAATCGATCTAATCAAATAAATAACGATGAGTTGTAAATATTTGCAATAAATTGTGATTAATCCTAATAATTAGGGATTAATTAATTTAAATTAGTAAATAATTATCTTTTAATTATTTATTAGTTATTTATTTATTAAATATTTAAAAAGTGATTAATTATTTCGATAATTAGTCACATAATTTTCGATAAATCATAACTTCTTCATTTTAACTCCAAAAATTATAGAAAAATTATTTTTGACTTTGATTTTTCTTAAATAATTATTTAAAAATTATTTTGGGATTTAAAAATTAGCAATAATTATTTACATTGAATAATAAATTGAATTGTCAGTATTTAATTGATAATAATTCAACCATTAGTCCGATTTGAGCGAAACGAAATCCTGTTGACTTAGAAAAATGAATTCTTTTCACTAAAAATAATATGAAGACCTAATTTCTTCTCGAAATTAGTTGACCTTATTGATTGCTTGATTATCAATCGAAATACGTGCCGAGACGAGTTCGAAAAATTCCGGAAAAATGGGAAATGAAGCAGAAGGTGATCAACGGAGCAATCAGCGAATCGATTTCGATTCTAAAAATTATTTTAACTATAAAAATGATTATGTGCTTATGTGCTTATGTGTATTATATGGTTAATCAAGTCTTACTTGCTTATATGTAATATTCGAGTTGGTTATAAACGTATGGGTAAATAGTAGGAATAAAATGAAGTCGATTTAAGGTGCAACCGAAGTATAAAATGACTTAACCAATCTATTTTGCTAACAGAAACTAAGCCAGCAAGGCAGGTCAAGTAGGGGATAGACGGAAGTGATTTAATTGCAGTAAGTCGCACAGAAGGCAAGTTTCTCCTCTATTCTATTTTCCAGAATAGTGATATTCTCTTCAGATTCTTATTACATTTACATTATTTTAACTCCTTTATTCTTATCTCAGTTCGATTCTTGAATTATTCTTTTCATTTGAATTTATTATTCATATTCCAATTATTACTCACAATTATTAATATATTCTGGTGATTAGAATATATCAAAGTATACCGATTATTCCGGTTGCTATTCCAGGGACTGGATAACATTACTTTTGGGGATTAAGGTTACTTAATCCTAAGGACCGGAACATAACCGAATCCTTAAGATGGGCCGTAGTGCCTGGGTGCCCGACGGGATCTATATAGTGAGATATAGATCTGCACTGTATCCTGGCTGATCAGCAGGGTATAGCTGCGAACTTGAGTCCAGTGTAGTTCGTTTGTATTCGCCAGCAATGGCCTTCTTTTGATTCTTATAAGGTTATATCTTTGCAGATAAACCTGGGATACGGATTCAGTTATATTGCTTTAACATTGTGTATATTTTGTAGACTTGTTGAGCAATTTTGGCTCCCCCCTTTCTGTTGTTATTCACCTTATTATTTCAGTTAAGAAGGAATATGAAACCCGTCAGAACACGAGTGGTAAAAAGCGGGTCAAGCCTCGGGATCCTCTTATACCCAAGGTGTTGATCCCAATCCAGGAAGAAAGCTTTAAGTTTCCCGAGCAGGTGGAGTGTTGATAGATAGTATGTGTGTTTGAATAAAAGCTGAACTTAGTTTAAAATGAGTTAGACAATGGTTTGTAATAAAGAAAGTTTGTGAGATTTTGAATGTTGGTTTGTAATAAAAGTAGTTAGTGGTTCTTGTTTTCATACTTCAACCTAAAAAGGTCCTGGTAGTTGTTAAGGGGTTTAGTTTCATTTCTTTATTATTTATTAATAAGCTTGTACAGGTTTGGTGATTAGCTCGTAACCCCTAGACTTATACCCCGGGTCTGGAGGGCGTTACAGTTTGGTATCAGAGCTGTAGGTTTGGTCCCTGAAAACAAGAACTTTAGGATTAAGATAGCATAGAGAGATCACATGAAATAGGGATAGTTAGATTAGGAAGAATAGTGTTAGGATTTAGGTCAGATTAGAATAGGAAAATATAAATCTTAGAATTGTTTAGTGACCTTTTCTTTTCTTTGGTATATTATTAGATGGCTTCTTCGTCAGAGCGGACTGAGTCAGACCTAGTAGCAGCACCAGTACTAGCCCCAGCATCAGTGCAGGTTTTTCCTCCATTGCCACCACCTCCACTATTACCATTTCGACCAGCACCAGAGATACCACCTCCATTAGAGGTACCAGACTTTGTTGATTATTTCCCTTATGTTGAGCCAGAGATGCTTGACTTTCCACCTTTGGAGTTTCCGATGTTTGATATTCCTGATATGATTGATCTTCCACAGTGGGATGATTTAGAGCCGCAGATTCCAGTACCGCAGCCTGAGATTCCAGATATTCCACAGATGGAGCCAGAGGCAGAGCCACCAGTGTATGCACCTATAGAGCAGCCAGTCTTATTTCCCGCCCCTTTAGCTATTTATGCCCCTATTCCTGGAGTATATCAGTTTCCACAGCAGGAGTTTATGGATGAGATAGTAGTCGGTGGGCCGTTACCTTCTCGGGGTTCTAGCACGGATCTTAACGAGCATCATACAGTTACTTATCAGCGTTTTCAGGAGGAGAGAGAGGAGAGGGTTCGATGGCAGACCCAGTGCAGAGAGATCCTTGGATTGTTTGAGACGCAGGCAGATGGTCCCGTCCGAGCATTACGATCAGATTACATACTGAGGGAGAGGTCACGTCAGATTCACCGAGTTAGTTCTCAGCAGCTTATGGATCTGAGACAGCAGGATATTAGTGTAGAGACAGCATATCATAGGGCATTGGGACTTACCGAGACAGTGTTAGAGGCATTGCAGGATGAGTTGAGTCATGTGCCACCAGGGTTCTGAGTCAGGGACAGATGAGACAGTGACTTCAGAGTATAGATGTACATAGAGGCAGCGTAATATGACCTAGTGAGTAGTGTGTATGTGTGTACTAGTAGTTTAACCTGTAGTAGGTTTTTGACTTGTAGCCCTGATGACTTCCAGCGGAGCGAGACTTTTTGTATCAAGCATTTACACCTGAGGCTGGTGTCATATATATAAACTGAACTTTTCAAATTTCTTTTATTTAAATTTCAGTCTTTCCAGTTTTACAGCATTTACTTTCATTTTACTGCTTTACAGTCTTTTAAACTATAATTCCTGTTAAAAAAAAACAGAAAAGGATAACCATTTTATTTAACTGCTTACATTTCTAATTTTTATATTCAGCAACTATTTTCTTTATATAAATCATGTTATTAATACCGGATAAATTGTTTTTCTAACATACTGTCAATTGTTTATTAAACTGTTAAATAAATATCACCTGTTTTATTATCAGAAGAAGATGGCACCAAAAAGAAAGACTAGGGCTGAGACCTCTAACAATAATTCTGAAGGCCAGACTAATGAAACCATGAACCAAATGTTCCATCTGATGCAACAACAGATGGTAATTATGCAGCAGCAGATGCAACATCAGCAACAGCAGATATAACAACAAATGTTACAACAACCACCTCGTCCTGAGCCTCAACCTGTTGTTACTTTTAAGCAGTTTCAGTCAGTTAAACCTCCAAAATTTGATGGGTCTACTGATCCTATTAAAGCTACCACCTGGTTAAAGGAAATAGAGAAAGCTTTTGTACTAGTGAAGGTAGGTGAGGACCAGAAGACTGATTTTGCTAGTTACTTGTTGAAAGGAGAGGCAAATTATTGGTGGGAATCTAAATAGGCTTTAGAAGGTGAAGATGTTATTGCTTGGGATAAGTTTAAAGAGTTATTTTTAGAAAAGTATTTTCCTCGCTATGTAAGGAATCAGATGCAGATAAAGTTTTTAGAGCTGAAGCAGGGAAGTATGTCTGTAACAGAATATGAAGCCAAATTCAATGAATTGGCTAGGTTTGTTCCGGAACAGGTGGACAATGAAGGGAAGCGAGTGCAGAGATTTCAAGAGGGATTACGACCATGGATACGCGGACAAGTTACAGTTTTTGAATTAGCAACATATACTGCTGTAGTCTAGAAAGCTTTGATCATCGAAGGGGAAAGTGAAAGATCTCAACGAGACAGAGGACAGGGAAGTTTCCAAGACCGTTTCAACAGAAAATCGGGATTTTAAGCCCGGGCAAATCTGAATTTCAAAAGGATAGGACAGGGTACACAAAAAGCAGGTAATCGTTTCCAAGTCTCCAACCAGCAGGGAATTGTTAAGGTTTCAGTGCCGTATTGCAAAACTTGTGGACGCAAGCATACCGGCATATGTATTAAAGTAGAGGTGACATGTTTCAAATGCAAGCAGAAAGGGCACTACTGTAACGAATGTCCGACAGGAAAAACAACAGAAATCACTTGCTATCAATGCGGAAGGAGAGGGCATATCGCTAGGAATTGTAAAGGACCAGCAATGGCAGCCAGTATTCCGAAAGTATTGGCATTACCTCCGCCACCGCCGCCAAATCAACTCAGAGCAAGGACTTTTAACATGACCATGAAAGAAGCAGTACAGAATCCAAGTGTGATTGCAGGTACGCTTTTGGTGAACTCCGTAGATTCAAAAGTATTAATTGATTCTGGAGCTACCCGTTCAATTATTTCTGAAGAATTTCTTGATAAGTTACATGGTGGAATTGAATGGTTGGGCGAGACGTTAATTATAAAATTAGCGAATGATGACCAAGTTCCGGTAGATCGAGTATGTCCTGCGTGTGATGTAGAAGTAGTCGGACATCATTTTTCTGTAGATTTAATTCCTTTTAAGCTAGAAGAATTCGATATCATTTTGGGAATGGATTGGTTAGCATGTCATAAGGCTCAGATAGATTGCGCGAATAAGAAAGTTGAATTGCGAACTGCGGAAAATGCAACGGTAATATTCAAGGGCAAAAAACAGCGGAATAAATTTCTCACTGTAGTGCAGACCAAACGATTGCTTCGACAAGGATGTGAAGCGTACATAGCTTACGTGTTAGATACTGAAAAAGGAAGTCCTAGAATAGAAGACATTCCAGTTGTATGTGAATTTCCGGACGTCTTTCCAGACGAGCTTCCAGGGTTACCGCCAGATCGAGAAATCGAGTTCACGATTGATCTAGCACCAGGTACAGAACCAGTTTCGAAAGCTCCGTATCGAATGGCTCCAGTCGAAATGAAGGAATTGTCAACGCAACTGCAAGATCTTCTAGACCAAGGCATTATACGACCTAGTGTATCCCCATGGGGTGCACCAGTATTATTTGTGAAGAAGAAAGATGGCAGCATGCGATTGTGCATCGACTATAGGGAATTGAATAAGCTCACTATCAAGAACAAATATCCTTTACCGAGAATCGACGATTTGTTCGACCAGCTAAAAGGAGTTGCATGGTTTTCGAAGATAGATTTACGCTCAGGTTATCATCAATTGAAGATTAAAGCTGAAGATATTCCAAAGACTGCATTTCGTACGAGATATGGGCATTACGAGTTTCTTGTAATGGCATTCGGTTTGACAAATGCGCCAGCTGCATTTATGGATTTGATGAACAGGATATTCAAGAAATATTTGGACAAATTCGTGATTGTATTCATTGATGACATCTTGATTTACTCCAAGACAGAAGAAGAGCATGCAGAACACTTGAGGATAGTTTTGGAAATTCTGAGGAAAGAGCAATTATATGCAAAATTCTCAAAATATGAATTCTGGTTAATGGAAGTACAATTTCTAGGGCATATCATCGGTAAAGAAGGCATCCAAGTTGATCCACCAAAGATTGAAGCTGTCTTGAATTGGGAAAGACCAAAGACGCCGACAGAAGTTCGAAGTTTCTTGGGATTGGCAGGATATTATCGAAGATTTGTCCAAGATTTTGCGAAAATAGCAACGCCGCTGACCAAGTTAACTCGAAAAAGTGAAAAGTTTGAATGGAATGATAAGTGTGAAGAAAGTTTTCAAGAGTTAAAGAATCGGTTGGTGACCGCACCAGTACTTGTACTGCCAGACGAGCAAGGAAATTTCATCATTTACAGTGACGCTTCGTATCGCGGGCTAGGATGTGTATTGATGCAACACGGTAATGTCATTGCATATGCTTCGAGACAACTTAAACCCCATGAGCAGAAATATCCTACGCATAATCTGGAATTGGCAGCGATCGTATTTGCATTGAAGCTTTGGAGACATTATCTCTACGGTGAAAAATGCGAAATCTACAAGGATCATAAAAGTCTGAAGTATATCTTTACGCAAAGAGAACTGAACATGCGACAACGTCGATGGCTGGAATTGATTAAAGATTACAATGTCACAATCAGTTATCATCCAGGAAAAGCAAATGTTGTAGCGGATGAACTAAGCAGAAAAGAAAAATTGAATCGGTTAACTTCATGCGAAGAATTGGCCAATGAATTCGATAAATTAGAAATTGAGATTCGCATTCCCAATGAATCTGCAGGAACTATCTACGCTATGACTTTCCAACCGGAGTTATTAGAAAAGATTCGTCGTTGTCAAGATGAAGTAATGAGTCAAGATGACGACTTAATAGGAGAAGAGATCACAACTCAGAAAGATAATGAAGGAATTTTATGCTTTGCATCGAGAATCTGGATCCCTAACGTGGCAGAATTAAAAGAAGAAATAATGCGAGATGCGCACAATTCGAAGTATTCCATTCATCCAGGAAGTACAAAAATGTATCGCGATTTGAAGGAAAACTTTTGGTGGCCGAATATGAAGAAGGAAATAGCAGAATGGGTGAGTAAATACTACACATGCCAGCGAGTTAAAGCGGAACATCAACGTTCGAGCGGGTTATTGCAACCGTTAGATATTCCCGAATGGAAATGGGAACATCTAGCGATGGATTTTGTGGTAGGACTACCGAGGACTAGAGCAAATCATGATGCGATATGGGTAATCATTGACAGACTTACGAAGTCGGCACATTTTCTACCAATTAATGAAAGATTTTTGCTCGACAAATTAGTGCACATGTATCTTAAGGAAATTGTGATGCGACATGGAGTTCCAATATCTATTGTATCGGATCGAGATCCTCGTTTCAACTCAAGATTTTGGAGACAATTTCAAGAATGCCTTGGAACAAAATTAAACATGAGTACCGCTTATCATCCGCAAACCGACGGGCAAAGTGAAAGAACTATTCAAACGATTGAAGACATGCTACGAGTTTGTGCAATCGATTTTGAAGGCAGTTGGGATGAGCATCTACCCCTAGTGGAATTTTCTTATAATAACGGCTATCACGCCAGCATTGGAATGCCACCGTATGAAGCACTATATGGGAGAAAATGCAGATCACCAGTGCATTGGGATGAAGTTGGAGAATGTAGAATTTTGGGACCAGAATTAATTCAGCAAACGAAAGAAAAGATTGAACTTATTCGAAAACGACTCGATGCAGCGCAAAACAGGCAACGCAAATATGCAGACCAGGCAAGGAAGGATATGGACTATCAGGAAGGGGAACACGTATTACTTAAAATATCGCCATGGAAAGGATTGACCAGATTTGGCAATAAGGGTAAATTGAAGCCACGATATGTCGGACCATTTGAGGTTTTGAAGAAAGTAGGGAAGCTTGCATACGAATTAGCGTTACCACCTCATATGCAACATATTCACAATGTGTTTCACGTGTCAATGCTTAAGCGATATAATCCTGATTCTAGGCATGTAATAGAGTATGAACCGATAGATATCCAACCTGATTTGTCTTTTGTAAAACAGCCGGTAAGAATTTTAGATCGGCAAGAGAAAGTGTTGAGAAATAAGTCTGTATATTTAGTACGAGTATTGTGGAGAAACCCAGTGGTTGAAGAATCAACCTGGGAGCTTGAAAGTGAAATGTTAGAGAAATACCCTCATTTGTTTTCGTAGAAGATTCTGAGGACAGAATCCTATTAAGGGGGGGCGAATGTAACGACCGGGAAATTTACGTTGTATGATATCATATTTATAATAAAATATGTGTATTAATATGTCATTTATATGTGATTAAATGTGTTGAGTCATTAAACCTTAACTGCTATGTGTTACGTGTTATCTGTTTTGATCCAAACGTGTTTTGGACATTTATTGAGTGTTTTATTGTAAGTTAGATATCTTATATCAAAACTCGTAAGCCTCAAAACCATATTTTAAAAGCCCGTATTTCAAACAAAATCATTGGCCCTATTTTTCCAAAAGTGCCCTATACCATATCGTTATTCTGAACCCCTAGACATTTTACAAATTGACCTTTTTCGCGAAAAATGACTTTTCCGGGCCCCTATGGGTACCAAAAACCCCACAAAAATCACATTTTTATTTTTATATGATCATGAAATTATCATATATCATTTTTCTTTGTATTTTTGTAATATTCACAATTTTTGGGAATTTTTAGCATTAATTTTGTATTTATTGGATATTTAAAAATTCAATATTAATACCCAAAAATTATAAAAATTGGGGCCAAATATTTTTATTAGGAGTGTAATTAGACCCTTAATTTTACTTAGGGGTATTATTTTCATAAATATAAATACCTGATTTATTGTTAATTTTTCAGTTAATTTTAATTAAAAATCAGAAATAATCAGAAAATAGAAAAAGAAAAGGGAATTAGGGTTTGTGTTGGTGAAGAACAGGCAGAGAATCAAAGCTGAATTTGAAAGTGATTCCGGAGTCCAAATCAGTCATGTGAGTACTCGTTTTGAAGCTTATGATCTCTAGTTTTTGATTATGTAGTTGTTTTTCATGGTTGATTGATCGAATTTATATTTATATTTTTGGGTTTTAATCTTGAATTCGAGTTTGAATTTCTGGTTATTGTTTGATGATTTGATGATTACGAGTGTTTAGATCGTCGTTTTTCCTGTCGATTGGTACCGGGTTTGCTGGGTTTCGTGTTGAATTCGTGCTCGCCGGAGAACGACGTCGCCGCCGCCGTTCCTTGTTTTCCCGACGTCGTGCTCGTTGAACGAAGAAGGAGATGGACGAGGGAAGATGCTGGGCTTGATTATCGAACGAAAACGCAGCAGAACGAGCCTAGAATCGTGTTGGTTGCTATTTGTTTTGGTTCGCCGGAAAACGAGGCCGCCGGTGTCGGGTTCCGTCCGGCGACCTTGTTCTTGAGCGACCCAGGTTCGACCCGGTTTGCAACCCGGAAATCGACCCGGGTTTGATCCTAAAAACCCAAACCCTGAAATCAGTTTCATGTTTCTGGATTTCTATATATTTATTTTATTTTCTGAAAATTAGAAATTAGTTTTAATAATTCTAATAATTAGATAAAAATTAGTTTTGAATTCTGAAAAATAATATTACTAATTTCTAAATTATTTTATTAAATTATAAATTTGGATTTAATTATTTAATTAATTATTTATCCAATTATTTATTAGTTATCTAATTAAGTAATAATTAGGTAATTAATTAATAATTAGGTAATTAATTAATAGATAAGGATTAAAAATGATTAAATAATACGATTAATAATTCGATAATTAGCTAATATTACGAGTAACTCGTATTTATGCGAGTAGTGATTTGATAATTAGAATTATTATTCGAGCGTTAGTTATTCGAATAATATTGCAGTAATTGTTCGTATTGTATAATTAAATAACGATAATTAATTGATTAACGAATCGTTTAAATTCCAATAATAATATATTAGTTCGGTAGTATTCGAGAATATTGCGTAGCTCGTACTTATATGAGTGTTTAATCGTTGAGTTGGTTTATAATTCGAGTAATTCGTAGTTATTCGATAAATAGCGTATCAGTTAATTAATTCGATTGATTATTTGTAAATAATCGATCTAATCAAATAAATAATGATGAGTTGTAAATATTTGCAATAAATTGTGATTAATCCTAATAATTAGGGATTAATTAATTTAAATTAGTAAATAATTATCTATTAATTATTTATTAGTTATTTATTTATTAAATATTTAAAAAGTGATTAATTATTTCGATAATTAGTCACATAATTTTCGATAAATCATAACTTCTTCATTTTAACTCCAAAAATTATAGAAAAATTATTTTTGACTTTGATTTTTCTTAAATAATTATTTAAAAATTATTTTGGGATTTAAAAATTAGCAATAATTATTAACATTGAATAATAAATTGAATTGTCAGTATTTAATTGATAATAATTCAACCATTAGTCCGATTTGAGCGAAACGAAATCCTGTTGACTTAGAAAAATAAATTCTTTTCACTAAAAATAATATGAAGACCTAATTTCTTCTCGAAATTAGTTGACCTTATTGATTGCTTGATTATCAGTCGAAATACGTGCCGAGACGAGTTCGAAAAATTCCGGAAAAATGGGAAATGAAGCAGAAGGTGATCAACGGAGCAATCAGCGAATCGATTTCGATTCTAAAAATTATTTTAACTATAAAAACGATTATGTGCTTATGTGCTTATGTGTATTATATGGTTAATCAAGTCTTACTTGCTTATATGTAATATTCGAGTTGGTTATAAACGTATGGGTAAATAGTAGGAACAAAATGAAGTCGATTTAAGGTGCAACCGAAGTACAAAATGACTTAACCAGTCTATTTTGCTAACAGAAACTAAGCCAGCAAGGCAAGTCAAGTAGGGGATAGACGGAAGTGATTTAATTGCAGTAAGTCGCACAGAAGGCAAGTTTCTCCTCTATTCTATTTTCCAGAATAGTGATATTCTCTTCAGATTCTTATTACATTTGCATTATTTTAACTCCTTTATTCTTATCTCAGTTCAATTCTTGAATTATTCTTTTCATTTGAATTTATTATTCATATTCCAATTATTACTCACAATTATTAATATATTCTGGTGATTAGAATATATCAAAGTATACCGATTGTTCCGGTTGCTATTCCAGGGACTGGATAACATTACTTTTGGGGATTAAGGTTACTTAATCCTAAGGACCGGAACATAACCGGATCCTTGAGATGGGCCGTAGTGCCTGGGTGCCCGACTGGATCTATATAGTGAGATATAGATCTGCACTGTATCCTGGCTGATCAGCAGGGTATAGCTGCGAACTTGAGTCCAGTGTAGTTCGTTTGTATTCGCCAACAATGGCCTTCTTTTGATTCTTATAAGGTTATATCTTTGCAGATAAACCTGGGATACGGATTCAGTTATATTGCTTTAACATTGTGTATATTTTGTAGACTTGTTGAGCAATTTTGGCTCCCCCCTTTCTGTTGTTATTCACCTTATTGTTTCAGTTAAGAAGGAATATGAAACCCGTCAGAACACGAGTGGTAAAAAGCGGGTCAAGCCTCGGGATCCTCTTATACCCAAGGTGTTGATCCCAATCCAGGAAGAAAGCTTTGAGTTGCCCGAGCAGGTGGAGTGTTGATAGATAGTATGTGTGTTTGAATAAAAGCTGAACTTAGTTTAAAATGAGTTAGACAATGGTTTGTAATAAAGAAAGTTTGTGAGATTTTGAATGTTGGTTTGTAATAAAAGTAGTTAGTGGTTCTTGTTTTCATACTTCAACCTAAAAAGGTCCTGGTAGTTGTTAAGGGGTTTAGTTTCATTTCTTTATTATTTATTAATAAGCTTGTACAGGTTTGGTGATTAGCTCGTAACCCCTAGACTTATACCCCGGGTCTGGAGGGCATTACAGACTCCATCTGCTGCCCAATCATCTTGAGTCTTAAAAGCTCTTTCCTTTTGTTTGAGCAAATCAAAATACTTCTTTTTGTAATCAACTTGCTCAAATTTCTTCTTATCAGAGGTTGGCTTCCTCCACTCATTGGCAAAGTGTCCACTAATGCCACAGTTATAACATTTGAACTTAGATTTGTCCACCATATTTTTGTTTGACTTAGTGAATTTTGTATTTTTCCTGAATTTCATCTTTGCAAACCTCCTGGATAGAAAAGCCAGATGTTCATCAACATCATCAGAGTCATCTTGATTGGAATTGTCTTCATCCTCAGCTACTTGCTCCTTTCCCTTGCTTGATTCTGATTTGCTTGTGCCAATTTTGAGACTTGGCATTGTCTTTTCCTCATTCCTGGCTTCAATCTTCTCATTGTTAGCTACAAGTGCAACTGATCCTCCTTTTCTCTTCCCCTTTTCCAACAGTTCATCTTGCTCTATCTCAAGTTCATGTGTCTTCAAAATTCCATATAATCTTTCAAGTGTGAAGTCCTTATAATCTTGAGAATTTCTTAGAGAAACAGTCATAGGCTTCCATTCCTTTGGTAGAGACCTTAGAAATTTTAAATTGGAGTCCTTGACTTGGTACACTCTGCCATACAGCTTCAATCCAATCAACAGTTTCTGAAATCTGTTGAAGGTATCATTCAATGATTCTCCTTCTTCAAAATGAAAATATTCATACTGTTGAATGAGAAGCTGCATTTTGTTTTCTCTAACTTGCTCAGTACCTTCACAGATAAGTTGCACAGTGTCCCAAATTTCCTTAGCAGTTTGGCTGTTGATGACATTGTCAAACATATCTTGATCTTGGCCATTAAACAGAATGTTCATGGCTTTCTTGTCCTTGTGAACCTCTTCAATATCTTCAACAGTCCATTCTGCTTTTGGCTTGGGAATAGACTGTCCAACAACAACTATTTCAGTAGCAGTTGTGGCCACCTTGTGAGGGATGTGAGGACCATTTTCAATGCAGTTGATGTAGCTTTTATCTTGAGAGAGAAGATGTAAATGCATCTTCACTTTCCAGTGATGATAGTTATCTCTTTCCAGGAATGGAATCTTTACACCAATATCCTTCTTACTCATGATGTTAGCAGAATAGATCTTTAAACTCTTTGTATATTAAGACCTTGCTCTGATACCAATTGTTATTCCCAGTGAACTAACAATGAGATTTACAGAAAGGGGGTTGAATGTAAATCTCAAAACTTTTTCAAGTTTTGAGCAGTTTCTAGGCTATGTGTTTTAATGAACAAGTGTGTGTGAATTGCTTTCAGCTAATGCAGACAGATATATATTCAAACACAAATATAAAGAACATAATAGACTTAAAAACTTTTCTGGTGGATTTGTTGTTGTAATAACCCCAATTTTTGAGAAATTTTGAAACCCTTATGAATAGTGTTTTTGCTGAACGAGAAAACTTTTCATGCCACGCTATGTAGGGGTTCTGTTATGGATCTTATGGGATATTATTAGTACTCTATGTGGTATATAAGTGTATGTAAAGATCGTCAGAATCCAATTCCGAACACTTTGGTTTTTCCCGGAAATCCACAAGATACGGAGAGAATTGAGTATAAGGTAACAGGATAAAAAGGATTTAATTAAAGGATTATAATAGAGGATCATAAAAAGGAATATAATGTATTGAGAAAGGTTAAGGGAACCTAAGTAATAAGATCCCGGGTATGATCCTTCAAACGATAAACGAGAACGAAAGTTAAGCGAACCGTATAACAGATCAGCGGTCATTAGGCAAACGATTAGGAAGTTAATCAAAGGGATTAGTGGGAAGGATGTCATCCAACCAATAGAAAGAGGACAAGGAAGGGAGGATGACATCATGTAGATGACATAAGCATGACATGGGAAGGAAGGAGGTGTGGTAGCTTTGTAACCACACAATTTCAAGGGCAAGAAAGTAATTGACTAAATCAAATACAAAACAAGTCAACCAAGCCAAGTAAAAAATCATTCTCATCAAAAAATCAAAAGCAACCAAGGCTTGTTCTTGAGAGCTCTCGGCTTTTTAACATTTTAAAGGCAAGATTTTTCAAAATCAAAGATCCAAGCTTCCTAAATTGGTAAGATAATTCCCTAATCATCTTCATGCTTAGTTAGGACTATATCATGAGTTTAAGCCATTAATTCTTTCTCAATCTTCTTCATTTAATCAAAGAAGAAGACAATGAATAGTGTTTTCAAGTTTTTAACTTGAACTTTTTCTTGTTTTTCTTGAAGATCCAAGCATTCTTAAGACTTCTCAAAGCTTCTTAAGGCTTCCTAGCTCCACCCACCACTTCAAGGAAGGTATACCATCTCCAAACCCTAGATTCCTATATATTATAATATGATTTTGATTAGTGGGTTGATATTGTAGTTTGTTGTTATGATTTAGAGTTTGGGATTTGGATTGGTAGTGAAATGGAATGGTAATTGTTGTGGTTTTGATTTAAAGGAACTTATGTATGATTAAAGTAAAGTTTAAGCATAAGTATGAATGGTTAAATTGAATTGGTTGGGGTTGTTATGATGTGATAAGGATGGATGTTTGTTGTGTGTTGGATTTGAGGTTGGTTTGTGGTTGGTTTTGTATGGTTTAAAATTTGGAAATCGCGTAAACATAGCCGTCGTAACGTCCGATTTTCTTTGGACTGTTTTTGTGCATAGCATTAGGACCCGAGAACCCCCTGCTAGATTATGACCACTGCCATGATTAGATAGCTCATGTTACGAGCTTCGTTTTGATATGTAGTTCATTCGATTCCGATACACGGTTTAGGAGAAACGACCGTTTCAAGTAACGGCGTTTCGCGAACGAAACTTTTTCCCTCGCCTTACTTTGAAATGTAGGTTAAAGACCAAAAAGGGTTAATTAATGTATGAAACATTTATGGTAAGTGTGTTAGGCAGTTGGTAAGACATTCGCGAAGGAATCGCTTTAAAACTCGTAAAGGTTAAATTGTTAAAAATGGTGGAGTCGAGGGTACCCGAGTGACTTAAGCGAATCGGTGAGCGCAAAACAAGCGTTAGAATCTAAGATTAGTTAAAGTATAGATTACAAGTGACTTTGGTTTAATTCCAACTTACTTGTTGTTTATAGGTTATCAGACTCGTCCCGAGCCTTTCTCACCCCCAAGTCGCTCAGGCAAGTATTCTATCCGTTATACTGTTGTTGTGATGTATACACTTGTATATGCATTATCTTGCGATAGATGCATGTTGGTTATTTAGCAAATTCTTGCGATATATTGTAGCATGTGATATGGTATATATGCATGTCTGTTTCATATTCTTGGAATATATATCTGTTGGTTCAGTTGATAATACCTATGCTAGAGGATAGCGGTAACTTGCATATACCCTTAGTATAGGGACCCAAAGGTGAAAATATTTTCTAAAACCGGGAGTCGAGGATCCCGAGTACATTTTGTATATATGGATATGGATATATATATATATATATATATATGGTTATAGTTTTTCCAAACTATTAATCGAATAAGGTTTATTCGATAACTTTAAACTTTATTTTATTATTGAGTATTATTTCGAATATTATTCGAAGGCGTATGACTCCTTTATATTAAATGAATATTATTTTGAATATTCATTCGAGGACTTATGACTCCTTTTATTTATTTATCTGAATATTATTTGAATATTCATTCGAGGGCTTATGACTCAGTTTATATTATTTAATGAATATTATTTGAATATTCATTTGAGGATCTATGACTCCGATTATTTGCTGAGATATATTCTTTATTTTATTAAAGAATAAGGTGTAAATAATCAAACTTATTTTCGATTATTCAAATAAAGATAATACTTTCATATAAGTATATCTTTGGTTATTTAATACTCGTTTCAAGTATAAATTTTAATACTTCTACTTCAATTATTTTTATAAAGACTATTCTTTATGGGAATATTATTTAAATAATAATATTCGGTCATTTTCTAAATATTCTGGGGACTGATTTACTTCATTAAATCAGCTTTACTCCAAACACTCTTTAAAGTGTTTTCGAGTCTTCAAAATGATTTTTAAAAGTCAGAGTGGATCCCAAATTTTTTTTTTATATTTAAGATCTTCCTTTTAAGGGGATTTAAATACTCGCTCAAAACCTGGGGAATCCGGCTCTGTGGTGTATTTTATATTCGCAACGAGGTTGCTGTTTTGAGAAAACAATTTGATTACTTGCCCAATGTTCGGGAAGTAAGTCCATTTGATTGAGTCGGCATAAGCGACAGGCCGGGGTACGGTCTATTATTGTGTAAGTGGCTGGGTGGCAGTCCATCAACGCGTGAGGGGCCGGGTAACGGTCTAGCGCGAGGTCCTAATGCGGCCAGGGTGATGACCGGTGAGGAATTCATCCATCTACAGTAGAAAAGGTTACTTATTGGTATCTTTGCCTGATCAGCAAGATATCTGGTTTATGCCAAAATTCTTTTCCTTTCCAAAGTTCATTGGATGTTTCAAACTCTGTTCATACTTTACATAACAGAGGTTCCAGGAAATGTTTTAGAGATATATATATGTGGATATATATATATCGGGACTAAATAAAGTATCTCATAACTTTTTCATTCAATAATATTTCAAAGATTGAATCTATTCAAGTCTTAACTTGTGGTCTCATCTATGGGATGTTTTCTTAAAACTTATAATACTTTGAACGGTGGTAGTTCAAGTAGCTTTATAAATGATATAAGTGTGGTGAAGTATTGGTAACTTCATTCCTTGTTTTTACTTATATCTAGTAAGTAATTATCTTGCATATGATAGAGATTCTATTAAGTATCCATTTAGATACTTATATTATTGTTATCACTATATATATTATCTTGCGAGCTGTAAGGCTCACTCTTGCTTTATTTCTTCATCACACAACAACAGTTAGGAGAGATGGCCAGACTCCAGCAGACCCAGCGCAAGCGCGTGGGAAGCGTCCCGCGTCTTCCCGATGATGTTGTAGCTGCTATAGCTGCAGAGGTAGATCCATTGTAGTTCAGGCATTCTACTTTTGAGAATCAAATTATGTATAATTATAACTTGTGGCAGATAATGGCAATTAACTGTAAATTATCAAGTAATCTTTTTGGGTTGTAATAACTTTTAAATTGTGGATTCAAAGACTTGTACTTATTTAAGTTTCATCTCTGAGACTATAACGGGTTGTGGTGTGTGTTAGTGTGGGGTCACAGCATAAGGTTATTTATTATTAATTAAGTGAAGTGATATTGTGGAAAGAAAGACCGTGACGACCCGGATCCCCGACCCCGGATCTGGGGGTGTTACAGAAATGGTATCAGAGCTAAGCGTTATAAACCTCAGAGATGATGCGACGATATAATAACAAACTCACAAAGATAATAAGAACTCTTGCCAAGTTCATGGTCGGACTACTTAAAGTAGTGCTGACAGTTAAAACCCTTATGGGAACCCTTATAAGTATCATGATAGTAACTTAGCTCGTTTAATGTGTAGGCGCCTGAGATAGAGGACCCTGAGATGTTCGAGCGTGAGCATGATGAGGCATTGCTAGATGTTGAGGATCAGGAGGAGCCTGAGATGGAGGAGGATGAGGAGGACCCCCCAGAGGAGCCTGAGACGGAGGTCATTGCTGTTTCAGATGAGGAGGACCCCTCAGAGGAGTCAGAGACAGAGGTTATTGCTATTCCAGATGAGGAGGACCCGGATGAGGTCCCAGTAGCTGAGGAGCGTGTTGGATCTATGGTAGTGTATGCTGGTATCCCTTTACCCACACTTCCGGTGGTCAGAGCCCCTACCCCTCCACCACTATCTTGGATTCCTAATGATGACAGCTCAGAGACCATACTTCCGAGCCTAGGCAGACCGAGGAGGCACCCTCAGCGGCTCCGGATTCACCACCTCTTGACCCTGCCCACAGGCAGTCTTCGTTAGCTCATGGATATGTTCAGGATGTATTGAGGACTCGAGTGGCTGTTGCCGAGGGCCGACTAGATGAGGCCAGGAGGGAGTTGGATGCAGAGAGGGCGGGTAGGCGTACCCGAGCTTATGAGACCAGGGCTTCTATACCCCGATCCTTGAGGAGGGAGCTTACGGGGATAGAGCTCACGTCCCGAGCGAGACTCAGATCTCTCCAGGGGGACAGGCATGGTAGGATCTCCAGGCGGCAGGCCGACTATATCTTCCGTCATGCGATGGAAAGGGTTTGGGAGCTGACCCGCTCCGGTGTGTGATTCAGGATTGATGATAGAATAGTCTAGTTGTCTAGTTAGCCGAGGCCTTAGTAAGAGCCAATTTTCCGGGATAGTTGACTTGTATATAGCATCCCTTTTTCTGACTAGACAGATAGACTCTTGTGTATCACTTTTGGGACAGATGACTGTAGCACTGTTGTACTTTTGACCAGATCAAACTATGTATTTCTCGCATTATGTATATATTTGTTTCCTTTCAGTTCAGCTCCATAGTGACGGGATCACTGTTTTATCATTATTATTACTGCACTTCGTATTAGAACTTTCTTAAAATAATAGAATTGCGATATACGTTCTCCCCATTATAAGAGCTGTGCAAGGCACAATGTTGTATATGATTGTGACCTAACGTTGAATTTTCCCAATAATTGTTTTTATTATTATCAGAATCATGCCGCCAAGAAAGATTGGAACTAGGGCGAACCCTGGGTCTGAGGACCAGGGAAGCCATAATCAGGACAATAGAAACCAAGAACACAGTGAAGAGGAAGATGAGGATTATGTGGAACAGGATGACTCCCTGTATGAAGAGGAAGAGGAAACATATGATGTTGAGGGATTTGAGATAGAGGCTGAAGAAGGAGAAACCGAGGTTGAGCAACCAGTACCAAACCCAGGCATGGATCCCATGAGCCAGTTCATGCAACTCCTAAGACAGAATTTGGAACGTCAACCCAACCCACCCCCTCAAGGAAGTAACAATGTAGTGGCAAACTCTTTCAGGGCTTTTAAGTCCCTTAAGCCCCCTGAGTTCCACGGATCAGCCGACCCAGTTGAGGCAAGGGCATGGTTAAAGGAAATGGAGAAATCTTTTGAGATTTTGAGTATCGATGAGGCACAGAAAACTGTATTTGCTACCTACCTTCTGAAAGGAGAAGCTAACTACTGGTGGGAGGCCAAGAAAAACATGGAGACAGATGCTATTATAACCTGGGAGAGATTTAGTCAGTAGTTTCTGGGAAAGTATTTCCTGAGGTTTATGGAAAACCAGATGGAGCTCAAGTTCTTGGAGCTAAAGCAGAATAACTTGTCTGTAGCAGAATACGAAGCGAAATTTACTGAGTTATCAAGGTTTGTGCCGGAGTTTGTGAGCACCGAGGAAAAGAAAGCTAGGAGGTTTCAGCAGGGACTGAAACCATGGATTCAGAATAGGGTGGCAATCCTTGAGCTTACGGACTATGCCACTCTGGTGCAAAAGGCAACGATTGTAGAAGTCGGAAGTGAACAGATGCAGAAGGAAAGAGAGAAGAAAGGAATAAAGAGGAAAAGTATGAGCATGGGTGGAGGTTCCGCAGGAAGGAGCTTCCCAACTAGATTTAATCGAGGAGCAGTGTCCCTACCAGGAAGGAACACTGGGTTTAAGCGGCCAATGAGTGTGAGTGTGAGCCAGGGCGGCCAGAAGTCAAGAATGTCCTATTCCAACCAGTCTCGACCCCCATTGCCAGCCTGTAACATATGTGGAAGGAATCACACTGGGGAGTGTAAAGAAAGGCCAGTAACCTGTTTTAAGTGCGGTCGGGAGGGCCACTATTCAAATAAGTGCCCATCATCAACCCCTGCCGTCGTTCCAACCACCAATTGTCATCAGTGCGGACGCCCAGGTCATTGGAAGAAGGAATGCCCAATGAACAAACCAGCAGCTTCGGGAGCAAGCAGGGCTGCTTCCAATAAGCCACCTACTGCGAGGACTTTCAACATGACAGTCCAGGATGCTATGAAAGATTCAGATGTGATAGCAGGTACCCTTTCTCTAAATTCAGTCAGTGCAAATGTTTTATTTGATTCGGGAGCAACTAAATCTTTTATATCAAAGGACCTTGCGCGTAAGTTAAGACTTAAGGCTGAACCCTTGATAGAACCCTTACAAGTAGAAATAGCCAATCATGAAATTATTCCTGTTAACCAGATTCACCCCGCCTGTGAGATAGGCATAGGGGAGCAATCTTTCAGTGTTGATCTGATTCCTTTTAAATTAGGGGAGTTTGATGTGATTTTGGGAATGGACTGGCTATCTAGCAATGATGCTCAGATAGACTGTAAAGGGAAGAAAGTTAAGTTAAATATCCCCGGGAAGAAAGAAGTTATATTTAGAGGAAAGAGGCAGACGCAGAAATTTTTGACTATGGCCCAGGCCAAAAGGATGCTACGAAAAGGAAGTGAGGCTTACCTAGCCTATGTGGTGGACACGCAGAAGGAGGTGCCCAACTTACAAGATATTCCAGTAGTCAACGAATTTGAAGATGTATTCCCACAAGACCTTCCGGGATTACCACCCGATAGAGTGATTGAATTTGCTATTGAGTTGGCCCCAGGGACGGCGCCAGTTTCAAAAGCACCTTACCGGTTAGCCCCGTTAGAAATGAAGGAATTAGCTATCCAATTGCAGGAACTCTTGGATAAGGGTATGATAAGACCCAGTGTGTCTCCGTGGGGAGCACCAGTTTTATTTGTTAAGAAGAAAGATGGGAGCATGAGGCTGTGCATAGACTATCGAGAGTTGAACAAGCTAACCATAAAGAACAGGTACCCATTACCTAGAATAGACGATCTGTTCGACCAGCTAAAGGATGCTGTTTATTTTTCCAAGATTGACCTGAGAACTGGATATCACCAACTAAAGATTAAACCCGAAGATATTTCCAAGACAGCGTTCCGTACCAGGTATGGGCATTATGAGTTCTTGGTAATGTCCTTTGGATTAACCAACGCCCCAGCGGCTTTCATGGATTTAATGAATAGAGTATTTAAGAAGTACTTGGACAAGTGTGTGATAGTTTTTATCGATGATATTTTGATCTACTCAAGGACTGAGGCAGAACATGCAGAGCATTTGAGGATAGCTCTAAGAATACTCAGAGAGGAGCAGTTATATGCCAAATTCTCGAAGTGTGAATTCTGGCGGAATGAAGTACAGTTTTTAGGACATGTGATCAATAAAGAAGGAGTATTGGTCGACCCCTCCAAGATAAAGGCGGTCTCAAATTGGGAAAGGCCAACCACACCCACAGAGGTAAGGAGTTTCATAGGATTGGCCGGCTACTATCGAAGATTTGTGCAGGACTTTGCGAAGATCGCAGCCCCTTTGACACGACTTAGTCGTAAGACAGAGAAGTTTGAATGGACGGAGAAATGCGAGAACAGTTTTCAGGAATTAAAGAAAAGGTTGATAACGGCTCCGGTATTGGCATTGCCGGACGGAAAAGGAGATTTTGTGATATATAGTGACGCGTCGCACAAAGGATTAGGATGTGTGCTTATGCAGCATGGTAAAGTTATTGCGTATGCGTCGAGACAACTGAAGGAATACGAGGTTAGATATCCTACTCATGACCTTGAGCTCGCGGCAATAGTATTTGCTTTAAAAATTTGGAGGCACTACTTGTATGGAGAGAAGTGCGAGATTTTCACAGACCATAAGAGCCTCAAGTACATATTTACGCAGAAAGAGCTCAACATGCGCCAGAGGAGATGGTTAGCTATTAAGACTTCAGGGAAAATGAATGACTACAGTGGGTCAGTGGTGGACCATAGTAAGGCAGCAATGATTCTGCGAGTATTGAGCTGATTACAACCGTGAGAGTTGTATTGGAATGGGTGTTGAGATTGAGTACCACTAATCGGGTCGTGGTAGTGTATAAGTTATCATTGATAGACTAATTAAGTAGAGTATCTACCTAGTGAATAATTATTCTTTCTTATCAATAGAGAGTCGTATTATTATACGAGGAAGGTTGCGGTGCAAGCATAGAATTCTAGTAACGATGATGTATAAAATGAGATCCCAGATTCGATTTTCGATGTCGAGGGAGTTTCAAAGGTGATTGTGTATAAGCTCGAGGAAGAGTGTGGGTCCATAGAATGATGGACGGGATAGCGAAAATATTTAGGCATGGGAAATACGAGGCTATAATGCTTGATGCTGATATAAATACGTATATGTTTTGTTCTCCTATGACAAACCTCTATAGTTCAGAGGTAGGTTCCAAGCCAGATATTTTGTGGCAGTATATTTTTTTCATATATACAATTCTCTTCAGTTCGTTCTTTTCTCTTCTTTTCATTTCATGTAAGCTGAGAAGAACAACCCTTCCAGAAAGGGGAGAAATTGCCGAATGACTATCTATCTGTGTGATAGAAGCCTAGTAGGATACCAGCTATTGTTTAATTGCTTGTCAAGTACTAAAGGCTGGCCACCTTCTGTACTAACTATGCGATATAACAAGTGTTCATGATCTTAGTGATCTCTCAACAAATTCCTTTACTTCTATTTGATTGATCAAATTTTGGAAAATAGAAGCAACTGAAAAAGGAGTAATAAAGTGGTGGTAGTATGCGGAATGGGAACACATTCGTGATACTAAGGTTGACGTGGTTATTAAAAAGTTATAGAACGCTAACGAGCAAAAGTATAACCAGTATAATATTAGGAACGGAAGGTGATAGCGATTACGAACTGGAAAAGAATGGGTATTGAGAAGCAAAAGTTCTAATGATTAGAAGTTATGATGAGAGTCTGTGTAATAGACTTGAAAGAATTTGGAATGATCACTTAATGCGGATTGAGTTATCTTACGACAATAGATCATATGTCATTATCGAGATGTCGCCTTATGAGATCCTTCAGGGAAGATAATGTCGATCTCCCTTATGTTAGGATGAAGTTGTAGAGCGCAAGATGCTCGGACCCGCAGTAGTCCAAAGGACCAAGGATATGATAGATCTAATCAGAGGACGGCTGGTAGTAGCCCAAGATGGACATGATAAGTATGTTGATTTGACACGAAAGGATAAAGAGTATGAAATAGGGGACCTAGTAATGTTATAGGTATCCCTTGGAAAGGATTGATGAGGTTCGGAAAGAAAGGAAAGCTAAGTCTACAATTTGTTGGACCCTTGGATATATTAAGATGTTTGGGAAGTTAGCATATGAGCTAGCCCTAACCCAGAACATGTAGCAGGTCGTATCGTGTTTCACGTATCAATGTTAAGGAAGTGTAATTCAGATGCCAGATAAATAGAGGCATATGAGCGCATAGATATGCAACCCGACGTAACCTATATGGAGCAACCAGGAAAGGTTATAGAGTGAAAAGGAACAAGTGCTTAGGAGAAGGATTATCAAACTAAGCAGAGTTTGATTGTAGAACCACAATGTGGGAAAATTGACTTGAGAGTTAGAAAGTGCAATATTAAGAAGGTATCCCC
This sequence comes from Apium graveolens, assembly GCF_009905375.1. NCBI lineage: Eukaryota > Viridiplantae > Streptophyta > Magnoliopsida > Apiales > Apiaceae > Apium > Apium graveolens. The sequence goes on along the minus strand of NC_133655.1, from coordinate 197,393,775 downwards.
ATTTGTTTTCTATCTGATTCCGGGACGGAATCCTTTTAAGGAGGGGAGACTGTAATAACCCCAATTTTTGAGAAATTTTGAAACCCTTATGAATAGTGTTTTTGCTGAACGAGAAAACTTTTCATGCCACGCTATGTAGGGGTTCTGTTATGGATCTTATGGGATATTATTAGTACTCTATGTGGTATATAAGTGTATGTAAAGATCGTCAGAATCCAATTCCGAACACTTTGGTTTTTCCCGGAAATCCACAAGATACGGAGAGAATTGAGTATAAGGTAACAGGATAAAAAGGATTTAATTAAAGGATTATAATAGAGGATCATAAAAAGGAATATAATGTATTGAGAAAGGTTAAGGGAACCTAAGTAATAAGATCCCGGGTATGATCCTTCAAACGATAAACGAGAACGAAAGTTAAGCGAACCGTATAACAGATCAGCGGTCATTAGGCAAACGATTAGGAAGTTAATCAAAGGGATTAGTGGGAAGGATGTCATCCAACCAATAGAAAGAGGACAAGGAAGGGAGGATGACATCATGTAGATGACATAAGCATGACATGGGAAGGAAGGAGGTGTGGTAGCTTTGTAACCACACAATTTCAAGGGCAAGAAAGTAATTGACTAAATCAAATACAAAACAAGTCAACCAAGCCAAGTAAAAAATTATTCTCATCAAAAAATCAAAAGCAACCAAGGCTTGTTCTTGAGAGCTCTCGGCTTTTTAACATTTTAAAGGCAAGATTTTTCAAAATCAAAGATCCAAACTTCCTAAATTGGTAAGATAATTCCCTAATCATCTTCATGCTTAGTTAGGACTATATCATGAGTTTAAGCCATTAATTCTTTCTCAATATTCTTCATTTAATCAAAGAAGAAGACAATGAATAGTGTTTTCAAGTTTTTAACTTGAACTTTTTCTTGTTTTTCTTGAAGATCCAAGCATTCTTAAGACTTCTCAAAGCTTCTTAAGGCTTCCTAGCTCCACCCACCACTTCAAGGAAGGTATACCATCTCCAAACCCTAGATTCCTATATATTATAAGATGATTTTGATTAGTGGGTTGATATTGTAGTTTGTTGTTATGATTTAGAGTTTGGGATTTGGATTGGTAGTGAAATGGAATGGTAATTGTTGTGGTTTTGATTTAAAGGAACTTAAGTATGATTAAAGTAAAGTTTAAGCATAAGTATGAATGGTTAAATTGAATTGGTTGGGGTTGTTATGATGTGATAAGGATGGATGTTTGTTGTGTGTTGGATTTGAGATTGGTTTGTGGTTGGTTTTGTATGGTTTAAAATTTGGAAATCGCGTAAACATAGCCGTCGTAACGTCCGATTTTCTTTGGACTGTTTTTGTGCATAGCATTAGGACCCGAGAACCCCCTGCTAGATTATGACCACTGCCATGATTAGATAGCTCATGTTACGAGCTTCGTTTTGATATGTAGTTCATTCGATTCCGATGCACGGTTTAAGAGAAACGACCGTTTCAAGTAACGGCGTTTCGCGAATGAAACTTTTTCCCTCGCCTTACTTTGAAATGTAGGTTAAAGACCAAAAAGGGTTAATTAATGTATGAAACATTTATGGTAAGTGTGTTAGGCAGTTGGTAAGACATTCGCGAAGGAATCGCTTTAAAACTCGTAAAGGTTAAATTGTTAAAAATGGTGGAGCCGAGGGTACCCGAGTGACTTAAGCGAATCGGTGAGCGCAAAACAAGCGTTAGAATCTAAGATTAGTTAAAGTATAGATTACAAGTGACTTTGGTTTAATTCCAACTTACTTGTTGTTTATAGGTTATCAGACTCGTCCCGAGCCTTTCTCACCCCCAAGTCGCTCAGGCAAGTATTCTATCCGTTATACTGTTGTTGTGATGTATACACTTGTATATGCATTATCTTGCGATAGATGCATGTTGGTTATTTAGCAAATTCTTGCGATATATTGTAGCATGTGATATGGTATATATGCATGCCTGTTTCATATTCTTGGAATATATATCTGTTGGTTCAGTTGATAATACCTATGCTAGAGGATAGCGGTAACTTGCATATACCCTTAGTATAGGGACCCAAAGGTGAAAATATTTTCTAAAACCGGGAGTCGAGGATCCCGAGTACATTTTGTATATATGGATATGGATATATATATATATATATATATATATGGTTATAGTTTTTCCAAACTATTAATCGAATAAGGTTTATTCGATAACTTTAAACTTTATTTTATTATTGAGTATTATTTCGAATATTATTCGAAGGCGTATGACTCCTTTATATTAAATGAATATTATTTTGAATATTCATTCGAGGACTTATGACTCCTTTTATTTATTTATCTGAATATTATTTGAATATTCATTCGAGGGCTTATGACTCAGTTTATATTATTTAATGAATATTATTTGAATATTCATTTGAGGATCTATGACTCCGATTATTTGCTGAGATATATTCTTTATTTTATTAAAGAATAAGGTGTAAATAATCAAACTTATTTTCGATTATTCAAATAAAGATAATACTTTCATATAAGTATATCTTTGGTTATTTAATACTCGTTTCAAGTATAAATTTTAATACTTCTACTTCAATTATTTTTATAAAGACTATTCTTTATGGGAATATTATTTAAATAATAATATTCGGTCATTTTCTAAATATTCTGGGGACTGATTTACTTCATTAAATCAGCTTTACTCCAAACACTCTTTAAAGTGTTTTCGAGTCTTCAAAATGATTTTTAAAAGTCAGAGTGGATCCCAAAACTTTTTTTTATATTTAAGATCTTCCTTTTAAGGGGATTTAAATACTCGCTCAAAACCTGGGGAATCCGGCTCTGTGGTGTATTTTATATTCGCAACGAGGTTGCTGTTTTGAGAAAACAATTTGATTACTTGCCCAATGTTCGGGAAGTAAGTCCATTTGATTGAGTCGGCATAAGCGACAGGCCGGGGTACGGTCTATTATTGTGTAAGTGGCTGGGTGGCAGTCCATCAATGCGTGAGGGGCCGGGTAACGGTCTAGCGCGAGGTCCTAATGCGGCCAGGGTGATGACCGGTGAGGAATTCATCCATCTACAGTAGAAAAGGTTACTTATTGGTATCTTTGCCTGATCAGCAAGATATCTGGTTTATGCCAAAATTCTTTTCCTTTCCAAAGTTCATTGGATGTTTCAAACTCTGTTCATACTTTACATAACAGAGGTTCCAGGAAATGTTTTAGAGATATATATATGTGGATATATATATATATATCGGGACTAAATAAAGTATCTCATAACTTTTTCATTCAATAATATTTCAAAGATTGAATCTATTCAAGTCTTAACTTGTGGTCTCATCTATGGGATGTTTTCTTAAAACTTATAATACTTTGAATGGTGGTAGTTCAAGTAGCTTTATAAATGATATAAGTGTGGTGAAGTATTGGTAACTTCATTCCTTGTTTTTACTTATATCTAGTAAGTAATTATCTTGCATATGATAGAGATTCTATTAAGTATCCATTTAGATACTTATATTATTGTTATCACTATATATATTATCTTGCGAGCTGTAAGGCTCACTCTTGCTTTATTTCTTCATCACACAACAACAGTTAGGAGAGATGGCCAGACTCCAGCAGACCCAGCGCAAGCGCGTGGGAAGCGTCCCACGTCTTCCCGATGATGTTGTAGCTGCTATAGCTGCAGAGGTAGATCCATTGTAGTTCAGGCATTCTACTTTTGAGAATCAAATTATGTATAATTATAACTTGTGGCAGATAATGGCAATTAACTGTAAATTATCAAGTAATCTTTTTGGGTTGTAATAACTTTTAAATTGTGGATTCAAAGACTTGTACTTATTTAAGTTTCATCTCTGAGACTATAACGGGTTGTGGTGTGTGTTAGTGTGGGGTCACAGCATAAGGTTATTTATTATTAATTAAGTGAAGTGATATTGTGGAAAGAAAGACCGTGACGACCCGGATCCCCGACCCCGGATCTGGGGGTGTTACAGTTGTTCCACCAGAGATGTGTTATTTCAGAAAATCTGCGATTCAAAGAATTAAATCACAGCTGCGTCCTAGTACAAACTAGATGACTTTCTCTCTGAATTTTTCTAAACAGCTCTGGAAAATTCACACTTCTAATTACTAGCTGCTACTTGATTTATATATCACCAATTTTACAAGTGAAGACAATACTGTAAAATACAATTAAAAGATTCTTCACATATTTCTTCTTCATTTCTCTATCCAATGCAATTTAGGTTTAGCTGTGAATCTTTGAATACTTCCTTGTTTGCACCAGAATGGAAATGTTGTATTTTCTTGAATCCTCCTAGAGGCTGCCACATTCCAGTTTATCTCTGTCAACCCATGTGCCTTTGTCAGCTTATGAATTTTCACTATCAATTGCTATTTGAACTAAGCATCAGTTGAAGCTTTCATCCGTTGATGCTTTATCCGTTGAAGCTTTATCCGTTGAAGCTTTATCCGTTGATGCATTAGCAGTTGAAGCTTTATCCGTTGAAGCACTCATTCGTTGATGGATGTTATCCGTTGAAGCTTTAGAGACATCCGTTGAAGCTTTGCTTCTCATTCGTTGAAGGTCTTTAATATCAGTTGATACTACTTCACTTATACAAAATTACAAGGCATGAAATATTTACAATTGGCCCTCCTATTTGCATATCCACTAGTAGTCAACACGACTGATAATTTCCCACAACATCTAAGACTTACAACTTAACTACAGAGAATGAAATGTGCTACAATTCTAAACTTATTTCTAAGTAAAGCTTCTCCTTCAACGGATAGCCAAAATGGTCTTATCCGTTGAGGCTACAAACACTAGATTTCTATTTAAGTATTTTGTTTAACTTATCATCAAACTAATACACATATTTCTAACAAAATCTATGAAATAAAATGTTCAGTTTCTACCAGTATTGGTAGGCAATGACCAAAAACAAAGAAAAATGTGCATTTTCTTGTTTTTTGTTGATCATTTGTCATATTTTTTTTAACAAACTCTGAAGACCTAAAAATGTATTCATTTTAGGAGTGATATTCAAAAAAGAAATAGTTGATTATACTTACATTTTCGTGTTTCTTTTACATTTAGATAAATTATATTTTTTACGAAAAAAGATAATAACTATCGAAAGGTTTCGATAAAATATAATTTTAAAAGTGGAAAGTCATTTTATAGTGAAAGGAAACTAACAAAATAATAACCAGTAGTTTGATGAACGCTTGTTACTAGTGTTTAGTCCCATATTGATGTTTTATTTTTTTTTAAAAAATATTTATAAATGATCCAACCGTAAGGATATCAAAATCTATATATTAGTGATTTGACAAAAATTTTGGAAAAAAAATAAATGCTTGTTATTTTAACAGTTAACAAGTAGTTTGTCTAGTAATTCTTACTGATGTTTAGTCTCTTATTGATAATTCAATTTTTTTTAGAAATATTTATGAATGATCCAACCGTACGGATGTCAAGATCCATATATTTTAGTGATATGACAAAAATTTTATAAAAAAAATTAATTTGTTTTGCTTGTTATTTTAACAATCAACCAATAGTTTGAATATTACTTCTAACTAGTATTTTTTTCCCACATTCATGTTTCGATTTTTATAAAAATATTTATGAATGATCCAACCATACAGATATCATGATCTATATATTTTAGTGATTTTAAAAATTTATTAGAAAACATTAAATGTATTCGGTTTGTTATTTTAGCAGTCAACCAATAGTTGACCAGTTCTTCTTACTAGCGTTTAGTACCGTACTGATGTTTCAATTTTTTTAAAATATTTAAAAGTGATTCAACCGTACAGATATTAAGATCTATATATTTTAATGACATGATATTTTTTTTGAAAAAAATAAATTTATTTTGTTTGTTGTTTTAACAATCAACAATTTATTTGAATAATACTTCTACCTAGTGTTTAGTCCCATATTCACGTATTGATTTTTTAAAAGTATTAATGAATGATCCAATCGTATGGGTGTCAAAATCTATATATTTTAGTGATATGATAAAATTATTAGAAAAAATAAATGTATTCAGTTTGCTATTGTAAAAGTCAACCAGTAGTTTGACCAGATCTTCAAACTAGCGTTTATCCCCATATTGTTGTTTCAATTTTTGTAAAAATATTTATTAAGATCTAATTGTAAGGATGGTACGATCTATAGGTCTTAGTCTTATAACAAAATTATTAGAAAAATAATAATTTTTGTTTGTTTGTTATTTTAACAATCAACCAATTTTTTTTAATAGTACTTCAAACTAATGTTTAGTCCAAGTTGATGTTTCGATTTTTTTAAAAATATTTATGAATGATCCAACCATATCGATATCAAGATTTATATATTTTGGTGATATGACAGATTTTTTATAAAAAAATAAATTTATTTTATTTGTTATTTTAACAATAAACAAATGGTTTGACTAGTTCTTCTTACTAGCGGTTAGTCCAATATTGATGTTTCGATTTATATAAAAATATTTATGAATGATCCAACTGTACGAATGTCATGATCTATGTATTTTAGTGATTTGAGAACCACTGTTTATTTGAATTTGAATCTTAAAAGCTTTGAAACTTCTTTTGGAACCCTTCCCTAGAAACTGATAGAATGCCACCTAGTTTATTGAAATAGAATGCTTTAGATATTGTTGCTTATGTTGATATTTAGAACTGCTTATATAGTTACTTGCTAAGATCCTTTTCTCATTTATTTGTGTGATCTAACAATGGCAGTTAAGCAAGAAGATGGTCAGACTTAGGCGCACCGCTCGCAAGAGCGTTCCTGGCGGTCCCTATCGTGTCGTGGGAATTTAGATGCTAGATCAGGTAGATGTTGTGTGAGCAAGCGACAATAAGTTGGTGGGAAGTGTAATAGTTAAATCAAATACTTTTGAGTTATTTGTCAATTCCAAGTCAGAATCGAATAATTTGGTTTTAATTATATTAATGGTTGTAATAATAATATTATGGTTGGTAGTTGTAATATTTTCTCATACTTTATCCTGTTTAGATCATGTTAGTTTCGGGATTTATTATGTTTTTGCTGTTATTCTATTAGTTTATTGGTGTTGTGGGTCCTCATTCCTAACCCTGAGTTTGAGGGCTTCATAGTTTGGTATCAGAGCTACAGGATTTAGTCCCTGAGACAAGTTAGGATAAAAGGGTGTTTTGGGTAATTAAGTATTACGAGAGTGTTTGACTCATATATAGTTGAGTTAGTGTTAGGTCCGTTATCAACTGTAGAGGGGGTGAATATAGTTTATGCAAATAATTCGACAGAGCTTCACCAGAATCAACAGTTTTTATATTAACAGATAAAAATTGATTACCAACGTACTCTCTGAAAAGGATGAACAAATATCCTTGAGAGCTGCTAGGTTATGCGAATGATATAACAATGTTTGTATTGCATATAACATGAACCTAATTTGTGCTTTATATAGAGCAGAGTTACACAATGTATAAGAAATCTTATTCTATCAATAACAAGGAAACCTATTACAATTATGCTTCTGAAATAAAGTCCTTCACCGCCTTGAGTTCCCTTTTCCTTTTCCTTATCGAAGATCAACTGATGTCACAAATACTGATTTCATCATCCGTTAACATCATCATCCGTTGATATCATCATCCGTTGATATCATCACCCGTTGATACCATCATCCGTTGATATAAGTTCAGATGTGAACTTCTGATAGTTTCTGCTGATATCATCAATTGCTTCTAACAATCTCCCCAACTTGTTCATTATGAATATATGGACAAGTTCCAATTAATGATGTCAAAACTATCTAAATGCGTGAATCAAGTATGCATATTGAATCTTACTTTAGTGAATACCAGACTTTACTCTTAAACTCTAACACAGTCTGTAAAATATTCAAGAAACTTCCTCAGAAGATTTTCTTCCATTACATCCAAATACCATTACATCTTATGTCTATGTTCCTTCAGTTCATCTGTTGATTCATCATTCGGATAGATGGCAGCCTTGAGATTATGTAACCTTGAATTTCCAGGAGATAGGTCATCCAGCTCCAGAAACCCAATTTTCTTTCTATCAGGATTAAAGGTTAAAACTTTAGTCCTTAGACTCATTTCTATCTTGGCTCCTCCAATAGGCATATCAACAGAATATTCAGTTTGTTCAATGTACTTTGGAATGTAGTTAGATTTGTAAGGCATTTCTTTCTGCTTTAATTGTAACAGGTTCTTTATGAATGCAGACCATCTGGCAGTTACAGAATTAGTTACCTTAAGAATTTTAGCAATAAGTTCCAATTTCTGCCATGGTTTGTCTCTTAGCTGTTCTTGATTCAACCTAAAACTTCTCCCAGACTCCAGAAATTAAATTATTTTCTCTTCAACATGATCAATAACAATTTGCACTGATATGATCTTTTGTAAGTCTTCAAGCATCACATTGTCTCCAATTTCTGTCAAGTTAGAATTCTTTCTTAAAGTCAAAGAATCTCCTATAAATGGATCATCAACATTTAATCTTCCAAGACCACTTGTGATTCTAGGTTTTATAGAGTGAGAACATCTAATGTAAATCTTCTTTAATGTTTCAGAAGAATCTCTTCTAGGTGCTGGTTTCTTACTTCCCCGTAGTAGCTTCTTCTTTTCCTCAAAAGTAAGTTCTAGCTTATCAGAGACTATGTCTTCAGAATCATAATTTGATAAATCTGCTTGAATCGGGTTTAAGAAATCAACAACATGGGTAGAATCAGAGGTTGTGATTGGTTGAATAACAGCTTCTTCTTTATTAACTTGAGCAATGTCATAGGTTAATTTCAGTTTTTCAGCCGAGTCAGCTCCATGAATCTTCCTTCTTTGGTTAGCTTGACTGACTTCTTCTTCTTCAGCAATTTCATCATTATCAAAAGATTGAGCAACTGTATAGATTGGATCTATCAGTATTTGTGATTTAGTTGCTTTAGATACTGATTTTCTCTTTGTAACAGCTTTGGCTTTAGACTTTGAAAACTTTGACTTCTCTCTTATCTTCTCTTTCCCTTTATGTTTCCTGTCAGTAGATAAGATAGCTTGAGATCTGAGAGATCTTTCATCCTCTGCCTGACTTACCTCCTTTATAAATACACCTTTGGTTGGTCTGTTAGAAGGATCATCTTCATAAAGTTCCTGAGAGATAACAACAATATCAATATTTACTGTCTTCGTGGATTTTTTGAAGTCTTCCTCCATTTGCCTTAGTTGTTCTAGATCAACTCCAGGATTTTCTCTTTCAAATATTCTTCTACTCAATTCAGAGTCAAATGCTTGAATCTTTGGATCCGTGTAGAATAGAGTTGTCTTTCTTCCTTTCACTGTCAGAGTTTGAAGATATTGACTTGCTTCTGCACCAGCTTCTATCTCTAGAATACCTTGGTCTCCATCAACAGTTCTGACTTGTAAAGTTTGTTGGTTGTTGTAGTCACAGTCAATTCTCTAACTATTCTTATTTTCTCCACCTTGTCTAGATTGAGATCTAGTGATTTCTTTTGATAAACCACTAATTCCAACTAGCTCTTCACCTCTTCTCCTTTCACTATTCTTTTGTCCCCACTTATTACATCCATCAGGATTTTCATCATCAGTATTTGTCAATGTCAGCTGCCTGCATTTAGATTGAATAATTTTCTCCCCCTTTTTCGCATCATCACAAAGCAGTAGAGAAAGAATCAGCTCCATTGAATTCTGTACCTCTTTAAGTTGACCATACATTTGAACTTATTTAGCTTCCAATCTAGTTTGATTGGTTTCAATTATAGTTTGTCTGGCAATAATTGGTGCAATTTATTTCTGAATTTCCTGATGAGTAAGTAGCCTTGAAGCAATCAATGATTCTTTGATCTGATTGATTTGAGAAGTAGTTGCTTCTTGAGTTGTATGTAAGGATCTGACAACTAGAGTATATGCTTTCAGATGAGTCAGCATATCAGGATTTTGAATTCTCTTTTCAGTTGTTTCCAGATGTTCAATAGCATTTGTTTTGGAAATAGGATATGTATCATCTTTCCATTTAGCATCCCAGAGATCATCAAAATAATCCTGCTTCTTTTACAATCTAACTCCTTCATTTTCTGTTGCCTTACATGTGTAAGCATATCTTCAGGATCTATAAGAACATTAGAAACTTTAGCTTCTTTACCATCATTAGATTCTCCCTTTGCAACTGGATTTTGCACTATCTACTGAACTTCATCACCAGCTTCAGTATTTAAGATAGAATTAGAAATTGGTGCAATATGTGATCCAACAGCTTCAGAAGCTTCAATACCAGCAGCAGTAAACTCCACATCTTCAAGTATTATAGATAAATGAACTGGAGCTTCTAAATTTAATTCTAGAACCTCAGTTCCGGTAGAGTGTTGTGGTGACCCTGAAATGGAGGAAACTTTATGAATGGACTGTTGTGCTACTATATTTTCAGCAACAATATGCATTACTTCAGGTGGTTGAATAGTAGAGTGAATGGATTATTTTCAGTAAAAACAGGGATTGTTTTTATGTGGCGGAATAGGAGATTGAATGGACTGCAAGAAAGTATCAGTACTTAGACCTGCAGGGAGATTAACAGTACTTGGTACATCAGAGTTTATCAAAGTGTCAACAAACTGTTAATCAGCAGCTATTTCATGTGTATTATGTGCACCTGCAAAATATAACAAATATTACTTAATCTCTATATTCTTTTAAAGTAGTCTCACTACTCCTCACACCACACAGCTCGTGACTTTCAATAGTCAGAGTTTCCTCACAAAGATTACTAAATCATATCTCTCATCTACCTCTCCTATTTCTAGGAAGGAACCCGCCTCTCTTAAATTATGTTTTCTCTAAATCTTTTCACACAACTCATAGAAAACCTCAGATAAATTATCCTACAGAAATAAGAGGTGGCTAAAGAAGGGTGATATGTGGTCATACAACTAGAGGTATTCCTTGAATAAGGTCTAGAAATAATCATACCAACAGGATTTAAAACATGCATAATAAATGCTGAAATTACCAAATCAGTATTTAGAATAAATGCTGATAAGGTAATAACAGTATTTATATCTTGTGAATCTGAAGTCACAATTAAACTCACAGTTAATATTGTGGTTATGACAGTTGTTCACCAATTATGGGAACCTCCATTTGAATTGGAGAGGATTTGATCAGGTTACTGTCATGTACCATGATCTCAAACCTTATTCTTCTTGTTCAGAACTGACACTTGAACCTATTTATTAAAACCTTTCACATGGTCTTCAATAAAAACTGATGAAACCCTTGTGTCTCTGTTAGTATCATGAAGATCTAACTTAGCATGTAGTCTCTAACTAACTTAATGTTGTTTCTGAGTGGTGAGCATAATTTCAAGAACTATGTCACTTGATTTTGGCAACATTTGAGAAATGGATTCAAGTATTTTATAGTTAAGAAGAATTTGAGATGTATGATTTATGATTTTAAGATTGAGTGTGGACAACTTTCTTGGAGGGAAAAAGAAAGTTTCAAAGAATTTTGATAGACCATAACACTCAAAGATTATAATTCTCATGAGATCAGAATTAAATCTTTCATAAATTTCTTCTGTAAATCAGTTTCTTCCTATAATGTGCTCAATCTGTATTGTAGTGAATATATGAACTCAAACAGAGATTAGTTTCTCACATGCACTATCAAAAAATTTCTGAATTTAAGCATGCAGTACTAATTGGAATATTAACAGTCACAAATTATTCAACCACAAACAAGACATAAAACATTTATTCAATTAAGGAATCAAAGAGGGCAAAAAGACATTTTCATTAATATTTAAGAAGCAGAGTACAAGATTTATAGAATTATAAACACAAAATACTAATATAATCTAACTACTCGGACTTCTTCTGCCGCTTTGCAGCCTGCTCTCCCTCGTCGCCCTGCGATGATAAATCCTACTCATTGTCCCTCCAAGAGAAATGATATTCTCTTGCAGCTCAAGAGCTTCCTGACGGAAACGTCCCTCCAACTTAGCACGTAGTTCTTCCTTGAGAAGAACTTCACGGTGAAGAAATGTAGTTTCAACTGATCATCCCAAGAGAGATGATCATAGACTGAATCTGGAACTTCAGTTGGGTGATAAATTTCACCACCAATACGGTACCTAAGTCCATATGGATCAAAGTACATCTTTTCATCACTTCAATTGAAGATCGGCATATAACATCCACCGTTGTGGTTGTAGAATTGGGGTTGAACCATTTTTTATGAGTGTTTTGAAGTTTTGGACAAAAGATTTAAGAAGATGATAAGTTGTGTATTAAAAGGCAGTGAGAAGTTTTAAAAGTGGAGGGTAAGTATTTATACTAGAGGAGATAGAAACTGAAAAGACTCTTTGATTAACCATGTAATAATTAAACACAGTATATATACACGATTATGTATATCTAGGTAAACAAAAAGTAATATCTTTATTCAAATTCCTATTCCCAGTGTAAGTACTCGAGTGCAGATAGATACTTACAACAATAGCTAACCCATACAAGTTACTAAAAGATATTCCACTAACTCACTGTTTATTAAAAATACTGAGTAACCACTTATTTCGAATAAATTCAAAATGATCAATGAATTATAATATTCAATCAAGATTTGACCATTATTAGTATTTAATCACAAATATCATGATATACTAGTCAACACTAATTTGACCAATATCAGATTTTAACAACTACTGTCAGGATCTATTAGTCAAAATAGGTTTGACCAATATCAGAGCTTATGCACATAATCAGAGTTTAACATGAAAATATTGAATGAATTTAATTGCATGCTTGCATGGCATTAGAACTTAAACACAATTATCAATAACTATCAAGTATTGACACATAATGATAAGATACCAGACTCTAACTATCAGTAGTTATTTATTAATTATCAGAGTTTGAGAATTGTCATATGTTAGGTCACACACACTGTAGAAGGGGGTTGAATACAGTGTTTACTACAATCAAATCGAATTAAAGAACACAAGCAACAGAACATAGATTTTATTCAACTTAATAAACTCTGTTACAATATGGAACTGTCCTCTCTCAGTGATGAACAAATTATCACGAGAGCTGCTAGGGTTACAAAGAATAGTAACTTCGATTAAGATAACACACATAGTGTAAACCCTATGCCTGTGTTTATATACTACACAGTTACAAGATAATGTTCTAATTGATATGGAATATAATTCTGCTTCCTAAAATATATCAACTAGTTATCTTTTCTTCCAAGTATTCTATTCTTCATAGAATTCTTTCTTCATGCATATTTTTTACTGTCTTAGTCTCGATCTTCTTTCCTTTCAATCAGCCGCCTGCCTTATCTGAAAGTCTCCTTAAGTCCTGATATTATCTCCTGATAAATATCTTCTGATAACTTAAGTTCTGATAACTTAAGTTCTGATATCTTAAGTTCTGTCTTCAGTATAAGTGCTGATTTCCAGTTAAGTACTGATTCGTCCTGTTAAGTAAGATCTGAAAACTAAACACAAATCATATTAGCCATGACATCACAAATATATCTAACAATCTCCCCCAACTTGTAAATTAGCATAATATACAAGTTCAACAGATATTTGATGATGTCAAAAACATTAAGTACAAATGCATGAGAATTTGACTAGATAACTATAACTTACAGTCCTTATAGCTTTACCATCTTAAACTTCCGATAACAGCTTCAGTCTGTATACACTTTCAGAATTTAAGCAGTTGTAGATCTTTGACTTGGCTTCAATTTCTGATCTTATTTAGTTGTTCTGAGATAATTCCTTAAAAGACTTCTCTCAGCATATTCAAGTTCATTAACCAAACTGGCACTTGACTTCATTTCATTTATGCAGAATTACAAGACATCATCAATGTACAATTAATCAACCTATTCTGCATATCTAGTTAAAGTCAACATGACTTGAATACTACTTACAGAATCTATACAATGTTGTATGCAGAAATATGCTACAGAATTATTGTTACATAAGCTACTCACTCGATGGATAATAAGTCATCATCCATCGGGACTATAATGAGCCATCCGTCGGGACTATAAATCTTATCCGTCGAGTGCTACATAATTTCACTAAGTAAAATCTACCAAGGTGTTTTGTTCATGAAATCATCAAGTACACAGCATAGACTTCCTCCTCCAAATCTCCATTCAGAAAGGCACTTTTGATATCCATTTGATAGACCCTGAAATTGGCATGGGCTGCATAGGCTAAGAAGATTCTGATGGCTTCAAGTCTTGCAACAGGAGCAAATATTTCATCAAAATCTATTCCTTCTTGTTGATAATAGCCCTTAGCAACCAATCTAGCTTTGTTCCTGATTAATATGCCATTTTCATCCATCTTGTTTCTGAATACCCATTTGGTGTCTATTGGATTCTTTCCTTTAGGCTTGGGCATCAGCTTCAATACATTATTCCTTTCAAATTGGTTTAGCTCCTCCTGCATAGCTAAAATCCAATCAGGATCCAACAAAGCTTCTTCTACCTTCTTTGGCTCTTCCTTGGAAAGAAAGCTACTGTATAGACATTCTTCTTGAGTTGTTCTCCTTGTTTGAACTCTAGAAGAAACATCACCAATAATAAGCTTAAAGGGGTGATCTTTTGTCCATTTTCTTTGTTGAGGTAGATTAGCTCTAGATGAAGAGACCTCATTGTTGTCTTGATGTGTGATTGAGTTTTGATTGTTAGAAACTCCCCCTGAGTTTGTGGATCTTTGATTTGAGAAAGGGGAACTTTCTACAGGTGATCTATCTTGACTTCCCGCTCCTTTTGATGACCCGACGGATGGTGAATTTTGAGTACCGACGGATGAAGCTGGTTGTCTCCCGACGGATAACGCAAATTGCCTCCCGACGGATGAAGCATTATGCAACTCGACAGATGTTGAGTTTTGTGCTTCATTGGTAGTAGATTTATCTGCATTATCCTTAGACACTGTTTCTTGATCACTTTCATCATCACTAACCATCTCCACATTGTCGAATTTGAGGCTCTCATGGTAATCTCCATCTTTCAGTCCTTCAATCTTTTTATCATCAAACACAACATGTATTGATTCCACAACAATGTTGGTTCTTAGATTGTAGACTCTATATGCTTTACCAACAGCATATCCAACAAAAATTCCTTCATATGCTTTAGCATCAAACTTCCCATTTTGATCAGTTTGATTTCTCAGAATATAGCATTTGCAGC
Source organism: Apium graveolens (assembly GCF_009905375.1). Lineage (NCBI taxonomy): Eukaryota > Viridiplantae > Streptophyta > Magnoliopsida > Apiales > Apiaceae > Apium > Apium graveolens. The sequence continues at coordinate 197,378,496 of NC_133655.1, read as the reverse complement.
CAAAGACATGAAGAAAATTTAGAGTTGGCTTCTTATTCTTGAACAATTGATATGGAGTCATGTATCTAGCTTGATTAACCAGAGAAATATTCTGAGTGTAGCATGCAGTATTTACAGCTTCAGCCCAGAAATAGGTTGGCAGTTTAGATTCTTCAAGCATTGTCCTTGCAGCTTCAATAAGTGATATGTTCTTCCTTTCCACTACTCCATTCTGTTGTTGAGTCCTTGCTGCTAAAAACTCATGCAGAATCCCATTCTCCTCACAAAATGCTCTCATGACAGAATTCTTGAACTCAGTTCCATTGTCACTCCTGATTCTTCTAACCTTGAAATCAGGATGATTATTGACTTGCCTTATGTGATTGATGATGATTTCACTAGCCTCATCTTTAGACTTTAGAAAATATGTCCAAGAGAACTTTGAGAAATCATCTACAATTACTAGGCAAAATCTTTTTCTTGATATGGACAACACATTGACTGGTCCAAACAAATCCATGTGAAGCAGTTGCAAAGGCTCTTCAATTGTTGAATCAAGTTTCTTCCTGAATGATGCTTTAATCTGCTTCCCTTTTTGGCAGGCATCACACAATCCATCCTTAGAAAACTCCACTATAGGAATGCCTCTAACCAGTTCTTTCTTTACTAGCTCATTCATGGTCTTGAAGTTTAAATTGGATAGCTTCGTGTGCCATAGCCAACTTTCATCCTGACTTGCTTTACTGAGAAGATAAGTAACAGATTCTGCATTAGATGAGTTGAAATCAGCTAGGTACACATTTCCTTTTCTCACACCGGTGAGAAACACTTTGTTGCTTGTTTTATTAGTCACAACACAGGCTTCTGAATTGAAGGTTACTGAGTTGCCTTTATCACAAAGCTGGCTGATACTCAACAAATTATATTTGAGACCATCCACTAAGGCAACCTCCTCAATGATGACATTATCCTTTGAAATCAAGCCATATCCCACAGTATAACCCTTGCTGTCATCTCCAAAAGTAATACTAGGGCCAGCTCTCTCCTTAAACTCTGTGCACAGGATAGAATCACCAGTCATGTGTCTTGAACAACCACTATCCAAGTACCAAAGATTCTTTCTATTTCCCTGCATACATCAAAATCAAATCAAGTTAATTTTGGTACCCAAGTTTCCTTGGGTCCTGCCTTGTTAGCTTTCTTTTTCTGTTTCTTAGGCTATATCTCATTTGACTTAGGGATATCAGATTCATCCTTGGTTATTTGAGTTGGGCCTTTGAAACCATTCAATGCAACAGAATTATCATGCATATTATAATCAACAGGGAATGACATGCTGTTAGTAAACATGTTATTCCTTTAAGGCATGCTAAATGGCATTTGTGGCATACTAAATGCAGCATAATAAGGATTAGGTGCAAATGGCATGTTAGCAAACTGTGCATTCATATTCTGTGTAGACATAGCATTCATAGGCATGGGAGGCATGGGAGGCATGGAATTCATGTTAGGAAAGTGAGGTGGCACATATATGGAAGTAGGCATGGTAGATTTGCAATTAACAGATAAATGATTTACACTACCACACTTGACACAGATTTTTCTAGGAGCATATTTATCAGGTATGTAGTTATTATGTTTGTTAATCCCTACTTTACCATTTCTACTGTTTTTCTTCTTAGATTCTGTTTTTACCTCAATCTTTTCAAGTATGTCACTTAACTGTTTGACAGTCATGTGACCAACATTAGCCTTTTTCCCTTTCTTAACTTGACTCGATTCTCCTGAAACAAAGTTCTTGGAAATAGACCCATACTTCTCATTCAGCTTAACAAGTTTGGCTTTACTGATAGGCTTGCTCACAACAAACGGATGAGGATTTTCATCATTCGACGGATAACGCTTTTTGTTATCTGACGGATGATCCTCATCATCCGTCGAGTCTACATCTGATAGCATTCCATCTACCAAATTTGGTTCTAGTTTCTCTTTATTCTTTTTCCAGGCTGCATCACAGAATGACTAAATTCCTTGAACTTTGGTGATTTGAGCATGGACATCCCTGGATGTTTTCCATACCTTAATCACCTCTTGTTCATGCTCGAGCTACTTCTTTAAAATTTCTTCTTTCTTCAAGGACTCAGTTAATTCTTCCTTGGCAATTTTACACTCAATTCTTAACTTTTCAAAATCAATGAACTGAGACTCAAGCACATTATTTCTCTCACTCAAAAACAAATTGTTTTCTTTGATTTTAGCATTTTCTTTAGTAAGAGACTTAAGTGTAACACGCAAATGATATAACTCTGTAGACATGTCATTTATGGCATCATTACACTCAGCTTTAGATAGATGTACAAGGTTTGTAGTAATTACCTGATTACTTGAAGAACTTGTTTCTGTCTCATCAGACTTGGCCATTAGGGCTAGATTAACATAGCTGACATCTTCATCTTCATCCAAACCATCTGTTGCCCAGTCATTTTCTTGTGTTATGAAAGCCCTTTCCTTTTGTTTGAGCAGTTCAAAGTATTTTTGCTTATAATCCACAGGCTCAAACTTTTTCTTACTGGAATCTGTGTTCCAACATTCACTGGCAAAATGTCCTGCCAAGCCACATTTGAAACATTTGAATTTTGATTTATCCACCATGTTTCTATTTGGCTTGGCTGCTCCAAAGTTCTTCTTGAACTTGAGCTTGGCAAATCTCCTGGAAAGAAATGCTAGGTGTTCATCAATGTCCTCCATGTCATCTTGGCTCAAACAATCTTCACTTTCTACTGCAAGCCCCTTGCCCTTGTTCTCACAGACCCTTGAAGTTGATTCAACATCTTCATCTCCTTCTCTTTCTCCAACTCAGCAACTAGTGCAATGGATCCTCCTTTCTCCTTTCCTCTCTCCATCCTCTCATCTTGCTCTATTTCAAGCTCATAAGTTTTCAGGATGCCATACAGTCTCTCCAAAGTAAACTCCTTATATTCTTATGAGTTTCTTAATGAGACTGTCATTGGTTTCCATTCCTTTGGAAGAAATCTAAGGAATTTCATATTGGAGTCTTTTATCTGATAGACCCTTCCATGCAACTTTAGAGCATTTAGTAGTTTTTGAAACCTACTAAAAACATCAGTGAGAGACTCACTTTCTTCATTATGAAAATGCTCATATTGTTGAATCAAGAGCTGCATCTTGTTTTCTCTAACTTGCTCAGTGCCATCACAGATGATCTGTATTATATCCCAAACATCTTTGGCAGTTTTGCCGTTGATAATGTTGTCAAACATATCTCCATCAACTCCATTAAACAGGATGTTCATGGCCTTTTTATCCTTCATGACTTGTTCAATATCAGGATCAGACCATTCATGCCTTGGCTTGGGGACTGATGGCTCGTTTCCTGTTACAGCTCTCATTGGAACATGAGGGCCTCTTTCTATGCAGTCAACATAGGCCTCATCTTGAGAAAGCAAATGAAGATGTATCTTTACCTTCCAATGATGGTAATTATCTTTATCCAGAAAAGGGATCTTAACTCCAACATCCTTCTTGTTCATCTTGCTGTATTGTTTTGATCTTTAAACTCTTTGTAAGTTAAGAGCTTGCTCTGATACCGATTGTTAGTCCCTTAACAATATGACAAGAATTACAGAAGGGGGGTTGAATGGAATTCTTGAAACTTTTTCTTGAGATAAAAATGTTTTAACTCGAATATATGTAAGTGTGTATTGATTAGCACAATGCGGAATAGTTATTTAAATGAATCAAAACACAAGTAATTAAGGACAAGAGTCTTTAACAACTTTCTGGTGGATTTAAATGATTCCACCAGAGATATATAATATATATCGAGAGAACCCCATGTGCACAATGCTCACAGCTGCTTACAACAATTAAATAACTAAGAGTACAGAGAAATGCTAAGAATTCTGCTTACAAATTTTTCTCTGCCTTTTTGCTTAGATAGTTTCTTAGTTGCTACTTCTTGGTTTATATATCACCAAGATTACAAAATAATGAGACAGGATAATAAAACAAAAACTATCTAGTCTATTACAATGCTACTTCATTACTCTATTCCAGCATCTTTGAATATCTTCATAATAGCATGAAAATGGCAATGTTTCTTTGTTCTCAAAAACCCAGTTGAATAGGCTACCACATTCCATTTGCATCCACTCGACGCATGTGACTGTGTTGTCACTGTCAACGGATATTTGAATTCTTTATCCGTCGGGTTCATGATCATCCATCGAGTTATTGATCATCCGTCGGGTTGTCTAGTTGATCATCCGTCAACTTCATTGTATTTTATCCGTCGGGTAGCAATCTGGCACTTGACTTCATTTCATTTATGCAGAATTACAAGACATCATCTATGTACAATTAATCAACCTATTATGCATATCTAGTTAAAGTCAACATGACTTGAATACTACTTACAGAATCTATACAATGGTGTATGCAGAAATGTGCTACAGACTTATTGTTACATAAGCTACTCACTCGATGGATAATAAGTCATCATCCGTCGGGACTATAATGAGTCATCCGTCGGGACTATAAATCTTATCCATCGAGTGCTACATAATTTCATTAAGTAAAATCTACCAAGGTGTTTTGTTCATGAAATCATCAAGTACACAACATATACACAACATTGATTCTTTAGAATTTCGGAAATCTGAGCTTGTTGCTTCTCCTGAGTTTTCTCAATGTTGGCAATTCTGTCAAATGCAGGCTTGAAAATTCTGTTCTTTTCAAGTTTGGTATTCATATCTTGCTGGATCAAGGTTTCTTGAACTTTATTCACCTTGGCATGAGTTGTTCAGTGTTGACCTTGAAGGTGCCTAATACTCAATGCAGTAACTCTCAACTGTGCCTTGAAATCATCATTTAACAGCATTTCATCAGCTTTTGCCAAATGGTCAGCAAGAATCTTTTCAGAAGGAACAAAACTAACTATGCTCCATTCCTTAGTCCACTCTTGTCCTCTAGGAGTTTCACTCCAAGGTACTGGTGCTTCCTTAACAAACTTCTTGATTAGATCAGTTTTATTAACTATTTGTTGAGGTGCATGTCCTGATGAACCAGCTGCATCAACATCTAATTTAGCAGTAGCTTCACCAGTAATATTATCATTGGCAGCATCAGAACTTGTAGATCCTGCAGGATCAGCATCCTCTGATAAAATAGCAGTATGTGAGGTTATAGAGGCTTCAACATCATCCTCTAAATTCTGATCTACAACCAAGTTCTGATCAACATCCAAAATTGGTGTTGTTGGTGGAGTGAGTTGAATTGGTGGAGCTTCCAAGTACAAAATCTCAGGCACAATCAAGTTATGAATATCAATTTCAGCACTTGTACCTGGTTCTTCAGTATGTACTGGATCAATTATAGGTGACATAGGAGGTGTAGGTATTCTTTCTTGTGCAGTTTCTGGTTGTGCAGAAGGAAGTGATTCAATAACAATTGGTTCTGTTGAGATCAGAGATTCCTGATCCTATTTCTTAGCTGCTTCCACTACATCCTCTGAATCTGACTCAACTATGTCCATGTGAGCTCTCTGTTTCTTAAATTTCTTCAAAGGTGGAGACATTGTAGGAGCTTTATCATTAGAATTTAACTTTCTAAGCCTTTTGAGGGGCCTAGAACTCCCACTTACAGTATCTTTCTGAGAAGAAACCTTCTCAGCTTCTACAACAACAATATTGGAACCTGTTCTTTAGTATCTGATTCATCTCTCAGAATCATTCTCCTCCTCTTCTGTTGAGACTGAGGCACAACCTTTGTCCTCTTTGGTTTGGAAGATGAAGGCTTCATAGTATGTGCTGAAGGTTAAGGTTGAGAAGTTTGAGGTGTTTGTGTAGAGGTGGTAGGTGCTGATGGTTGAGATTCGGATGGTTGGACATCAGGATATAGTTCAGTGCATTTAACTGGATCATAGGTTATTAAGGCTTGTTTGACAAATAAAGGAACTTGGAGGGGTCTTAACACAGCCTTCTTATTATCAGTAGATAATAAGTCATTAAAAGCTCTTTTAGCTAGTCTGAATGATGGAATTAATTCACTAGCTGATTGGGGCTTATCATCACAACAAAAACTATAAATAAGCTGACAGAATCTAGCAAAGTAAACAGTATTTCTGTCTTCTCTCATTCTGTCCCCAATGAAACCTAAGACATCTTTTGCATAATCAAAATCAGTTTGGTTAATGAGAGCATACCTGATTTGTTGGCTGAATATGGGGATTGCATCGAAATTAGAACATTTGTTTGCAAAACCTTGGTTATGTAGTCAAAGAAGAAACTCCATTCCCTTCTTATGTAAGATCTCTTCAACTGACCCAGCTTTGCCAATGTCCTCTCATACCCCAGACTGGCCATCATGTTTTGAAGAACTGGCTCCTCAACAGTAGAATAAACACAGTTCTCAGGAAGCTGCAGTGCTTGTCGAACCGTGCACAATGTCACGACATGCTTATCCTCCCCTAATGAAAAAATTATACTTGGGGACCCTTGAGCACCACCATCATCATATACTCTGCTTCTCCAGAACTCCAGCACTCGAGTACCAGAGACTTCATTCGGTTCGGTCAGAGCGTACCCAATATCAGAACTAGTAAGAAAGTCCTGAATGAAGTGAAGTTCTGATGGGGCTTCTGACTTGTTAAGAATAGCGGAGAAGTTATTAGGAAAAAACTTAGCCCCATTAAAAATTACGTCTTTTGGTGCCATCTCTGTAAGAAATTAAGTGAATAAGAGTATGTTTGCAAAGTGTTTGTAAAAAGTCTTGAGAGAAAAACAACTTCAGAAAATAAAAGAGAGAGAGAGCGAGAGAGAGAGAGAGAGAAAGTAAAAGAGATTTAGAATAGAAAAATAAGTAAAAGATTAGAAAATCTTTTATCTCTCATATATATACTCTCTCCACTCAACAGTTGTATTTTTGAAGCATGGAATACACTTTACACCTGGCACCATGTGAACAGTCAGTAAACGGTTAGAACAAGAGTTAATGGGCACGTAAAATAAGCAATAATTACCGTGCACATGCAGTTTTCAGGACATACACGTTAACCACTATTCTGTAAAAATATTATTGTTCAAGTAATGACCAAAAATAAACCAAGTAAATAAATACTGCCACATCAGCATCAGAACTTGATTATTATCAGGATTTAAAAGTCATCAGAATATGGCTTCTTAACTCAAAAAGTGAATGTTTATTCCTGTAATTCTTTACACAAATACTGATATGGTTACATCAGAACTTAATCATCAGAACTTGTCCTCAGAATTTATGCAATCTGACACATAAACTGTTCATCTAAAACAACATTTATCACCACAGTAATTTTCATCATTCATATGGAGTGTAGTGTGTGAATTAAGCTAAATATCAGACATATAGTAAAGTCAGATTCACTTCAGTACATCTTAGAAATAAGGCATAACTAAGAACTTTGCTGAAAATCTGTCATTATTCTGAAGTCTACTATAGAATGAGTTCATGCATGAGTCCACCTCAACTGTTTTGTGCTCATTTTATGCATCTTTTGAAATTCCTTTTTACAGTGGCTTCTCAGTGTAAGTGAGTCACGACTGCTTATCAGAATTTATGCTGCTATCAGAGTATTTCTCCAGTAATCATAGAGTGTGAAAAGTCACCAAGAAAATTTTATTTTGCTTTTCTAATGCATATTACTTAATACCAGCAATGCACTTGGGTCTTCCCTTCCACATTTTTACTCTAGATCTCAAAGGAGTACCTGATATTTATTTCTTTTCTTTTTCTTTTTCTTTTATTAAGTGAGGTTTATCAGCACTTAGTACATCCATCAGATTTACAAACATCAGAACTTAATAGATAAGAAGCACTATTCTAGTTTTTGACTTAGTAATAAGATACACAAAGTAAACTTAACTAAGCTCAATATCAGAATTTACTTGTGTTAAAAGATTTCCACATATACAATTACTTCATACATTAGATCTTTAGTATATTAAAGACTACTAGGTCAGCTTCTAGCACAGTTATCCTCATTGGATTGAATAGTTACAGAAACATTCATATCACTATCAGAGTTTAGAAATTTACATCAGACAACAATCAGCACTTAAGCAAATTTCAATTTAAGCACAGAATACACAAAGATAGTAATATCTGTATATACTGATCATAAAATCTGATGTATCAGAACATAAACTAAGCAGATTTGGAGAAAGAACCTGAAACCATTCCAAGTTCATTTACCAGTCTTGTAAAAGTAACTTCACATAGTGGTTTTGTGAAGATATCTGCTAGTTATTGATCTGTTGGAACAAAATGCAATTCCACTGTACCTTCATCCACATGTTCCCTTATGAAATGGTATATAATGTCAATGTGCTTTGTCATTGAGTGTTGAACTGGATTACCTGTCATAGCAATAACACTTTGATTATCACAGTAAATAGGGATTTTAGAAAATTCTAACCCATAATCCAGTAACCTATTAGCTTAAAGTCTGATTCCTTAGGATACCACAATCCCAGATCAGCTGTACCCTTAAGGTACTTGAAAATTCTTTTCACAGCTGTCAAGTGAGGTTCTCTTGGATCTGCTTGAAATCTTGCACAGAGACAGGTAGCATACATGATATCAGGTCTACTTGCAGTTAGATAGAGTAGAGAGCCAATCATACCTCTGTAATCAGTAATATCTACTGATTTACCAGTATCCTTATACAACTTTGTTGCAGTGGCCATAGGAGTGGATGCACTTGAACAATCTTGCATTCCAAACTTTTTCAACAAATCTCTGGTGTACTTAGATTGAAAAATAAAAGTTCCTTCTTCATTCTGCTTGACTTGAAGGCCCAGAAAATAGTCAAGTTCTCCCATCATACTCATTTGATATCTTGACTGCATCAGCTTGGCAAACTTCTTACAAAGTCTGTCATTTGTAGAACCAAAAATGATATCATCAACATATATTTGCACCAAAAGTAAGTCATTTCCATGGTTGAGGTAGAACAGTGTTTTGTCAATAGTCCTTCTATTAAATCCACTTTCCAGAAGAAACTGAGCTAATGTCTCATACCATGCTCTTGGAGCTTGCTTAAGGCCATAAAGTGCTTTATCAAGCCTGTAGACATGATTGGGAAATTTGGGATCTACAAAGCCTGGAGGTTGTTCAACATATACTTTCTCTTCCAATTCTCCATTGAGAAAAGCACTTTTCACATCCATTTGAAAGACTTTAAACTTCTTGTGAGCAGCATAAGCCAAAAATATCCTTATGGCTTCCAATCTAGTAACTGGTGCAAATGTTTCATCATAATCAATTCCCTCCTGTTGAGAGTATCCTTTTGCAACCAGCTTTGCTTTATTCCTTGTAGTTATGCCATCACTGTCAGTTTTGTTTCTGAACACCCACTTTGTACCAACAACAGGCCTGTTCTTTGGTCATGGCACTAGGGTCCAGACTTTATTTCTTTCAAATTCATTTAACTCTTCCTGCATTGCTTGCGCCCAATCAGCATCTTGAAGAGCTTCTTCCACTTTCTTTGGTTCAGTCTGAGAAAGAAAAGAATGATAGAGACATTTATTTGATGTAGTTGTTCTAGTTCTGAAACCTGTATCAGGATTTCCAATAATTAAGTCAGGTGTATGTGCTTTTTTCCACTTCCTTGCAGATGGAAGGTTATCTCTAGAACTGGATGCTCCCCCATGATCCATGCTGTCTCCATCAACATTTTATGATGCTCCCCCTGAAATTATGCTCTCTGAGTTGGATCCTTCAGAATTTGAGTTTCCAGAAATATCAGAACATGAGTTTCTAGAATTATCAGAACTTGGCCCATCAGTACTTGAAGAGCCTGTTGTAGGTCCTGATGCTTCTTGAGATGTGGTTAGATCTTCAATATGCTCCCCCTACACAGGTGTATTTTCCTTTGGCGTAGTCACCACAGTTTCAATAACATCAGAGTTTAATCCATCAGAGTTTGCAGTATCAGGTTTTAGACTGTCAGGATTTAGACTGTAGGGATTTACAGAATCAGAATTTAAAACTTTATTTTTGAATCTCAGCTGATCATGATCATTGAAATCTTCAAGTCCAGTAATTTCCTTATCATCAAAAGAGACATTGATAGATTCCATGACAACCCTTGTTCTTAAATTGTAGTCTCTGAAGGCTTTTGCGGAAAGAGGATATCCAACGAAAATTCCTTCATCAGCTTTTAGATCAAATTTGGATAGCTGTTCAGGATGAGTCTTGAGAACAAAACAGTTGCATCCAAATACATGAAAGTACTTCAGATTTGGCTTCTTTTTCTTCACCATCTCATATGGTGTTTTTCCATGCTTGTTAATAAGTGTTGCATTCTGAGTAAAACAAGCAATCTGCACTGCTTCAGCCCAAAAGTAGGTTGATAACTTTGCTTCATCAAGCATAGTTCGTGCAGCTTCAATAAGAGTTCTATTCTTTCTTTCAACAACTCTATTTTCCTGTGGAGTTCCAGGAGCAGAGAATTCCTGTTTTATTTCATGGTTTTTGCAGAACTCTTCCATAATCAAATTCTTGAACTCAGTGCCATTATCACTCCTTATGATTTTCACAGAGTCTTTGACCAATTTATCCAGTTGTTTGACATGATCAATCAAGATAGATGCAGTTTCACTTTTTGTGTGCAAGAAATACACCCATGTGTATCTGGTGAACTCATCCACTATGACCATAGCATATTTCTTCTTTTCAATAGACATGACATTAACTGGACCAAATAGATCAACATGTAGTAGGTGATAAGGCTCAAGAATTGATGATTCAGTCTTGCTCTTGAATGAAGATTTTCTTTATTTTGCCTTCTGACAAGAATCACAAAGGCCATCAGGAGCAAATACTAATTTTGGTAGTCCTCTCACAAGATCCTTCTTGACTAGTTCATTTATATTATTGAAATTTAAATGAGAGAGTTTCTTGTGCCAATACCAGCTTTCTTCAATTGATGCTCTACTTAACAGATAGATTGCAGAACCATCAGTACTTGTTGAAAGCTTGGCTTCATAAATGTTACCATGCCTGTATCCCTTCAGAACAACTTTGCCTGTTGATTTGCTTACAACTTCACAGTGTTCTTCAAAGAAATCCACATGATAACCTCTGTCGCAGATTTGACTAACGCTCAGCAGATTGTGTTTAAGTCCTGATACCAGAGCTACTTTTTCAATGATGACATTCCCAAGATTGATATTGCCATATCCCAGAGTTTTTCCCAAATTGTCATCTCCATAAGAAACACCTGGGCCAGCTTTCTCCACAAAGTCTGATAGCAGGGCTTTATTTCCAGTCATATGTCCTGAACATCCACTGTCCAAAACTAGGATATTTTTTTCTGTTGCCCTGCAATCAGAAAGACTACTAATGATTAGTTTTAAGGACCCAGACTTGCTTGAATCCTTTGGCCTTATTAAGTTTGTTAACATTTACAGCGGATTTAGCATCAGAGTTTATGTTAACAGTTTTCTTATCAGAATTTGCAATATCAGACTTTGCATCAGAACTTACACTAGAAGGAATAATGCTAACTTTCTTTAAAGAAGGTTTTATTTGATAATAATCATAGTACAAACTATGATATTCCTTATAAGTATAAATGGAATGCCATAAACTACCACAATGAAAACAAGGATTTTGTGGCTTATATCTAACAGACTGACTCTTAACTCCTGACTTTGAGAGTAAGGAGTTTATGTTCTTATTCTTCCTGCAAAAATAAGCCAGATGATTAGAATTTCCATAGTTATGACATGTTTTTCTAGGAGTATTAGGAACAGGCTTATAATTGTTACTTTTGTTCACACCTTCCTTTTCATTCCTATTTTTCCTAGGTGCCTTTACCTTGTTTACATTTTTAACCTCTTTCAGCTTATGCTTAAGTTGCTTCTTAGTCATTAAGCCTATGTTAACTTTAGTTGGCTTATCCTGTTTTGGTTTGTCAGAAGTTAATTTCTCCTTAACCTCTGATTTATCAATATCAGACTTTACAGCTACAAACTTAACAAGATTTACCTTGGGCTTTTGTTTAACAACTATAGTCTCAATTTCTACAGTTCCCTTATCATTCTTATCATCTCCATAACCTAAGCCCTCTTTCCAGTTTCCACTACTTAGTATATCCTGAGTTGCTCTACCAGAGTTAGTTCAAGTCCTGATAATCTCTCTCTCCTTTTCTAACTCAGTTTTTAGAGATTTATTCAATTTTAGCAATTCATCTCTAACATAAAACGCATCATCTCTATCTTTCTGAGTTTGATGGAACATAACTAACTCCTTTTCTAAATAGTCATTCATTTTCTTAAAAACCAAATTTTCAAAAGTTAACCTTTCATATGTTAAAGTTTGATCTCTATAACTAATGAATATGGTTTTAAGATAAGATCTCAACTCGGTATATTATCAGTATCAAAAGCAAGAGTTGATAGAGGTACCTTCAATTCAGCAGTTTTAGGACTACAATCAGAATTTGCCATTAAGGCATAGTTTAACTCTTTTTCAGAATCTGAAGTGTCTGAATGGTTTTTCTTGCAATCAGGAGAGATATGGCCTTTGTCAGACTTTCCTCCTTTGACTTCAATCTTTCTGAGCCCTTTCTTTTTAGGACTTCCACTTTTCCTGGAAAGCTTCTTCTCGAAGTCTTGTGTTTTTGATTGATCAGACATGATTGTTTTTGGATCTTTACTGTTTGTGTGTTAACAGATCTGCTCTGATACCACTTGTTAGGTCACACACACTGTAGAAGGGGGTTGAATACAGTGTTTACTACAATCAAATCAAATTAAAGAACACAAGTAACAGAACACAAATTTTATTCAACACAATAAACTCTGTTATAATATGGAACTGTCCTCTCTCAGTGATGAACAAATTATCACGAGAGCTGCTAGGGTTACAAAGAATAATAAGTTCGATTAAGTTAACACACATAGTGTAAACACTATGTCTGTGTTTATATACTACACAGTTATAAGATAATGTTCTAATTGATATGAAATATAATTATGCTTCCTAAAATATATCAACTGATTATCTTTTCTTCCAAGTATTCTATTCTTCATAGAATTCTTTCTTCATGCATATTTCTTACTGTCTTAGTCTCGATCTTCTTTCCTTTCAATCAGCCGCCTGTCTTATCTGAAAGTCTCCTTAAGTCCTGATATTATCTCCTGATAAATATCTTCTGATAACTTAAGTTCTGATATCTTAAGTTCTGTCTTCAGTATAAGTGCTGATTTCCAGTTTAGTACTGATTTGTCCTGTTAAGTAAGATCTGAAAACTAAACACAAATCATATTAGCCATGACATCACAAATATATCTAACATCCTAATATCATTCCCAATTTATTCACCAATATTATTGAAAGTAGCTTCACAAAGAGGCTTGGTGAATATATCTGCTAATTGTTGATCTGTTGGAATAAAGACCAATACCACTGTACCTGCTTCCATATATTCCCTTATGAAATGGTACCTGATGCTGATGTGTTTAGTCATAGAATGCTGCAATGGATTTCCTGTCATTATAATAGCACTTTGATTATCACAATAGATAGGAATAACAGAATAGTCAAACCCATAATCCAGTAATTGATTCTTCATCCATAGAATCCGAGCACAACAGCTTTCTGCAGTAATATATTCAGCTTCTGCAGTTGATGTGGAAATTGACTTTTGTTTCTTGCTATACCAAGAAACCAATCTGCCACCAAGAAATTGGCAGCTTCCAGAAGTGCTTTTCCTGTCTATTTTGCATCATATAAAATCAGCATCTGAATATTCAATTAGCTTTAAGTCTGAATCTCTAGGATACCATAATCCCAGATTAATGGTCCCTTTTAGATATTTAAAAATTCTTTTCATAGGTAATATATGAGGTTCCCTGGGATCATCTTGGAATCTTGCACAGAGACAGGTAGCATACATAATATCAGGTCTACTAGCAGTCAAATATAGAAGTGAGCCAATCATACCTCTGTAGTTAGTTAAATCTAACTTGGTTGCAGTGGCCATGGGATTTGATGTAGTTGAGCTATCTTGCATTCCAAATCTTTTGAGCAAATTTCGGGTGTATTTGGATTGGTTTATGAAGATACCTTCATAAGTGTGCTTAACTTGTAACCCCATAAAATAACTCAATTCTCCCATCATACTCATTTGATACCTAGACTGCATTAGCTTTTTCTCACAAAGTTTATCATTAGTAGATTTAAAAATGATGTCATTAACATATATCTGTACTAATAATAAGTCCTTACCATGGTATTTATAAAAGAGATTTTTGTCAATTGTACCTCTTGTTAAACCACTTTCTAATAGAAATAGAGCAAGAGTTTCATATCAGGCCCTTGGAGCTTGTTTTAGTCCATAGAGTGCTTTATCTAGTAAGTAGACATGATCTGGATACTTTGGATCGATGAACCCTTGAAGTTGTTCAACATAAACTTCCTTTTCAAGTTCTCCATTTAGAAATGCACTCTTTACATCCATTTGGAACACTTTAAACTTTTAGTGAGCAGCATAGGCTAGAAAAATTCTTATTTGGATCAAGCTTTGCAACTGGAGCAAAAGTCTCATCATAATCAATGCCTTCTTACTGTGAATTGCCCTTTGCAACCAGTCTTGCTTTGTTTCTTGTAATAATGCCCTCACTATCAGTTTTGTTTCTGAACACCCACTTTGTGCCAACTACAAATGTGTTCTTTGGTCTTGGCATAAGAGTCCGGACTTTTTTACTTTCAAATTCATTAAGCTCCTCTTGCATTGTTGTAACCTAGTCAGCATCTTAAAGAGCTTCTTCCATCTTCTTGGGTTCAGTTTGATATAGAAAAGAATGGTAGAGACATTCATTTTAAATGGCTTTTCTGGTTCTTACACCACTATCAGGATTTCCAATGATCAAGTCAAGTGTGTGTGACTTAGACCATTTTCTTGCAGATGGAAGTTGACTCCTTGAAGAAGACCCTACCCTTTTATCCATGAGCTCTCTATATTTCTTTGACTAGTACCATTATTATGTCCTGATGCTCCCCCTGAATTAGTGTTCCCATTGTTATCAGTATTAGACACATCAGAGTTTGAGGAATGAGAGTCTGATGATCCTATCTACTGATATCTCTATAGTTGAATCACTTGTAGAAGTCTCTAGATGTGAATCATGTTCCTCCCCTCAACATATGCTTCAATGTTAGAAGAATTTCCACTGTCATATGGATTACCAAAGTTCTGAGTGATATCAGGACTTACTGTATCAGGATCGGGATTTAAAAGTTCAGCATATGGTACTTCATTTTTAAATCTCAATTTTTTATGCTCATCTGCATCTTCTAGACCTGTTATCTTCTTATCATCAAAAGATACATGTATAGATTCCATGACTATTCTTTTTCTCAGATTATAATCTCTGAAAATTTTTGTAGACAAAGGATATCCCACAAAAATACATTCATCAGCTTTTAGATCAAACTTTATAAGCTGCTCTGGATGAGTTTTGAGAACAAAAGACTTACAACCAAAAATGGAAGTACTTCAAATTTGGCTTCTTTCCCTTCACCATCTCAAATGGTGTTTTTTCATGCCTCTTGATCAATGTTACATATTGTGTAAAACAAGTAGTTTATACAGTCTCAGCCCAAGAAGTAGGTAGGCAATCTTGCTTCCTTTAGCATGGTTCTTGCAGCTTCTATGAGATTTATATTCTTTCTTTTAACAACTCCATTTTGTTGTGGAGTTCCAGGAGCAGAAAACTCTTGTTTTATTCCCCCTTAAGTTTGTAGAACTCTTCCATTGAGCTATTCTTGAATTCAGTTCCATTATCACTTCTGATGATCTTCGCTTTATATATTGATCCTTTTTCCATCTCTCTTACATGATCAAGAAGAATGGATGGAGATTCATCCTTGGTGTGCAGAAAATACACTCACGTGTATCTTGTATATTCAGCAACAATTACGAGTACATACCTCTTTTTGGCAATTGACACCAAAGTGATCAGTATGAAGTAGATGATATGGTTCAAGAATGAAGGATTCAGTTTTACTCTGGAAAGATGTTTTTCTTTGCTTGACTTTATGGCATGAATCACATAAGCCATCAAAATTAAACCCTTCATTGGGAAATCCTCTCACAAGATCTTTCCTCACAAGTTCATTGATATTGTTAAAATTGAGGTGAGAAAGTCTTTTATGCCAGTTCCAGCTGTCTTCCACAGATGCTCTACTAAGTAGACAAACTTCTGAATTATCAGTATTTGTGGAGACCCTTGCTTCATATAAACTGTTAGGAATATGTTGTGTACTTGATGATAAGCTAAACAAAACACCTTAGTAGATTTAACTTAGTGTATTTTGTAGCACCCGACGGATGATCAATTATAGTCCCGACGGATGACTAATTGATATCCATCGGGTGAGTAGCTTATGTAACAATAAGTAATGTAGCACATTTCTGTAAACAACTTTGTATAGATTCTGTAGTAGCTTATGTATCATGTACACTGCTAGTAGATGTGCAGAATAGGTTCATTAAATGTAAATATAAGATGTCTTGTAATTCTGCACAAATGAAATGGAGTCAAGTGATAAAAGGCTACCTGAAGGATGATCAACAAAGCTACCCGACGGATGATCAACAAGGCTACCCGGCGGATAACAAACATGTACCCGACGGATGATCAATTCAAATAGTTGTTGACAGTAACAACACAGTCACATGCGTCGAGTGTTTGCGAAAGGAATGTGGCAGCCTGTTTAGCAGAATTTTGAAAACAAAGGAGCATTACCATTTCCATGCAAGTTATGAAGATTTTAAAAGATGCTGGAATAGAGTAGTGAAGCAGCATGGAGTTAGACTTGATAGGTTTTGTTTTATTATCTTGTCTTATTCTATGTAAACTTGGTGTTATATAAATCAAGTGTAGCAAGTAGAACAACAACAACAATAGACTAAACAAAACATATTTTCAGAGAAACATTTGTAAACTGTATCATGTAGCATTTTTCTGCAAGTTTAGTTGTTCACTTGTAAAGCAGCTGTGAGCCATTCAAGCTTCACAGGGTTCTTTTAATATATATATATATATATATCCGGGGGATACATTCAAATCCACCATAAAGTTTTAAAGATCTGAGTTTTTATTAATTTATGTTTGATTAACTTAACTCTGTATTCCGCACTTTGCAAATCAAACAGTTAGATATAAATCGAGTTAGAACCATTTTTCATAAATCTCAAAAAGAAGCCAGAATTACATTCAACCCCCCCCCCCTTCTGTAATTCTTGTTGTATTGTTAGGGAATAACATAAACTACCATATCTTACACATTCACTGCAA
This sequence comes from Apium graveolens, assembly GCF_009905375.1. Lineage (NCBI taxonomy): Eukaryota > Viridiplantae > Streptophyta > Magnoliopsida > Apiales > Apiaceae > Apium > Apium graveolens. Next base: position 197,361,148 of record NC_133655.1, on the reverse strand, counting down.
TCTTGCCATCAGTCTTTCTGAAAATCTCATATTGCTCCTCATAAAAGTTGACATGGTAACCTCTGTCACAGATTTGACTCACACTGATCAGATTATGCTTGAGTCCTGCAACCAGAGCTACATTTTCAATGATGACATTTCCAACTTTGATTTTTCCATATCCTAAGATATTTCCTAAGTTACCATCTCCACAGTTTTGCATTTCTGAATTTTGTTCCATTATCTGATCTGATTGTTCGCACGGGCACTCCAGCTTTTAACTCAATCTTATTGATGTGATCACTAATCATATCAGGTGCTTCATCCTTTGAATGTAAGAATAACACCCACGTGTATCTGGAATAGTCATCAACAATCATTAAGCCATATTTCTTTCTTCACATAGACATGACGTTGACAGGGCCAAAAAAATCTATGTGAAGGAGTTGTAGTGGTTCAGTGATGTTAGTCATTGTCTTCTTCTTGTGTGATGCCCTCTTTGACTTTCCCTTCTCACATGCTTCACAAAGTCCATCAGGACTGAATTCCGTCTTGGGCAATCCTTTCACCAATTCTCTCTTAACCAAAGAATTCATGGTCTTGAAGTTCAAGTGGAAGAGCTTCTTAAGCCATAACCAACTTTCATCTGGAAAAACTTTACTGTAGAAGCACATTACTTGACCATTTGCAGAATTCTAGTCAGCTACGAACAAATCATCCTTTCTAACTCCATTGAGAGTCAGCTTTTCATTCTTCTGATTAGAGATCAAACATTTCTCCTTCTTGAACGAAACTTCGTATCCTTTGTCACAGAACTGACTGATACTGAGGAGATTATGTATAAGACCTTCAACAATAGAGATTTCTTCAATGATGACATTGTTAATTTCCAAACAGCCATATCCCGTAGTATAACCTTTGATGTCATCTTCAAAAGTAACCACTGGGCTAGCTTTTTCAACCACCTTTGATAGCAGGGATCTATCTCCAGTCATATGCCTTGAACATCCACTGTCCAGAATCCACATGACCTTCTTCTGCTTAATGCCCTGAAAACAAAGATGATTAAGTTTTCTTTGGTACCCAAACTAAGTTGGGTCCAAAAGACTTAGAAGCATTTGAATATATAACATTTCTCTTAACAGAATTAACGGGCTTAACATTTTTTTCTTTATCATTGACTGTTTCCTTGTCACCTTCAGAAGCACCAACAGACTTGCTCTTGTGCTTGGTGACAGGTGCCACTTTCCTAGATTTAGGAGGGCTTACAGTCTTTGATCTACCAGTGTTCTTACTAACATGCTTATCATGATCATGAGATGTTTTATGTGAGTGTGTGGAATCAAGATAAGTGTGCATGAAAGATACTACACATGGCATGCAAACAGATATATCACACTTAAAAACTTTAGGCATGTTAGGCATGTTAGGCATGTTATGCACATAAGCATTCTTAACATTGTCTACTTTAACCTTTTTACAAGCATGACTAAGGTGACCAGCAAAACCATAATTAGTACTTGACTTCCTAGGGCCATTAGTTCCTATCATGCCATTTCTACTTCTATTCTTCTTATTCTTGGAAGTAAAACCTAGTACGGAAAAAGATAAGTCAGAGTCACTAGCAACAGACATAGGTTTTTTTACCTTTTGACTTCTTGAGAGCTCGATATCCTCAATAATCATCTCATGATGAATATAAAGATTATCTTCATCAAAGGGCTCAACAGTAGCTTTCTTAAATAGAGGCTTCTTAGCTATCTTAAGAACATGAGGTGTACCAAAGGGATTAACAACTTTCTCTACAGGGTCATTTTCAACTACTCGTTTCTTAGAAGCTTTTCTAAGTTCGTCGTAGTCTAGAACTATCCCAACATTTTCACCTACTACTTGATCAGCTATGAGCTTCTTAGAAAGATTTGCAGAATCAGTAAAAGCATGCAATTTAGTTTCTAATTCTGCATTCTTGTTCTTAAGCTCTTCCTCTGTCTCAAGGTGCTTAGTAATCTTAAGCTCTAAATATCTATTAGTTTTCTTATGATTCTCAACACTGACCCTATCTAGAACTAACTTATCATTTTCATCTTTAACTTTCTTCAGTTCTACTTTAAGGTCTTCGACATCAAGCAGAGTACATCTTAGTGTAGTACCAACGTTTCTATACACTTCTTTTACGACATCATGTTGTTCAATGCATTCCTTTGTATTGCACTGTGCCTTAAGATAGTGATGGGAAACATCATTTCCATATACTAAGACAGTCTTCCTGAAGGCGACACAGTGTTCATTCTCACACAAGTTATCTGGAGGTAAAGCATGAATAGTTGGAAATGTTACCTGAGAAGAAGATTTTGCCATCAATGCTAGATTTCCATATTGCTCTTCTTCATCATCAGTGTCATCCTAGCTTTTCCCTTCACCTATGCAAGATTTCACTGGATACTTCCTTGAGGTACCTGAGTCATTCTTCTGATAAGCTTTGCCTTTATCCCTTGCTTGTTGGGACTTCCTACATTCAGTTGAAAAGTGCCCAACCTCATCACAATCTTAGCATCTGAACTTGCTTCTTCCTACCATCCATGTCTTGTAACCTGATCCAGAAGATGAATTTGATCTCTGACCACGGTTGCTGCTTTCAGAACCCCTAAAGCCTTGCTTCCTTCTAAACCCGATGTTACTGAACATCCCAGCTAAGTTGGCCATAGTAGGATCTTCCATACTTTGCAGCTCCTCAGTGGTGTAGTAGTCACTTGGATTCCCAAAGAGGTTTCCATCATCCATCTCAGCCTCAAAGAGCGTTTCAGCTTTAGACTTAGGCTTTTCAACAGTAATGTCAAGCTCTTTGATTCCACTGGCTACAAGAGCAGTTGCCTTGAGTAGTTCAACATTCTTTCTATCAACTGTACCACTACTATAGATGATCTTCCTTTGTTCTTGCTCCATTTCATGAGTCTTCGGCTAATCATACAACTTCTCAAGTGTCATGGTTTCAAAGTCAACACACTCATGAACAGATGAAGCCTTGTTCTCTAGATGGTGAGGTAGGACAAGCATAAACTTCCTGCTGACTTCTCTCTGAGGATAAGTCTTGCAATGAATACTCAATTCATTCAACAGCTTGTTCAGTCTTGCAAAGACCCGAGTTATACTTTCTCCAGGCAAGGACTTAAAAGCCTCGTATTGTGAAGTCAAGATATCCAATTGATTCTGCCTGATATCTCCAGTTCCTTCTGTAAAAAATTCTATGGTCTCCCACATGTGCCTTCATCTAATCATGAGTCTTCAGCTAATCATACAACTTCTCAAGTGTCATGGTTTCAAAGTCAACACACTCATGAACAGATGAAGCCTTGTTCTCTAGATGGTGAGGTAGGACAAGCATAAACTTCCTGTTGACTTCTCTCTGAGGATAAGTCTTGCAATGAATACTCAATTCATTCAACAGCTTGTTCAGTCTTGCAAAGACCCGAGTTATACTTTCTCCAGGCAAGGACTTAAAAGCCTCGTATTGTGAAGTCAAGATATCCAATTGATTCTGCCTGACATCTTCAGTTCCTTCCGTAAAAAATTCTATGGTCTCCCACATGTGCCTGGCACTCTCACGGACCATAATTTGGTGACTTATATCATCATCCATCGAATTCACCAAAATACGCTGCAGGCCTTCATCCAGAGCTATCAGTTCTTTGTCATGAGCACTCCATTCTGCTTCAGGACATGAAATTCTCATATTAGGCAACTCCAGATAATCCTTCATCGGCACATGTCTTCCTTCTCTTAATATTCTCATATACTCTGGATTCGACGCCCGAATATACAATAGTATTTTCTTTTTTCATAGATTATATGTCGATTTATCGAACTGAGGAACCTTGATACTGCTAACTTTCTGAAAACTCATATTTTCAGTCTGAGAAAAATTCACAGTATACTGTCTCAAAATATGATAACCCAGTCAGTCAACAATACCAAACCAGTCAAGTCAAAACCAACAAATCCAAAATTAGATCTACACACCAGAAGCACTCCCAGACTCCGTACAACCAAAATCAACAAAAAAACTTGCTATTAACGGATCAGAACTGTAATAACCCCAATTTTTGGGAAATTTTAAAACTCTTATGATTAGTGTTTTTGCTGAATGAGAAAACTTTTCATGCCACACTATGTAGGGGTTCTGATATGGATATTCTGAGATTTTATTAGTACTTTATATGGGATATAAGTGTATGTAAAGATCGTCAGAATCCAAATCCGAACACTTTGATTTTTCCCGGAAATCCAATAGATACGGAAAGAATTGAGTATAAGGTAATAAGATAAAAATGATTTAAATTAAAGGATTATAATAGAGGATCATAAAAAGGAATATAATGTATTGAGAAAGGTTAAGGGAACCTAAGTAATAAGATCCCGGGTATGATCCCTCAAGCGATAAACGAAAACGAAAGTTAAGCGAACCGTATAACAGATCAGCGGTCATTAGGCAAACAATTAGGAAGTTAATCAAAGGGATTAGAGAGGATGATGTCACCCAACCAATGAGAAGAGGACAAGGAGGGGAGGATGACATCATGAGGATGACACAAGCATGACATGGGAAGGAAGGAGGTGTGGTTGAATGAGAACCACACAAAGTCCAAGGTTAATTAGGTAATTAACTAAAACAAAAACAAAACCAAATCAACCAACCAAAAGCAAAACAAAGCAAAACACAAAAAATCTCTCTTTCTTCTTCATGCTCTCGGCTTCTTTCTTAAAAAATGAAGATCCAAGCTCCACCACTTACTATTTAGCAAGGTAATTATCTAAGCTTCCCCATGGATAGTTACATACTTCCTATAAGTTTAAGCTTCTAATTCCTAGCCAATCTTTTTCTATAAATCATGAAAGAAGATGTTGAATAGTGTTTTTCAAGAACTAAAATTTGTGTTCTTGAAGTTTTGTTTAGATTAAGCTTGGATAAGGACTTTAAGGGTGATTCCAAGCCATTCTCTTGATTCTCCACTCTCCAAGGAAGGTATAAACTACAAACCCTAGCTTTAGTTTTGAGTAATTAGGATTGAATATTATTGATATAGTATATGTGAAGCATGATGCTTGATTGTTTGAAGTTTGGTTGAGTTGTAGAGATTAGTTGGTTTTGTGGTATTGTTGGAGTTATAAATCTTGATAATTAGTTAAAGAACCTAAGTAAAGCTTTTAGTTCATGTGGGGAATAAGTATAAATGGTTAATGTGGATTTGTTGGGGCTGTTATGATGTGGTTTGGAGGGATGTTGGTTGTATGATTGATTTGGGGTTGAATTGTGGTTGATTTGGAATGGTTTAATTTGGGAAATCGCGTAAACATAGCCGTCGTAACGTCCGGTTTTCTTTAGACTGTTTTTGTGCATAACATTAGGACCCGAGAACCCCCTGCTAGATTATGACCATTGCCATGTCTAGATAGCTCGTGTTACGAGCTTCGTTTTGATATGTAGTTCGTTCGATTCCGATGCACGATTTAGGAGAAACGACCGTTTCAAGTAACGGCGTTTCGCGAACGAAACATTTTCCCTCGCCTTACTTTGAAACATAGGTTAAAGACCAAAAAGGGTTAATTAATATATGAAACAATTATGGTAAGAGTGTTAGGCAGTTGGTAAGACACTCGCGAAGGAATCGCCTTAAAACTCGTAAAGGTTAAATTATTAAAAATGGTGGAGCCGAGGGTACTCGAGTGACTTAAGAGAATCAATAAGCGCAAAACAAGCGTTAGAGTCTAAGTTAGTTAAAGTATAGATTTACAAGTGACTTTGGTTTAATTCCAACTTACTTGTTGTTTATAGGTTACCAGACTCGTCCCGAGCCATTCGTAACCCCCAGTCGCTCAGGCAAGTTTTCTACCCGTTATACTGTTGTGGTGATGTATATGTGTATATGCATTATCTTGTGATAGTGCATGATTGTTATTAGCAAATTTTGCGATATATTGGAGCATGCTGATATGGTATATATGCATGTCTGTTTCGTAATCTGGTTATCTATCTGTTGATTTCAATGCTTATAGTTGCATAATACCTATGCTAGAAATAAGCAAGTAGTTGCGTATACCCTTAGTATAGGGGATAAAAGGTGAACATTTTCTAAAACCGGGAGTCGAGGATCCCGAGTAGATTTTATATATATGTATATATATATATATATATTCATATATATATATATGGTTATAGTTTTCAAAACTATTAATCGAATAAGGGTTATTCGATAACATTATATTATTTATTGAATATTATTTCGAATATTATTCGAGGGCTTATGACTCTTTTATATTATTATTGGATATTACTTGGATATTCATTTGAGGATGTATGACTCCTTTATTTTATGAATATTATTTATAATATTCATTCGAGGTATTATGACTCCGCTTATTACCGCAATATATTCTTTATTTTATTAAAGAATAAGGTGTCAATAATCAAACTTATTTTCGATTATTCAAATAAAGATAGTACTTTCGTATAAGTATATCTTTGGTTATTTAATACTCATTTCAAGTATAAGTCTTACAACTTCTACTTCAATTATTTGTATAAAGATTATTCTTTATGGGAATATTATTTAAATAATAATATTCAGACATTTTCTAAATATACTGGGGACTGATTTACTTCATTAAATCAGCTTTACTCCAAACACTCTTTAAAGTGTTTTCGAGTCTTCAAAATGATTTTTAAAAGTTAGAGCGGATCCCAAAACTCATTTTTATATTTAAGATCTTCCTTTTTAAGGGGATTTAAATACTCGCTCAAAACCTGAGGGATCCGGCTCTGTGGTGTATTTTATATTCGCAACAAGGTTGCAGTTTTGGTAAATGAATTGATTACTTACCCAACGTTCGGGAAGTAAGTCCATATATTGAGTCGGCATAAGCAACATGGGCTCAGTGGGCGTCCATGATAGTGTAAGTGGCTCAGTGGGAGTCCATCAAATGCATAAGTGGCTGAGTGGCAGTCCAGCATAAGATCCTATTGAGACCAGGGTGATGACCAGTGGGGAATTCATCCATCTACTAGTAGAAAAGGTTACTTATTGGTATCTTTGCCTGATCAGCAAGATATCAGGTTTATGCCAAAATTCTTTCCTTTCCAAATTTATTGGATATTGCAATTCTGTTCATACTTTACATGACAGAGGTTTTCAGGAAATGTATATATATATAGGTGTATATATATGTCGGGACTTAATGAAGTATCTCGTAACTTCATTATTTATAATGATATTCAAAGATTGAATCTATTCAAATCTTGTCTTGTAGTCTCATCTATGTGATGAACTTTTGAAACTGATTATAACTTGAACGGTGGTAGTTCAAGTAGTATTTGGGAAAGATATAAGTATATTGGGGTATCTTGTAACTTCATCTTTTAAACTTATATCTAATTAATAATTGTCTTATGAATGACAAAGATTTTCAGAAAAACGTTGAGACAAGGTTAGATATATGAGATAACCTTGCAACGATATTTTTTTATACAGTTATACACTGGGACTTTGTGTATATTATGCATGGAAGAGGACTTCTAATATTTTGAAAAGTATATATGTATATATACTAAATATTTTGCGACTTCATCGCATTAAAATATCAGACTTGGTTCATTTCTTTTGACCAAGACTTTCATGAGTACTATGAGAAGGCTCATATATTGTTAATCATTATACACATATTATTTTGGTGGGCTTGTTGTTCACCCTTGCTTTCTTCTTCCATCACACAACATCAGATAGACAAGATGAACAGGACCAAGCTCCCAATCCGCGAGCGGATAGGAAACGTTCCGCAGCTTCCTATGGGCATTGATGTCGATGTAGCTGAGGTGGGAACTACCAATAGGCTAGGCTTCAACTTTTAATGTACCAGATTTATGTATATTTATGAATTGTAATAATGGCAAAGAAAATGTAAATTTTATTCAGAAAACCTTTTAAGGTGTATTGGCAGATAATTGTGGAATAAAATGAATTGTGATTATTTTTGGATGTTCATCTCTGAGACTATAACGTGTGGTGTGTGTGTTTATTATGGGGTCACAGTACAGAGTAGTCAATTAATTATTAAGATTGGGTGTTATTAAGGGAAATGGAACTCGTGATAACCCGGATCCCCGACCCCGGATTTGGGGGTGTTACAGAAGTGGTATCAGAGCTAAGCGTTATAAACCTCAGAGATGATGTGACGTTAAGATAATAACTAAGATAATAAGAACTCTTGCCAAGTTCATAGTCGGGCTACCTAACGTCGTACTGACAGTTAAAACCCTTATGGGAACCCTTATAAATATCGTGATAGAAGCGTAGTTCGTTATCGTAGATGGTAGCGGGACTCCGAACCCTGAGGTTGAGGAGCAACAACGCGATGATGTTTTATTACTAATTGGAGATCGGATTGTGGATCCGATAGAGTGTCCTAATGCAGGACCAGATGATGTTGATATTGAGGATGTAGCGATTGAGGATGTTGTCCTAGAAGGGATAGTTGCTGAGGAGAATCCCATGGAGGATCCTGACAAGAATGAATAAAGGACCACTGATCAATTGATGACCATGGTTAGGTCGACTACCAGAGGTAGGATTGGCCGGTCACTACCGGAGGTTCGTTCAAGTTTGTAAAGATAGTAGCCCCTTTGAAGCGGCTTACTCGTAAGACTAAGAAGTTTGAATGGACAGAGAAATACGAGAAAAGATTTTAACAACTAAAGCAAAGGTTGGTGGCGACCCATATGTTGGCGTTGCCGGATGAAAAAGGAGATTTTGTGAATTGTAGTGACGCTTCGCATAAGGAATTAGGGTGCTTCTTATATAGCACAGCAAGATAATCGCGTCTGCGTCAAGAAAATTAAGGGAATTTAAAATTCGATATCCCCACCCATGAGCTTGGGCTCGTGGCAATAGTTTTGCCCTAAAGATTTGAGGCACTACTTGTATGGAGAGAAGTGTGAGATTCACAAACCATAGGAGCTCTAGTACATTTTTACGTAGAAAGAGCTCAACATACGCCCGAGGAGGCGGTTAGAGCTAATCAAGAATTATGATTGGGAGATTCTGTATCATTCGGGGAAAGCCAATGTGGTGGTTGATGCCCTTAGTAAAAAGGAGAGACTCAAGATGATAATGTCTTTGGGAGAATTGATAAGAGATTTTGAGAAAATGGAAATAGTAGTGAAGGTAACCGGAGCCGGTACCGAAAAGCTGTTTGAGATTGCAATAGAGACCGAATTATTGGAAAAGAGCATATTGTGCCAGAAAAAGATGATGAATGAAGGCAGAGAGCCAACAAATAAATATGAGATTAATACCGAGAAAGATGATAAGGGAATAATGAGGTATTCCTATAGAATTTGGGTTCCGAAAGTTCAAGAGCTTAAGGATGAGAACTTAGATGAGAGCCATAGTTTGAGGAATAGGATTTAGGGCAAACCCAGAATGTGATAGTCAGGGAGGTTGCCATCAAGAAAGAAAGAACCCATAACATAATAGAGTGGAAAACAAGGTTTTTAATGTATAAGATAACCCCGATTATGGGAGAAGGTTGAAACATTTCATACTAAGGAAACAGAAAGTCGAGTAAGGAAAGGAGACCCGAGACGGTACTCCCATACGGCAATTTATGGACCTGTCTAGACAGAACTTAGACTATTATCCCCAACCACCACCCTGAGGAAACAATGCGGTGAGAAATTCTTTCAGGACCTATAACTCGCTAAGCTCTCAGAGTCCCAGGGAACAAGCTGACCCAGCCAAGGCAAGAGCCTGGCTAAAGGAAATATAGGAATCATTTGAGATTCAAAATGATTGATGAACCACAAAAGACTGTTTTTGTCACTTACCCTCCTAAGAGAGAGACCACTCGCTGGTGAAAGACCAAGGAAGGCACGGAGTAAGAGATTATAATAAATTGATTTAAGTTCAGTCAATTGTTTTCAGGAAAGTACTTCCCAAGGTTATGGAGATAGAGTAAAAGCTTTTGAGCCAGAACAAAGGCGGAGTAGTATGATGAATTATGAATCTAAGTTGTAAAAGTTGTTAAGATTCGTTCTGAGGACACGAATCCAGAATGACGGGATGTTTGAAATCAATGCTTATGTTGTGTTGGTTCATGAAATAATGATAAGAGAAAGGAAAATAAAAAGAAACTGAAGTGGAAAGGAATACCAGGGGCAATAGAGTTTGAAGTATGATAAGGGAGTTGGGTATGAGGAAACCCTAAAGACTCGTAGCAATAGACATAGAAAAGTATGCATTCGTCAGGATGAGGGTGATTCACCATGAGCTAAAATTGACGGTTAAGGGCATAAGAGATACATATATTTTTATCCCCTGTGAGTTGGGAGGATTCAAGGAAACCTTTAGATAGTTTGAAGGATAAATAATAAGACGCGGATAGACTAAGGAGACAAGAAAGTAAGAAAGTAGGAAAGTTGGATGAAGGAAGTGACCTTCAAGAATGTGAAGTGTAAGACCGGTGGCTTTATACCCAGAAAGGGAGACGCCAGGTATGAAAGATATCCCAACATTGAGGTGACTGTTGAGATAAACAACAAAAGTAAATAAGGAATTATTAAGAAGAAGTTCACGTTGAACATGACCAATATCTTCCAGAATATCCTTGTTATCGTTACCAAATTAGGCAAGACAAGCGGATAACCGTTTCTATCTTTTGGAGGCCATATTGATTGACCCCATTTTGAATACAAATGTTATTGTGAAATTAGACATGTACTATCGAGGTGGTAATGATTGAATAAGATACCCTTATCAGGGATATATGACTTGATTTATCCATGGAAGGATGCATGTACCTTTTAAAGGTGGAATTAAGGATAGAACATCGGTAACTTAAAATGAATCCTAGGGGAATGCATAAAGGTTGGCATTCCACCCTTAATAGGGACAGTATGAGTTTTGACAGTATGATTTGGAAAGGGTTAAGGTAACAACAACCTTTAAAAAAATCAGTGGAGAAATTTTTCAGAAGTATATAGACAATGGTTTTAGTATTAGTAAATGGTATTTTGATATGCCCCGTATTTAGGGAATACAGGAGGAACGATTCAAGGATAACCTTAGAGGTTTTACAAGGAGAAAGGTAAAATTCAAAATTTCTCAAGAATAAAAATGTTGATAAAAGGAATATGATGTAATTATAATGATGCCAAGTGGGGCACGTGTTAAACCACGAGAAAGTATGGATCGAACCAGTAAAGGTCGAAATTGTTGAGGGCAATTAGGACCTAAGACAAAAGATGTTCTAAGTACGATCGAGAGTCAGTCGCGACAGTGATTAACCTCTAAAGACTGAGGCAATAACTTATGGAAAAATGGTAAAAAAAAAAAAAAAAAATTACTCATCAGATTTTAAGGAAAACATCTTCACATAAGCTGTGATTGAAATAAGGTAGAAAATTTATTTGAAGGTGGTTAAAATGACATTGAATGTAAGGAAATTTTACTATCAGGAAAGGCCAAAGAGGTGGCCGACACTTTAAAGGTAAGAGGATAATTATAGGCGCTTGTGCCAAAGGAATACAGTGATGATGGTTAAAGCTATGAAGGTTGTATTATGGTTTGGAAGATTGACATTCCTTCTAATGACTGTGCAATACCCAACCGTAATAGTAGTTCGGTAAAGGTTTAATTCGTGTAATCGCCAGGAGCGGGCTATCTATCTCATAAGGTACTATCTTGAGAATAATCCAGGACCATGTTTCAAAAAGGACTAAACGAACCTTTGAGTTAAGTCTTCTATTTAAGGCATATGATTAAGAATGGTATTAACCTGCTATCGTTGCTTTGACTGAAACTCTTCTGCAATTTTATCTACTTCATGTCATGAAAGTACGTCAAGTTCAGGAGTGTTCTTCATGAATCATGAACGGTGATCATGTTACCTCCTTAGGAGAATTAGATACGAGATGTATGGACTCCGTATGGTTAGATATTAAGATTTCATGGAAAGTGAATGATGACAGTAGGTCAGTGGTGGACCATAGTAAGGCAGAAATGATTCTGCGAGTAATGAGCTGATTACAACCGTGAGAGTTGTATTGGAATGGATGTTGAGATTGAGTACCACTAATCGGGCCGTGGTAGTGTATAAGTTATCATTGATAGATTAATTAAGTAGAGTATCTACCTATTGAATAATTATTCCCTCTTATGAAAAGAGAGTCGTATTACTATATGAGGAAGGTTGCGGTGCAAGCATAGAATTCTAGTAACGATGATGTCTAGAATGAGATCCCAGATTCGATTTTCGATATCGAGGGAGTTTCAAAGGTGATTGTATAAGCTCGAGGAAGAGAATGGGTCCATAGAATGATGGACGGAATAGCAAAAATATTTAGGCATGTGAAATACGATGCTATAATACTTGATGTTGATAAAAATACATATATGTTTTGTTCTCCTATGACAAACCTCTATAGTTCAGAGGTAGATTCCAAGCCAAATATTTTATGGAAATAAAATTTTTACGAATATACAATTCTCTTCAGTTCGTTCTTTTCTCTTCTTTTCATTTCATGTAAGCTGAGAAGAACAACCCTTCTAGAAGGGGAGGTATTGCCGAATGACTATCCATCTGTGTGATAGAAGTCTAGTGGGATACCATCTATTATTTAATTGCTTGTCAAGTACTAAAGGCTGGCCACCTTCTATACTAACTATGCGATATAACAAGTGTTCATGATCATAGTGATCTCTCAATAAATTCTTTTACTTCTACATGATGAATCAAACTTTGGAAAATAGAAACAACTGAAAAAGGAGTAGTAAAGTTATGGTGGTATTCAGAATGAAAACACATTCGTGATACTAAGGTTGACGCGTGTATTAAAAGGTTATAGAATGCTAACGAGCAAAGGTGTAACCAGTATAATATTAGGAACGGAAGGTAGTAGCGATTACGAACTGGAAAAGAATGGGTATTGAGAAGTAAAAGCTCTAATGCTAAAAGCTATAATGAGAGTCTGTGCAATAGACTTGAAGGAATTTGGAATGATCACTTAACGCGGATTAAGTTATCTTACGATAATAGATCATATGTCATTATCGAGATGTCGCCTTATTAGATCCTTGAGGGAAGACAATGTCGATCTCCCTTAGGTTAGAATGAAGTTGTAGAGCGCAAGATGCTCGGACCAGCAGTGGTCCAAAGGACCAAGGATTTAATAGATTTAATCAGAGGACGGCTGGTAGTTACCCAAGATGGACATAAGAAGTATGTTGATTTGACATGAAAGGACAAGGAATGGGAAGTAGGGGACCTAGTGTTGTTATAGGTATTCCCTTGGAAAGGATTGATGAAATTCGGAAAGAAAGGAAAGCTAAGTCTACAATTTGTTGGACCCTTGGATATATTAAGACATATTGGGAAGTTAGCATATGAGCTAGCCCTACCCCTGAACATGTAGCAAGTTCATAACGTGTTCCACGTATCAATGTAAAGGAAGTGTAATTCGGATGCCAAATAAATAGGGGCATATGAGCGCATAGACATGCAACCCGACGTAACCTATATGGAGCAACTAGGAAGGGTTATAGAGTGAAAAGGAACAAGTGCTTAGTAGAAGGGTTATCAAACTAGGCAGAGTTTGGTGGTAGGACCACAATGTGGGAAAATTTACTCGAGAATTAGAAAGTGCAATGCTAAGAGAGTATTCCTGTTCATTTTCTATCTGATTCCGGGACGGAATCCTTTTAAGGAGGGGAGACTGTAATAACCCCAATTTTTGGGAAATTTTGAAACCTTATGATTAGTGTTTTTGCTGAATGAGAAAACTTTTCATGCCACACTATGTAAGGGTTCTGATATGGATATTCTGAGATTTTATTAGTACTTTATATGGGATATAAGTGTATGTAAAGATCGTCAGAATCCAAATCCGAACACTTTGATTTTTCCCGGAAATCCAATAGATACGGAAAGAATTGAGTATAAGGTAACAGGATAAAAATGATTTAAATTAAAGGATTATAATAGAGGATCATAAAAAGGAATATAATGTATTGAGAAAGGTTAAGGGAACCTAAGTAATAAGATCCCGGGTATGATCCCTCAAACGATAAACGAAAACGAAAGTTAATCGAACCGTATAACAGATCAGCGGTCATTAGGCAAACAATTAGGAAGTTAATCAAAGGGATTAGAGAGGATGATGTCACCCAACCAATGAGAAGAGGACAAGGAGGGGAGGATGACATCATGAGGAAGACACAAGCATGACATGGGAAGGAAGGAGGTGTGGTTGAATGAGAACCACACAAAGTCCAAGGTTAATTAGGTAATTAACTAAAACAAAACAAAACCAAATCAACCAACCAAAAGTAAAACAAAGCAAAACACAAAAAATCTCTCTTTCTTCTTCATGCTCTCGGCTTCTTTCTTAAAAAATGAAGATCCAAGCTCCACCACTTACTATTTAGCAAGGTAATTATCTAAGCTTCCCCATGGATAGTTACATACTTCCTATAAGTTTAAGCTTCTAATTCCAAGCCAATCTTTTTCTATAAATCATGAAAGAAGATGGTGAATAGTGTTTTTCAAGAACTAAAATTTGTGTTCTTGAAGTTTTGTTTAGATTAAGCTTGGATAAGGACTTTAAGGGTGATTCCAAGCCATTCTCTTGATTCTCCACTCTCCAAGGAAGGTATAAACTACAAACCCTAGCTTTAGTTTTGAGTAATTAGGATTGAATATGATTGATATAGTATATGTGAAGCATGATGCTTGATTGTTTGAAGTTTGGTTGAGTTGTAGAGATTAGTTGGTTTTGTGGTATTGTTGGAGTTGTAAATCTTGATAATTAGCTAAAGAACCTAAGTAAAGCTTTTAGTTCATGTGGGGAATAAGTATAAATGGTTAATGTGGATTTTTTGGGGCTGTTATGATGTGGTTTGAAGGGATGTTGGTTGTATGATTGATTTGGGGTTGAATTGTGGTTGATTTGGAATGGTTTAATTTGGGAAATCGCGTAAACATAGCCGTCGTAACGTCCGGTTTTCTTTAGACTGTTTTTGTGCATAACATTAGGACCCGAGAACCCCCTGCTAGATTATGACCATTTCCATGTCTAGATAGCTCGTGTTACGAGCTTCGTTTTGATATGTAGTTCGTTCGATTCCGATGCACGATTTAGGAGAAACGACCGTTTCAAGTAACGGCGTTTCGCGAACGAAACATTTCCCCTCGCCTTACTTTGAAACATAGGTTAAAGACCAAAAAGGGTTAATTAATGTATGAAACAATTATGGTAAGAGTGTTAGGCAGTTGGTAAGATACTCGCGAAGGAATCGCCTTAAAACTCGTAAAGGTTAAATTATTAAAAATGGTGGAGCCGAGGGTACTCGAGTGACTTAAGAAAATCAATAAGCGCAAAACAAGCGTTAGAGTCTAAGTTAGTTAAAGTATAGATTTACAAGTGACTTTGGTTTAATTCCAATTTACTTGTTGTTTATAGGTTACCAGACTCGTCCCGAGCCATTCGTAACCCCCAGTCGCTCAGGCAAGTTTTCTACCCGTTATACTGTTGTGGTGATGTATATGTGTATATGCATTATCTTGTGATAGTGCATGATTGTTATTAGCAAATTTTGCGATATATTGGAGCATGCTGATATGGTATATATGCATGTCTGTTTCGTAATCTGGTTATCTATCTGTTGATTTCAATGCTTATAGTTGCATAATACCTATGCTAGAAATAAGCAAGTAGTTGCGTATACCCTTAGTATAGGGGATAAAAGGTGAACATTTTCTAAAACCGGGAGTCGAGGATCCCGAGTAGATTTTGTATATATGTATATATATATATTCATATATATATATATGGTTATAGTTTTCAAAACTATTAATCGAATAAGGGTTATTCGATAACTTTATATTATTTATTGAATATTATTTCGAATATTATTCGAGGGCTTATGACTCTTTTATATTATTATTGGATATTACTTGGATATTCATTTGAGGATGTATGACTCCTTTATTTTATGAATATTATTTATAATATTCATTCGAGGTATTATGACTCCGCTTAGTACTGCAATATATTCTTTATTTTATTAAAGAATAAGGTGTCAATAATCAAACTTATTTTCGATTATTCAAATAAAGATAGTACTTTCGTATAAGTATATCTTTGGTTATTTAATACTCATTTCAAGTATAAGTCTTACAACTTCTACTTCAATTATTTGTATAAAGATTATTCTTTATGGGAATATTATTTAAATAATAATATTCAGACATTTTCTAAATATACTGGGGACTGATTTACTTCATTAAATCAGCTTTACTCCAAACACTCTTTAAAGTGTTTTCGAGTCTTCAAAATGATTTTTAAAAGTTAGAGCGGATCCCAAAACTCATTTTTATATTTAAGATCTTCCTTTTTAAGGGGATTTAAATACTCGCTCAAAACCTGAGGGATCAGGCTCTGTGGTGTATTTTATATTCGCAACAAGGTTGCAGTTTTGGTAAATAAATTGATTACTTACCCAACGTTCGGGAAGTAAGTCCATCTATTGAGTCGGCATAAGCAACATGGGCTCAGTGGGCGTCCATGATAGTGTAAGTGGCTCAGTGGGAGTCCATCAAATGCATAAGTGGCTGAGTGGCAGTCCAGCATAAGGTCCTATTGAGACCAGGGTGATGACCAGTGGGGAATTCATCCATCTACTAGTAGAAAAGGTTACTTATTGGTATCTTTGCCTGATCAGCAAGATATCAGGTTTATGCCAAAATTCTTTCCTTTCCAAATTTATTGGATATTGCAATTCTGTTCATACTTTACATGACAGAGGTTTTCAGGAAATGTATATATATATATAGGTGTATATATATGTCGGGACTTAATGAAGTATCTCGTAACTTCATTATTTATAATGATATTCAAAGATTGAATCTATTCAAATCTTGTCTTGTAGTCTCATCTATGTGATGAACTTTTGAAACTGATTATAACTTGAACGGTGGTAGTTCAAGTAGTATTTGGGAAAGATATAAGTATATTGGGGTATCTTGTAACCTCATCTTTTAAACTTATATCTAATTAATAATTGTCTTATGAATGACAAAGATTTTCAGAAAAACGTTGAGACAAGGTTAGATATATGAGATAACCTTGCAACGATATTTTTTTATACAGTTATACACTGGGACTTTGTGTATATTATGCATGGAAGAGGACTTCTAATATTTTGAAAAGTATATATGTATATATACTAAATATTTTGCGACTTCATCGCATTAAAATATCAGACTTGGTTCATTTCTTTTGACCAAGACTTTCATAAGTACTATGAGAAGGCTCATATATTGTTAATCATTATACACATATTATTTTGGTGGGCTTGTTGCTCACCCTTGCTTTCTTCTTCCATCACACAACATCAGATAGACAAGATGAACAGGACCAAGCTCCCAATCCGCGAGCGGATAGGAAACGTTCCGCAGCTTCCTATGGGCATTGATGTCGCTGTAGCTGAGGTAGGAACTACCAATAGGCTAGGCTTCAACTTTTGATGTACCAGATTTATGTATATTTATGAATTGTAATAATGGCAAAGAAAATGTAAATTTTATTCAGAAAACCTTTTAAGGTGTATTGGCAGATAATTGTGGAATAAAATGAATTGTGATTATTTTTGGATGTTCATCTCTGAGACTATAACGTGTGGTGTGTGTGTTTATTATGGGGTCACAGTACAGAGTAGTCAATTAATTATTAAGATTGGGTGTTATTAAGGGAAATGGAACTCGTGACAACCCGGATCCCCGACCCCGGATTTGGGGGTGTTACATCTGTATTGATCAACAAGCTCTGATACCAATTGTTAGGTCCAAATGGTACATACAGAGGGGGTGAATGTATGTTCTTCGTTTTTTATCAAAATTAAAATGAATTAAACATACAAAGAGATTTTGGGTAAATATTTTTTTTATTCAAAAGTATAAATACCCGAGGTTTGCTTACAACTCCAAATACAAAGATCTCAAGCACCAAATATAAAAAGAACCAAAATAATAAGCTATAAATCTAGGGTTTTTCCTATCACTCTAAAAATTAAAAGCTCATATCAAAAGGTATTAATTACAATCAAGAGAGCTTTAAATAATGAGTGTTACAAGTTTGTAAGGTTTTAAATGGTGTGGAACAAATTGGACATGACCTCCCCTTATCAAATCAAGCTTTCAAAGTATGCTGAGATAATTTTTAAAGAGTTTCGTACTTTATAAAAATGGAGAGATTTGGATCTGATTTGCTGTTGTTGATTATATAGAATTGTAGGCTGGAGAGAGAAGGAGACTATGTGGCTAATTTGTGTCCAAGCATTTTGAATTTCACAGCTTGCAAATTATAACTTGCGACCTGAAAATATGTTTAACTTGCGACCTCACAAATCCAACTTATGACCTGCATGAATACAACTGGCGGCCACATTTCTTTTTCTTTTGTTGTTAACATGCGACCCTGCCTAATTGCCAACCTGTGATTCAGAGAGTTTGATTCATTTCAACCCGCGACATTTTTGAATTATGCAACCTGCGACTTGGTGGAATACTAATACTTTGATTTTTTCTGTTGTTTACCAAATACACAACCTGTGACCATATGCACACTTTTTCCTTCTGTGTTTGAACAAATAAAAGCATTACATGCATTTGATTTCTTTTTTGGACAAACACAAGGAGCATGCCAGAGATTGTATTTCACGCAGCAAAAACCAAGACAGGGGTGTGGGGAGTGGCGCCACGTGCGTGTGAAGGAGAGGAGAAGAAACCTTCCAATTTTGATTTTGTTAGTCCCTTAACAATATAACAAGAATTACAGGAGGGGGTTGAATGGAATTCTTGAAACTTTTTCTTGAATAAAAATTGTTCTAACTCAATTATATATATCACTGTGAATTGATTAGCAGAATGCGGAATAATCACTTGAAATGAATCAAAACACAAGTAATTAAAAACAAGAGTCTTTAAAAACTTTCTGGTGGATTTGGATGATTCCACCAGAGATATATAATATATATCGAGAGAACTCTGTGTGCAAAAAGCTCACAGCTGCTTACAAATGAACAACTAAGAATACAGAGAAATACTGAGAATTCAGCTTACAAATGTTTCTCTCTCGGTTGCTTAGTTTCTTAGTTTTTTTTGGTTAGTTATTCTATTTGCTGCTTCTTGGTTTATATATCACCAAGATTACAAAGCAATAAGACAAGATAATAAAACAAAAACTATCGAGTCTATTACAATGCTACTTCATTACTCTATTCCAACATCTTTGAATATCTTCATAATAGCATGGTAATGGCAATGCTTCTTTGTTCTCAAAAATCCAGTTGAATAGGCTACCACATTCCATTTGCATACACTCGACGCATGTGACTGTGTTGTCACTGTCAACAGATATTTGAATTCTTTATCCGTCGGGTTCATTGATCATCCGTCGAGTTAATGATCATTCGTCGGGTTGTTGATCATCCGTCGAATTCATTGTTGTTTATCCGTCGGGTAGCAGTCAGGAACTAGACTTCATTTCATTTATGCAGAATTACAAGACATCATATATGTACAATTAATCAACATATTCTGCATATCTAGTTAAAGTCAACATGACTTAAGTACTACTATAGATTCTAAATAATGTGTATGCAGAAATGTGCTACAGACTTATTATTACATAAGCTACTCACTCGATGGATAATAAATCATAATCCGTCGGGACTATATTGAGTCATCCGTCGGGACTATAATCCTTATCCGCCGAGTGCTACATTTTCACTAAGTAAAATCTACCAAGGTGTTTTGTTAATGAAATCATCAAGTTCACAACATATACAAAACAGATTTCTATACACAAATTGATTAAATTATTTTCTTTGTGTTTGGTTGCAAAACAGGTGGGTCCCACCATATTACTATGCATACCATGCATTCTTATTTCTTGTTTACTGAACCCACAACACCACTCTGATTTCTTTTTCTTTGTAAACTTTGCTTGCGAGTCCAATGGCTATGCACACTAAAACAAAGCTGATTCTTTTGTTTAAATAAACAAGAACAAACCTGCCATTGTACTTCAATTCTTTTGTGTAAAAATCCACACGCATGCATGCATAATATGGTTAACTAATAAATAAACATTTGATATTAAAAATAAATAAACAAATGAAATAATTAGATTTCATTTATTTATTTAAATTAACAATCAACTATTAATTTATTTTTTTAAAATCAATTGATGATATACTAATTAAATTAATAAATGAATTGATTTCCATTTATTCATTTAATAGAAAAATCAACCATCAATTAAAAATAAATCATGTAAATCCTCAGGTTGTAGTGCTTTGAACCTTCAAGCCTTCTTCTCTTTTAATCTCTGAGTTTTCGTATCTTAAAATATTTCCAGTCTTCTCGAGTACAAAAACCACTTAACAGTATTTCTAAAAATAATACTCTGTTTAGGATCATTGACATCTAGTGCATGGGTCTGGTTCACAGACGACTAGTTCCGCTCTTAGGCCTTCATATTATTACCCGTACAAACCACTGTTAAGTCTTCAACCAAATATAACCAACTTCACTAGAAATCCTTGAGGTCTTCACACTGATTCTTATAACTGCTTCGAATGACTCCAACCTTATTGCTTCGATGCCTGAACATATTAATAAACTTCATACGGATCAATGTTGACGTCTTCTCCGCTGCAGCTAAAACAATCTTTTGTATATATGCCCAATAAACAATCTGTACTGATTCTAGTGGAACATAGATTATTTCAAAGTCCTTGTTCTATGTTGAGTTATCCAAACCAGTATTATTGAGTTATACATACAGCTTCAATCTTGCTCAACATACGCTTGCTATAAATTCAGTAGAAGTCAAAGTGTTAATGAATTCTAGAGCTACTAGATCATTTATTTTTGAAAGTGTTGTGGATAGATTAAAGTGTGTTGCATACCCTTTAAAATCTAATCTAATTATTGAAGTAGAAAATCAGGAACGAGTTGCTACCAATAGAATTTCTCCTAGTTACGATGTTATTATAGAAGGTCGGCACATTTCAGCTGATCTCATACCATTTAAGGTAGAATAATTTGACGTTATTCTCGGAATCAATTGGTTAGCGAACCACGATGCGCATATCGAGTTTCGGAGAAATAAAGTGAAATTAAGAACCATGGATGGAACTGAGGTGATATTTAAAGGAAATAGGCAAGGTAGGAAGTTTCTAATGGCAATTCAGACAAGAAGATTGTTACGACAAGTATGTAAAGCTTATTTGGCTCACATAAAGGATGTGGAGAAGGAATCCATAAAGATTTAGGACATCCATGTGGTTAAAGAGTTTCCCGATGTATTTCCCGATGAATTACCTGGACTACCTCCAGATCGAGAGATTGAATTCACAATTGATTTAGCTCCAGGAACGGAACCAGTTTCAAAAGCTCCTTATCGAATGGCGCCCGTTCAGATGAAGGAGCTAGCGACGCAATTACAAGAATTTTTGGATAAAAGAGTTATTCGACTAAGTGTATCCCCGTGGGTTGCACGAGTGTTGTTCTTGAAGAAGAAAGATGGAAGCATAAGATTATGTATTGATCATCGCGAGCTCAATAAGTTGACTATCAAGAATAAGTACCCTCTCCCGCGAATCGACGATTTATTTGATCAGCTGAAGGGAGCTACTTGTTTCTCGAAGATCGATTTAGGTTCTGGATACCATCAACTAAAGATTAAGGCAGAAGATATTCCCAAGATGGTGTTTCAAACGAGATATGAACATAACGAATTCTTGGTAATGGTGTTTGGATTGACAAATGCGCCAGCTGCTTTTATGGATCTTATGAAACGAGTATTTAAGAAATACTTGGACAAGTTCGTAATAATTTTCATTAACGATATCTTGATTTACTCAAGGTCAGAAGCGGAACACATGGAACATTTGAAGATTGCTTTGGAAATCTTGAGGAAAGAGAAATTGTACTCAAAGTTTCCAAACTGCGAGTTTTGGTTAAAGAAAGTTCAGTTTCTTGGTCACGTAGTCAATAGTGAAGGTATCAAAGTAGATCCTGCGAAGATTGAGTGTAGTAATATCCCTTATATTTTCAAATATTATTATTATTATTTGGAATTGTTTATGTGATTTTATGTGAATTTTGGTGAATTATCTGAAAAGTTGAATTGATGTCTGAATGTTTATATGTGACATTATTTGAATATTTGAATTTTTATATGTCCAGAATAAAATATAGATGATTGTGGTATTTTTCTGGTAATTTTTGGAGTGTTATATGATTTTATAATGATTTATGAATTATTAATTATTTTCAGAATAATTATAAAAAAAATTATAAAGCCGGGAATCTTCCAACTTCAACCGTTTTTGCGTTTTTACAACTCGAAACTCTTCCGAAAACTCCTTCCTAACCTAATCTGGTAATTCCGGACATTTTCCGTGTTTTGACTTTTTCGATCCGGATTACGGTTTGACCCGTGCACGGCCCGGCGCAATATTTTCAATACGCTAATCATTTCGATAATCAACAAAACCCGTATTCTTAAAAGACGGGATATTTTTACGTTATTTTCGTATATGG
Source organism: Apium graveolens (assembly GCF_009905375.1). Lineage (NCBI taxonomy): Eukaryota > Viridiplantae > Streptophyta > Magnoliopsida > Apiales > Apiaceae > Apium > Apium graveolens. The sequence goes on along the minus strand of NC_133655.1, from coordinate 197,338,513 downwards.
TGTTTTATAAAAAGCCCGGTTTTGATAATTATCCAATTCTGGTATTGAATTGTATCGTTTTTACAGTTACTTAGCGGCTAAGCAACTAATTTAACGATCCAAAATGATCCAGAACGATCCAATATTCCATAAATATAAATAGTATACTTCTTATTTCGTTTATTCCGTTTATTCATTTGCAACCAGTTAAAATACCGTAAATACAGAGAAATACCCGAGAAACCGATACGTTCACGAGAATCAAACACACGAACGAAGGCGTTATCGAACTCCGATTCGGGCGTGCAGCATATCAAAACGAAGCTCTCGAAATCTTCTTTCTGAATCAATCATCAGTTTATGCCCAGAAATCATGGTAATTTTCTTATTTATTTATTTATATTCGAATTATTTGATAATTAAAATATGAAAATTTGTTCTTCATGTCGTTGATGTGATTTGATGTTATAATCGTGTAGATAATGTTTTTCTGGTCAATTTGGTATATAATATGTCAGATTTTGAGCTCTGCATCATGTAGAAAAGTGGCTTTGATTCTCGGATATGAAAATTAGGGTTTTGAAGCTTTGAATGTTCTTAATTGGATTTAGGCGTTTTTGCTGTGGGGGTTATTTGTTTAAATTGATTGCATGGTTAAGTAGATCGTTGTGCAACGAATCGAATGGTACCACTGGTTGTAACGAACGATTCCGGGAAGGCCTTGATCGGAAAAACGACCTCACCGGCGGCGATATTTTTCAGTCAATTATTCCGGCCAAAATCTGTGTTATTCGGATAATATAATTGTATATTTGGATTCCTGGCGTTGAAACGAATAAACGCTGCTAATATTGCAAGTTTCTGGGCAGTCTGGAGCTTGCCGGAAAAGCTCGGTGGCCGCCGTTAATGGCGGCCGGTCACCGGAGCTGAAAAGGGGGAAGACGACGGGCAAATTACTTTTTAGTACCCGAAGTTTTCCCTGATTTGCCTATTTGATTTTCTGGTTTTAAAAATTATAACATTTGGATCCCTGTTTATAAAAATTTGAAAAATTAGATTTCTGTTTATAATTATTTTTATAAAATTGTTTTAATTAATTTAAATTTCAAAAAAATCATTATTTTTAATTCTGAAAATTTATTTTAATTCAACAATAAATCCAAATTATTTAATTAATTAATTTTAGTTGATAATTAATTATTTAATTAGTTAATTAATTTAAATATTAATTAATTAATTAATTTAATTAATTATTAATTAATTTTAATTGATTATTTAATTAGATTTAATTATTTATTTTTGATTTAAAATTCCGAAAAATAGATCGAGTTTTAAAATATTATTTTAAATTATTTTCTAGGCTCGATAATTTTTTTATAAATTTTTTTTCGAGTGTTCGAGCCATATTATTTAATTATTAAATGATTCGGAGACCCGTTTTATTCCGAAAAATGTTCAAAAATTCATAATAAATCAACCGTTTGTCCATTTAATACGAAACGAACGCGTACAGACTCAGAAAAATGTTGCGCTTCCAATAAAAATACTTTTGAGACTTACTTTTTTGTGTATTGCAATGTCATTTGATTTGTGTATCAGTTTGAGTCGATATTTGATCGATAAATGTTAATATTGAATTGATTTTTAATTCTGAACGCCTTAGAACGTATCTTTTAATGATCTAACTTATGTGTTATATCAAATATATGATTACGTGTTATACAAATGCTATGATTATGTGTTACATGATATGTATGTTATTTGTTTACAGTTTAAAATGCCATGCATAGTTATATACGATCGGGTAGATGTCAAGACGTATAGTTACGTCGATTGAGTTTGGTTCTGTCAATTAAGATGGACCTTTTGTTTATAGAATCAAGTAGAAAGGAGTGCCGTCAAGTGTTAGACAGAGATAGTAGCCAGCAGCTATAAGCAGAATTATAGTAAGAGGTTATTGAGCATATCAGGCAAGTACCCCTAACTTCACTTATTGTTCAAGTGACGTTTATTTCGAATCATATTATGCAAGTACCTATATCTTCATTTATTATTCAATTGATATTGACTCTGAACTTTATTCTTTCAATTTCCACACTATTCTAAGTTCAGAATAGTTAAACGTTTTATATTTCGCGATAAATTACTCTATACAGTGGAACATTTAATTGAGATTAGCGAATAACTAATTGTTCTAGTTATTTCGCCATCGATTATTGAGATAACTCTGGACCATGAGAAATGGGGAGTTATATGGTTAAGGATGTCCTTTGATTCGGCTCCTTTGATCAAAATGTTTTATGGATTGGATGAATGCGTAAGTGACCGGGACGGACGATCCAGCGGAGGGCTATTTCTACGTGTTATATGAAATACTATGACACCATTTTTGCCACAGGCAGGTATATTGCCTTTTTATTTGAGTACTCGTATTTTGGGGACATGTTTCTATGATTCATGACCTTGTGCTATCACACGGGCTGATCAGCATGTGATAGTACGTCCGTCAGAGTTAGATTCCAATCTAAAAATTATCGTTATTGTTGATAGCTTATGAAGCTTTATTATTGATCAAATATAACTGCTTTTATCCTTTTGTTCAGTTATTATCAGAATGTGGTTGATCATTTCAAGTACATTTTATACTGCTTGTTGAGCATTTCTTTTCGCTCATACTTGTTTATCAATCTAATCTTTCAACTAAGCCAGAGCAGGCTTGAGATCCAGGTTTGGTCAGAAGTCGAGTGCTTGTAAATAGTGGTGTGTATTCCAGGTAGACTGTGTTGGGACGCTTGGATAGTCTAGAGGTTTGTAATAAAATTTGAATAATCTGTAAGACTAATTAGACTTATGGTTTGTAATAACACTTGGTTTGTATTAGTGCATGTTCCATACTATAACCTGTGATCGATCCAGTGCACGTAAAGGGGTCGTATTTATTATATTATTCCGCTGTGATTATTTTATTATAATTTAGTGGCAAGTGACCCCTAAATCTAGACCCCGGGTTTGGAGGGCATCACAGGTTGGTATCAGAGCCACAGGTTATGGTCACTGAAACAGGCGTAGGATTGTCATAGATGAGTCATAGGAAGATCACATAAGATAGGCGCGTGTAGTTTAGCTTTTATAGGATTAAATTTAGGTTATCGGGTTAGGTTATAGTTAAGTTATTTAAGTTCCCTATTTTGCGTTTAGCTTTAGGCCTTGTGTCATTGCTCTACTATTTTGATGGTTTAGTTAAGATTTAAGCAAGGATTTAAAAGTTCGGATAATTCGGAGTAAATTTTCTTTGTGTTACTATTCTTGAGATAATAAGCAGGATTATGTGATAATCATGTCGCTTGTGTTAATATGGTAGCAAGTTCATGATATTTTTGGAAGAGATACTGTTTGCGAATTTTGATATGCTAAGGAATTGCTACATATTTGACACAATGCTTGACATATTATTATATATGTTGCTTGTTTCTTACCAAAATAATGGCACCAAAGAGAAGGAATAATTCAGGAGAGGATAGTACCGAGAGCCGTACAGATCCAGCGATTATCCAGATGTTGGGACTGATGCAGCAGCAGATGTTACATCTTACACAGCAGCAACAACAACAACAACAGCAGCAGCAAGCAGCAGCACCACCTGCAGTGACTTTTAAGCAGTTTCAAGCTGTGAAGCCACCTGAGTTCAAGGGAAGTGCTGATCCTGTGGAAGCCAATGCATGGCTCAAGGAGATGGAAAAGGCTTTTGAATTAGTCGGAGCAGGAACTAAATAGAAGACCAAGTTTGCAAGCTACTTTCTGAAGGGCGAGGCGAACTATTGGTGGGAATCCACGCGGGCATTAGAAGGAGGTGAGTTTATAACTTGGGAGAGATTCACAGAGTTGTTCCTGGAGAAGTATTTCCCGAGGTATATGAAGAACCAAATGGAGATCAAATTCTTGAATCTGACCCAGGGTGATCTTACCGTGGCTGAGTACGAGGCTAAGCTTACTGAGTTAGCAAGGTTCGTGCCAGACCAGTGGATACAGATGAAAAGAAAGCAAGAAGATTCGAACAGGGATTGAAGTTTTGGATTCAGAACAGAGTGGCCATGTTTGAATTAACTTCATATGTGGCAGTGGTTCAGAAAGCAATGGTGATCGAAAGTAAGAGTGACATGTCTCAGAAAGGAAAGGATGGGAAGAAAAGAAAGATAGAAACCTCAGAAGGAGGTTAGCAGCTAAGTAATTTCCAGAGCCGTTTCAACAGAAGGCCAGAGTTTCAGGGTAATAGGAATATGGGATTCAGAAGACCACAATCAGGAAATGGAGGACAAGGCAACCGTTTTCAGAATTCAAATCAGCAGAGGCCCAATCGTCCACCAATACCAGATTGTCAGTTTTGTGGTAGGAAGCACTTTGGGAATTTTAATGCTAATGTGACGTGTTTCAAGTGCGGCAGGAAGGGACACTTTGCTAATATGTGTCAGAATCAGACTCAAGGTTAAAATGTGGGAACTGGATGCTATAAGTGTGGTAAGCCAGGACATATCGCCAGAAATTGCCCAGCACAAGGTACGACGAGCAACACCCTAAGGCTTACAGGTGCTCCATCTCAGAATGTGCCAAGGATTGAAGGACCACTAGCAAAGGACCAGCCAAAGGCCAGGACATTCAACATGACTATGAAAGATGATGTTCAGAGTTCAGACGTGGTTGCAGGTACGCTTCCAGTCAACTTCGTAGATGCTAAAGTTTTATTTGATTCTGGAGCTACAAGATCATTTATTTCTCAAGATTTTGCCGATAAATTGAATTGCGAAGTTAAGTTGTTAGAACAAGTATTAATAATAGAATTAGCTAACAAGGATCAAGTTTCCGTCGACCGAGTGTGCCCGAGGTACGATGTTGAGATAGGAGGACATCATTTCTATGCCAACTTGATACCTTTTAAGTTGGGAGAATTTGATGTTATTTTAGGAATGGATTGTTAGTCAGAAAATAACGCTCATATTGATTGTAAGAATAGGAAAGTAGGACTTCAGACCTTGGATAATAAGAAGAAGGTGATATTTCGAGGAAATAAGCAAGAGAAGAAGTTCTTAATGATCACTCAAGTAAAGAAGTTATTACATCAGAATTGTGAAGCATATTTGGCTCATGTGGTAGAAACCAACAAAGAAGTTCCGGCACTAGAAGCGATTCCAGTTGTCAACGAATTTTCAGATGTCTTTCCAGAAGATCTACCAGGATTACCTCCCGACAGAGAAATTGAATTTGCGATTGATCTAGCACCTGGAACAGAACCAGTTTCTAAAGCTCCGTACCGAATGGCACCAGTGGAGATGAAGGAATTGGCAACTCAGCTGCAAGATCTTTTAGAGAAAGGAGTTATAAGACCCAGTGTATCCCCATGGGCGCACCAGTACTATTTCTCAAAAAGAAAGACGGGAGTATGCGATTGTGTATCGACTATCGAGAACTAAATAAGCTGACCATTAAGAACAAGTATCCGTTGCCGAGGATCGATGATCTGTTTGACCAATTGAGAGGCGCTGTATGGTTTTCTAAAATAGATTTAAGATCCGGATATCATCAACTGAAGATCAAGCCTGACAGCATTCCAAAGACCGCGTTCAGAACCAGATATGGGCATTATGAGTTTTTAGTGATGGCATTTGGATTAACCAACGCACCAGCAACTTTCATGGATCTGATGAATCGAGTATTTAAGAAGTATTTGAATAAATTCGTGATCGTGTTCATAGACGACATCTTGGTCTATTCTAAAACAGAAGAGGAGCATGTAGAGCATTTAAGAATAGTTTTGGAGGCACTGCGACAGGAGAAATTGTACGCAAAGTTTTCTAAGTGTGAATTTTGGTTAAAAGAAGTACGATTTCTTGGGCACGTGATTAGCAATAAAGGAGTGGAAGTGGATCCAGCAAAGATTGAAGCCATAATCAACTGGGAGAGGCCAAAAACACCAACGGAAGTAAGAAGTTTCGTGGGATTGGCAGGTTACTATAGAAGATTTGTGCAAGATTTTGCAAAGATAGCTACGCCATTGACAAAGCTTACCAGGAAGAACCAGAAATTTGAATGGGATGAGAAATGCGAAAAGAGTTTCCAGGAATTAAAGAATAGATTAGTATCTTCTCCAGTGCTAGTCTTGCCAGATGATCAAGAAAATTTTATGATTTACAGTGACGCGTCGTACAAAGGATTGGGATGTGTTTTGATGCAGCATGACAAGGTGATAGCCTACGCTTCAAGACAGTTGAAACCACACGAAGAAAAATATCCAACTCATGATCTGGAATTGGCAGCTATAGTGTTTGCATTGAAGATTTGGAGGCATTATCTTTATGAGGAAAAGTGCGATATCTACACGGACCACAAGAGTTTGAAGTATATCTTTACCCAGAAGGAATTTAACATGAGGCAGAGAAGATGGCTAGAATTGATCAAGGACTACGACTGTACTATCAACTATCATCCAGGAAAAGCAAATGTGGTGGCCGACGCTCTGAGCAGAAAAGAAAGGATAACATGATAACTTCATCTGAGGAATTGATCAAGGAATTTGAGAAGCTGGAAATAGAGGTCACTATTCCAAGTATGTCTACAGAGGTATTGTGTGCAATGTCTTTTCAACCAGAATTATTAGAGAAGATTAGAAGATGTCATGAGGAAGTTATGAGCCATGAACGAGACAGTTTGACAGGAGAAGAAATAGGGAGTCAAAAGGATGATAAAGGAATATTAAGATTTTCTTCCAGAATATGGATACCCAACGTAGCCGAGCTGAAAGTTGAAATTCTTCGAGGCGCTCACAACTCCAGATATTCAATTCATCCCGGAAGTACGAAGATGTACAGAGACTTAAGAGAAAATTTTTGGTGGCCAAGCATGAAGAAAGAAATTGCAGAATGGGTAAGTAAGTGTTACACTTGCCAGCGAGTCAAAGCCGAACATCAAAGGCCTAGTGGACTGATACAGCCATTGGATATTCCAGAATGGAAGTGGGAGCATATCGCGATGGATTTCGTAGTTGGATTACCGAGGACCGGGGCGAATCTTGATGCTATTTGGGTTATTATCGACAGATTGACGAAGTCGGCGCATTTTCTTCCTATCAACGAAAGATTCTCAATGGATAAATTGGTTCGGTTATATCTTAAGGAAATTGTGACCCGACATGGAGTTCCAGTATCCATAGTTTTAGACAGAGATCCTCGATTTAATTCAAGATTTTGGAGAAGTTTTCAAGATTGTCTCGGAACGAAGCTGAACATGAGCACCGCGTATCATCCGCAAACAGACGGTCAAAGTGAAAGGACGATTCAGACTATTGAAGATATGCTAAGGGTATGTGCACTAGATTTTGAAGGTAGTTGGGACGAACATTTACCATTAGTTGAATTTTCCTACAACAACAGCTATCATGCCAGTATTGGGATGCCGCCTTACGAAGCTTTATATGGGAGAAGATGCAGATCTCCAATATGTTGGGAAGAAATTGGTGAAAGAAAAATTTTGGGTCCAGAATTAATCCAGCAGACAAAAGAGAAAATAGAACTCATTCGGAAAAGATTAACAGAAGCTCAAGACCGTCAACGTAAATATGCTGATCCTACCAGAAAAGATATGGAATTTGAAATTGGAGAAGCAGTGTTATTGAAGGTTTCACCTTGGAAGGGTTTATCAAGATTTGGAAAGAAAGGAAAGCTGAGTCCGCGTTATGTTGGCCCTTTTGAGATTTTGAGGCGTGTGGGAAAAGTTGCGTACGAGTTAGCGTTACCACCTCGCATGCAGCATATTCATAATGTGTTCCACGTGTCAATGTTGAAGCGTTATTTGCCTGATTCGAACCATGTGATAGAATATGAGCCAATCGAGATCCCACCAGATCTGTCATTTGTAGAGCAACCAGTGCAGATTTTAGATAAGAAAGAAAGAGTACTTAGGAATAAGTCTGTATCTTTAGTACGAGTCTTGTGGAGGAATCCCAAGGTTGAAGAGTCGACTTGGGAGTTGGAAAGCGAAATGCGATCCAAGTATCCTCACTTATTTTCCTAGGCTGATTCTGAGGACAGAATCCTGTTAAGGGGGGTAGATTGTAATATCCCTTATATTTTCAAATATTATTATTATTATTTGGAATTGTTTATGTGATTTTATGTGAATTTTGGTGAATTATCTGAAAAGTTGAATTGATGTCTGAATGTTTATATGTGACATTATTTGAATATTTGAATTTTTATATGTCCAGAATAAAATATAGATAATTGTGGTATTTTTCTGGTAATTTTTGGAGTGTTATATGATTTTATAATGATTTATGAATTATTAATTATTTTCAGAATAATTATAAAAAAAAATTATAAAGCCGGGAATCTTCCAACTTCAACCGTTTTTGCGTTTTTACAACTCGAAACTCTTCCGAAAACTCCTTCCTAACCTAATCTGGTAATTCCGGACATTTTCCGTGTTTTGACTTTTTCGATCCGGATTACGGTTTGACCCGTGCACGGCCCGGCGCAATATTTTCAATACGCTAATCATTTCGATAATCAACAAAACCCGTATTCTTAAAAGACGGGATATTTTTACGTTATTTTCGTATATGGTGTTTTATAAAAAGCCCGGTTTTGATAATTATCCAATTCTGGTATTGAATTGTATCGTTTTTACAGTTACTTAGCGGCTAAGCAACTAATTTAACGATCCAAAATGATCCAGAACGATCCAATATTCCATAAATATAAATAGTATACTTCTTATTTCGTTTATTCCGTTTATTCATTTGCAACCAGTTAAAATACCGTAAATACAGAGAAAAACCCGAGAAACCGATACGTTCACGAGAATCAAACACACGAACGAAGGCGTTATCGAACTCCGATTCGGGCATCCAGCATATCAAAATGAAGATCTCGAAATCTTCTTTCTGAATCAATCATCAGTTTATGCCCAGATATCATGGTAATTTTCTTATTTATTTATTTATATTTGAATTATTTGATAATTAAAATATGAAAATTTGTTCTTCATGTCGTTGATGTGATTTGATGTTATAATCGTGTAGATAATGTTTTTCTGGTCAATTTGGTATATAATATGTCAGATTTTGAGCTCTGCATCATGTAGAAAAGTGGCTTTGATTCTCGGATATGAAAATTAGGGATTTGAAGCTTTGAATGTTCTTAATTGGATTTAGGCGTTTTTGCTGTGGGGGTTATTTGTTTAAATTGATTGCATGGTTAAGTAGATCGTTGTGCAACGAATCGAATGGTACCACTGGTTGTAACGAACGATTCCGGGAAGGCCTTGATCGGAAAAACGACCTCACCGGCGGCGATATTTTTCAGTCAATTATTCCGGCCAAAATCTGTGTTATTCGGATAATATAATTGTATATTTGGATTCCTGGTGTTGAAACGAATAAACGCTGCTAATATTGCAAGTTTCTGGGCAGTCTGGAGCTTGCCGGAAAAGCTCGGTGGCCGCCGTTAATGGCGGCCGGTCACCGGAGCTGAAAAGGGGGAAGACGACGGGCAAATTACTTTTTAGTACCCGAAGTTTTCCCTGGTTTGCCTATTTGATATTCTGGTTTTAAAAATTATAACATTTGGATCCCTGTTTATAAAAATTTCAAAAATTAGATTTTTGTTTATAATTATTTTTATAAAATTGTTTTAATTAATTTAAATTTCAAAAAAATCATTATTTTTAATTCTGAAAATTTATTTTAATTCAACAATAAATCCAAATTATTTAATTAATTTTAGTTGATAATTAATTATTTAATTAGTCAATTAATTTAAATATTAATTGATTAATTAATTTAATTAATTATTAATTAATTTTAATTGATTATTTAATTAGATTTAATTATTTATTTTTGATTTAAAATTCCGAAAAATAGATCGAGTTTTAAAATATTATATTAAATTATTTTCTAGGCTCGATAATTTTTTTATAAAATTTTTTTCGAGTGTTCGAGCCATATTATTTAATTTTTAAATGATTCGGAGACCCGTTTTATTCCGAAAAATGTTCAAAAATTCATAATAAATCAACCGTTTGTCCGTTTAATACGAAACGAATGCGTACAGACTCAGAAAAATGTTGCGCTTCCAATAAAAATACTTTTGAGACTTACATTCTTTTGTATTGCAATGTCATTTGATTTGTGTATCAGTTTGAGTCGATATTTGATCGATAAATGTTAATATTGAATTGATTTTTAATTCTGAACGCCTTAGAACGTAACTTTTAATGATCTAACTTATGTGTTATATGAAATATATGATTACGTGCTATACAAATGCTATGATTATGTGTTACATGATATGTATGTTATTTGTTTACAGTTTAAAATGCCATGCATAGTTATATACGATCGGGTAGATGTCAAGACGTATAGTTACGTCAATTGAGTTTGGTTTTGTCAATTAAGATGGACCTTTTGTTTATAGAATCAAGTAGCAAGGAGTGCAGTCAAGTGTTAGACAGAGATAGTAGACAGCAGCTATAAGCAGAATTATAGTAAGAGGTTATTGAGCATACCAGGCAAGTACCCCTAACTTCACTTATTGTTCAAGTGACGTTTATTCGAATCATATTATGCAAGTACCTATATCTTCATTTATTATTCAATTGATATTGACTCTGAACTTTATTCTTTCAATTTTCACACTATTCTAAGTTCAGAATAGTTAAACGTTTTATATTTCGCTATAAATTACTCTATACAGTGGAACATTTAATTGAGATTAGCGAATAACTAATTGTTCTAGTTATTTCACCATCGATTGTTGAGATAACTCTGGACCATGAGAAATGGGGAGTTATATGGTTAAGGATGTCCTTTGATTCGGCTCCTTTGATCAAAATGTTTTATGGATTGGATGAATGCGTAAGTGACCGGGACGGACGTTCCAGCGGAGGGCTATTTCTACGTGTTATATGAAATACTATGACACCATTTTTGCCACAGGCAGGTATATTGCCTTTTTATTTGAGTACTCGTATTTTGGGGACATGTTTCTATGATTCATGACATTGTGCTATCACACGGGCTGATCAGCATGTGATAGTACGTCCGTCGGAGTTAGATTCCAATCTAAAAATTATCGTTTATTGTTGATAGCTTGTGAAGCTTTATTATTGATCAAATATTACTGCTTTTATCCTTTTGTTCAGTTATTATCAGAATGTGGTTGATCATTTCAAGTACATTTTATACTGCTTGCTGAGCATTTCTTTTCGCACATACTTGTTTATCAATCTAATCTTTCAGCTAAGCCAGAGCAGGCTTGAGATCCAGGTTTGGTCAGAAGTCGAGTGCTTGTAAATAGTGGTGTGTATTCCAGGTAGACTGTGTTGGGACGCTTGGATAGTCTAGAGGTTTGTAATAAAATTTGAATAATCTGTAAGACTAATTAGACTTATGGTTTGTAATAACACTTGGTTTGTATTAGTGCATGTTCCATACTATAACCTGTGATCGATCCAGTGCAGGTAAAGGGGTCGTATTTATTATATTATTCCGCTGTGATTATTTTATTATAATTTAGTGGCAAGTGACCCCTAAATCTAGACCCCGGGTTTGGAGGGCGTCATATTGAGGCTGTTATGAATTGGGAAAGACCAAAGACTCCAACAGAAGTGAGAAGTTTTTTGAGACTAGCGGGATATTATCGACGATTCATTCAAGATTTTTCTAAGATTGCAATTCCACTAACTAAGTTGACAAGGAAAAATGAAAAATTTGTTTGGACAGATAAGTGTGAAGAAAGCTTTCACGAACTAAAGAAAAGATTAGTTTATGCGCCAGTATTGGTTCTACCCGATGAGAAGGGCGAGTTTGTGATATATAGCGATGCTTCGTATAAAGGATTAAGTTGTGTGTTGATGCAGCACGGAAAGGTGATAGCGTATGCGTCACGCCAGTTAAAGCCGTATGAGGAGATATATCCTATGCGTGATTTGGAATTAGCAGCGATTGTGTTTCCCCTTAAGATTTGGAGACACTATTTGTACGGAGAGAAATGTGAAATTTATACAGACCACAAGAGCTTGAAATACATCTTTACGCCGAAAAGAGTTGAATATGAGATAAAGGAGATGGTTGGAATTGATCAAGGATTACAACTGCACGATAAGTTATCATCCCGGAAAATCGAATGTTATAGCGGATGCGTTAAGCTGCAAGGAAAGATTGAATATGTTAACTTCGTCTGCAGAATTGATTAAGGAATTTGAGAAGTTAGAGATAGAGATGTAAATCTCGGAGATGGCAAATGAAGTGGTATACACAATGGCATTTCAGCTAGAGATTTTGGAAAAGATTTGATGTTGTCAGGAAAAAATGATGGATCACGAGAAGGATAAATTTTTAGGTGAATAGATTAAAGCTCAAAAGGACAATAAAGGGATATACGGAGTTTGTTCGGTATTTGGATTCCTAATGTTATAGAGTTGAAGCACGAGATTCTATACGAAGCGTATAATTCGAGATTTTTGATTCATCTCGGAAGTACGAAAATGTGTTATAATTCTACAGAGTTGAAATATTTGTATGAATAAAATACAGTTATGTGTTATAATTGTGGATTTTGTGGATTTATGAGTATAAAATAAAAAGTTATATAATTTTGTGGTTTATGTGAAATTCTGTGAAATGGTATTAAGGAACGGGCAAAGCCTCATTCCAGTTTGATGAGTCAGCAAAAAGGTTTAAGTTATGATTGTCGGATCGTCAGGTTGAACGGGACCGGTTATTCAAAGGAAGGATTGAATGAAAAGGATTAGAAATAATAAAATATGAGAATTATATTAAGTTATGATATATGTGGAGTCCTCTGCGTGTTTCTATAATTTGGATTCGTAATTGAAAAAGGTATATCGTTATCAAGTAATTGTTACTCGTGTAACCTGCTAATAAAAAGGGAATAACGTGTTTAAGTGTATCAATATGAAATGTGTTTATGTGAATATATGTTATTTTAAAGTTTCAAGTATAAATCTGTGATTCCCAAGTTATAAAATATTTTTTAGAGGATTTATTTGATTAAAATAAGGATTATTTGATCCTTATATATTTTTTATAAAATTATTAAAATATGATCAAGGTGCGAAATTTATTTTTTTATCTCTGGAATAGTCCTAAGGACTTTTTAAAAATAATAGTTGGATTTAATTTGATGTTTGGATATTTTAAAATGATTTTTCTAGAGTTTATTTTACTACTAGGGATTTATTTATAAAATCCACAGAAATTTATTCGTTCGCTCAAAAATTATTCTGAAAATATGGGTAAAGAGCTAATTTCATGCTCCTTGTTTTAAAAATAGAATTCGTTGTATTTTATGATTTTATAAAAGCTATTTTAATTATATTAAACATAGTTTAATGATTTTTAGAATAAATCAAGAGAAAAGAAAATAATTTCAAAAAATTAGATGACAAGTTACTAAATTGCCCCTGCCATCTAATTATATATCACCCTCCCCCTCCCTTTCCCTCTCCCTTTTTCTTTTACTCCCGACCTCTCCAATCTCTCTCTTTCTCGAACTCTCTCTACTATCCCTCTCTCTCTCTCTCATCTCGGTAAACTCCCTCTCTCCTCTCCGTTCGCCACCGTATGTGGGTGGTTTTCGATTTCAAGACCATCATTGTGATGGCCTTTGCTTCCTCTATGTCTATACATGGTTGCATGTGGTTGATTTTCAATTTTTTGAAACCCCCCCTCGGGTTTTTGGTTCGGTTCTTGATTGTTGTTGGTTGAATAATGAATTGGTGATGTTTCTGTGATAATACGTGTGTTTAATTAGTGAAAATAGGTTATGGGTAGAGTTTTGGTAGGAAACACCGACAAGAGGCACCACCATGCTTTGTCGCCGTTGGCAGTGAGCCTTGGTTAGCCGACGGGGACAATGATGTTACTGGAGTCCGAAAATTTCACAAATACTTTGTTTTAAACTTGTATTTCTACATGCATATGTTTTCTTTGGATTTTTCAAAATTTTAGAGTTTAATTCTATAAGAATGATTCAGATTTGGTGTATAATTCGAGGATAGGTAATTGATTCTTAGAAATGTTGTTGCATGTCATTTTTATTTGAAAAACCCAAATGAAACTTTCGGTTTTAAAGGAATTTGGTTCAAACTATTTGATAAATTTGATTGATATGACTTTTGTTCATTAATTTTAATTCGAATTAGGCTCAGTTCTTGATTCAAGATCATGCATGTTGATTTTAATGGCTACATGTTGGTTAAGTAAAAATTAGAGAATTAATCTATGTCTAATTCGGTTGTGAATTCAAGATTGTGATAATTAATGGGATATCAATATGTGAACTTTGGGATATACAAGGTGAAATCGAATTGCATGTTATGTTTTTGACTTGGTATTCTAAGTTGATAATATGTAAGTGTAAAAGAGGAGTTGCATGTGAGTGGTTGGTGTTAAAAGTAGTGGTGTATACTTGAATATGATCGATGGATCGTTATGAGAAGGGTAAGCGTAGTTATAAATACGTCATGCTCGATTCTCGAAAGAAAGTGAGTTTATATAAGGTCTAGGTTCGATTTGATTCGGTATCGAATTATATGAATCGGTGATTATCTGCTAAGTGTAAAGTATCGAGATAGTCGGTGATATAAAGAGTATAAAGGTATATCTTATTATGTGCTACGTGTTATGCATGTGTATATAAGATAAGTGTATATTTCGATTGGGGTAAAAGAGTTGACATTCTAGGAAACGTCAGGAAAATTGACTTGGTTTCTAATTAGGGTTTGTTTTGAATTGTAAATTTGGAAAGCGGAGGCATTCAGGCTAGGAAAGGGAAAGAAGTCTTTGGTGACAGTAGATCAGGTTCCGTAAAACAGGAAAGTTTTTTTAGGCACGTAACTCCGCCTTCTATTATGAATTGCTTATAGAGAGATTATTGATTTTATTGACAGATATAATAAAGAATCTTCGTAAACTTGTTATTGATCCTTGTGATAAACTTGTTATTGATCCTTGTGATAACCCTGTTATTGATCCTTGTGATAAACATGTTATTGATCCTTTTGATAAACCCTAGTAGTAACCCCTTGCTCCAAGTACTTATACCCTGTTCTCGTATTTTGTTAACTTATGATCCTTTTCCCCTAAGAGAGTCATAATGAACCTTTCATATGTCATACCTTGTTAACCTAGATTCCTTTGATAGTATATTGTGCCTTGTTTATGCGTCGTTCTTTGGAACTATCCTGATCACGACCTTGTTATACCCTGTTTAATGTTTGATCATTTCCTTAACTTACAAGCCGTGTTTTTTGCAATCTGTTCATTTTCCTTGAATTCTTGAATTGGACTTAAGAATGACTTTCGACTTGAATGAGTTCAAGCGATTTCACGTATCGGTAAAGTTAAAATGAATTTAGCCAAACTTCCTTGTATTCCAACATAAAGGTTTTCCAAATAAATTTCTAAAGGATTGGATAGAGACGTAAGAGACTAGTGGGACTAGTCCAGTCATGTAAGAGACTAGCGGGGCTAGTCCAATATAAGGTTGAAATAATATCATAGGTACCTTAATGACCGGATGAAGGTCAGTATGGGCTGATCACCCGTATTATACTTAAAAGATGGATATTCCAATCAAGGGTTCTTTGTTGTTAAGTAATTAAAAAAAAAGTTTTATAAATGTTGCAACAAGCATTATGCTTTTTTTATTTGAAGTTGAATACTTTGAATTGAATCTTCTTTAAAGCTCTGGGAATCTTGTTTGAGAACCCTATCACTTTACTTTTATATTGATGCTCATAGCTTAGAGCGATTTATCTCTCAAAGTAAACTCTCTAAGAACCCTATCGATTGAGATTGAGAACCACTGTTTATTCGAATTTGAATCTTAAAAGTTTTGAAACCTTCCTTTGGAACCCTTTCCTAGAAACTGATAGAATGCTGCCACCTAATTTATTGAAATAGAATGCCTCAGATATCGTTGCTTATGTTGATATTTTGAACTGCTTATATAGTTACTTGCTGAGCTCATTTGCTCATTTATTTGTGTGATCTAACAATGACAGTTAAGAAAGAAGATGGTCAGACTTAGGCGCACCGCT
The DNA here is from genome assembly GCF_009905375.1 of Apium graveolens. Taxonomy (NCBI): domain Eukaryota; kingdom Viridiplantae; phylum Streptophyta; class Magnoliopsida; order Apiales; family Apiaceae; genus Apium; species Apium graveolens. The sequence goes on along the minus strand of NC_133655.1, from coordinate 197,322,421 downwards.
CGCAAGAGCATTCTTGGCGGTCTCTATCGTGTCGTGGGATTTCAGATGCCAGATCATGTATATGATTTGTGAGCAAGCGACAATAAGTTGGTGGGAAGTGTAATAGTTGAATCAGATACTTTTGGGTTATCTGTCGATTCCAAGTCGGAATCGAATAATTTGGTTTTAATTATATTAAGGGTTGTAATAATAATATTTCGGTTGGTAGTTGTAATCTTGTCTCAAACTTTATCTTGTTTAGAACTTGTTAGTTTCGGGGTTTATTATGTTTCTGCCTTTATTATATTAGTTTATTGGTGTTGTGGATCCTCATTTCTAACCCCGAGTTTGAGGGCGTCACAGTTGGGGATTCAAATCTTACACCCCTTCATATAATAATTTAAAAGATCGTATAGAATGGTCCTCATCAATTTAATTTAACAACTCTGGATTAAGCGATCAAAGGATCAACAACCAAAATTTCAATATTTCGTATATAATCCATAAGATGCATGGTAGTTTTGTATTATTAGTAATTTTTATATGTTGTTTATGAGATTCAAAACTTACACCGCTTATATTAGATATAAAAATTGTATCTAACAATTCTCATTAATTTAATTTCACGGCTTTAGATTGAACTGGACGAACAACCAAATTTTTAGTGTTTTATTTTTAATATAGGAGTATAGATAGATATATATATCCCATCCCATCCCATCAGCCTTTGTAGGAAAAAAAGTACCAGACATCTCTCACTCTTATATGTAAAACCAAACTTCAATTAAGAAACATCATGAACTATTTTCTATCAACGGAAAGAGTAATAGGTACACTTTCATAGTTTCATATGATACCAGAAAAACACTCCTTAATGTCATATAAGAACAGTCTGCTTTCTTGTTATATATTGTTATTTTACCAAACTAATTTGGCTGTATTTTTTGACCATAAACTGTATCTTTTGACCATAAACGCTAGAACTCTTTTGTCAGAAACAAAACTCCTGTAACCTATCAATCTATTAGCTTGATAAATATAAAGAACATCCCCGAGGAAATTTAACGAGAAAATATAAATGGTGGGAGTAAATGAAGTTGCAAACGACCGGATCCACCACTTGATAAAAAAGTTCAATAAATTATCAAGGACCAGACAAAAGGGGTTATCCAATGTAGCCAAGGATATACTAAACAAGCATACAAACACTTTTCTGTGACGTGCAATTAGTTGAAAAGAAAAACAATTCGATACAAAAGCATAAGACCATAAAAGTTCTAGAGACTTGAAGACCAAGGACCAGAAAATAGACAAGGTACTACAGGAACTAAACAATTCTCAAGCAGGGAACCAATTTCAGTGAAATTAGGGAACATACAATAGATCATCTCCTATGCATCCAACAAGAAGGTTTGTACCCATAGTTCCAAAAGCTTTCTGAATCTCTTGCATCTTCTCAGCGCGAATAGTATGTAGATCTTGCAACTCTATTTTGGCATCATCAATAAGAATCTGCAAATCATGTAATCTACTTTTGGCATTGTCAATATGAGCGTCTATTGCATGAAGCTCGGGAAGTAGGGGCTGTGAAAACCGGAGCTGTTCTATATAGTTCAGACGATTCACAAGCCAACTCACATTGAATCCTAAATTCTGCAAGGCAGCAAAGACAGACCTGTGCTCAAGAATCATCTCAGTATCAACCTGACTCATAGAGATTTTGGTAAAGACATTTACTGAGCTGCATAACATATTTAGCTTCACTGTACACAACTTCTTGTTTGTCGTAGTAAAGTGCTCAAAGGTTTCTGGGTACTTATTCATAATAATATCGAGTAGACTTTCAAATTCAGAGTTGACTTCATGGCCCCGCCATAACCCAAAACTTCTATCCATCCTAGAAGAGCTCACCCGGTCATTGCCAGTACCTTCAACTGGAACACCAGTATGTGTAACTCTATCAGCATTTACTACAGAATTCTTCACCATGTGCTCTTCTTGCACCCCTGTGGCCAAGGTGTCCACACAAACTTTCTTATGCAATTTTTTAGAGCCAACCAATACCTTGGTTTGAGTTGTAAAGGGCTCATCTAACACCATGTCCTGAGCTGTCACAAAAGCTGCTTCTCCATGTGAAATTATGTTTTTCTGAACAAAAACGGAAACTTTGGTGAATTATAATAAGTACGTTATACAAAACAATTAAAAACATAGGGATCTACATATAATATCTTAACTACTAACAAGAAAAGGCCTCCAGCTTAGTTTAGTAAAATTATTGTTAAAACCTGGATAAGTACCAATAATTACCCTTGCCGATTTCTAAAAAATGAGGCAATTATAGAGAAAAATTAAAATTCCGATAGAGCAATTAAAAATGAGGCAATTACCCTTGTCTTGGAACTGTAGGTAGATAAACTAGCCTTGAAACTAAAATTATTGTCTCCATCTCTCTAACCTAGCCAAACGCTTAGTCTGTAGCCCTCCTTCGACCCCAACATTCTTTTTGTTTAGCTTCTCCTTGCTCGCTCCATCTTCTCAGCTATGTTTGGAATTAGTTGTAGTTCTATGCGTATTCACGTGTGTGCGCACGCGCTAGTGTGTTTCTATGTGTGTGAGCGCATATGGAGTACATATACAAAAGCAAATACACAAAACCTCTGTATCATCAATCATGGAAAAGTAGAAAAGTTGTTACTAAAGCCAGTAACTATTTCCATGACAAATTCAGTTGGATGGTGTCAGAAAGGCAGCAGTGGTATAGTAATAGTAGTATGTCAAGCTAAGAGTCTTATAAGTATTATACAGATATGGTAGTATCAGGTCATTAAGGGTAGTATGGTAATTGCTGAGTTAGTTACATTTGGAGACGAAGATAAATAGAGTTGTAAGATTACTTTTTAGATTATGAATGATAATACGAAATTGGCAATTTGCCACCAATAGGAAGTATCAGGTCATTAAGGGTAGTATGATAAATACAGATATGGTAGTATCAGGTCATTAAGGGTAGTATGATAAATACGAAGAAGTTTAAGGAAGTAGTATGGTAATTGCTGAGGAATTGTCTGTGAGATTGAAGTACTGAATCTTTTGTAGTTGCGTTGTGATTGGAGATTGTGGAGCAACTGAGGTTAAAGTTGTAAGGAGGAGTGTGGGTTGTTGTGTTGTGCAAGTGGAGTTTATGATCTGTTGTGTTGGAAGGTGAATCTTTGTGATCTGCTGAGTATCTTCTGGAAATGTCCAACAAGGAGGGAGGAATCTCAGAAGGCAGCAGTAGTATAGTAATAGTAGTATGTCAAGCTAAGAGTCTTATTAGTATTATACAGATATGGTAGTATCAGGTCATTAAGGGTAGTATGGTAATTGTTGAGTTATTTACATTTGCAAAAGAGGATAAATAGAGTTGTAAGATTACTTTTCAGATTATGAATGATAATACGTATTTGGCAATTTGCCACCAATCTTTCTCTCTCTTCTAACTGAATTCTCTTTCTCTCTATGGTTTCTCTCTCTAAGCAACCCTTTCTTGCTGTCTGATCTCTAATCTCTATCTCCTTGCTCTGTTCTCTCTGTTCCCTCAATTCACTCTCTAATCTCTGTTTCTTCTCTATATCTACTTGTTATTTGCATTCCTTATCAGAAAACACCAAAAATAGTCTCAAATCAGGTCTGGAACTAATCAGTTCCTGACAGATGCATACACCAATCAGTCTATAGCAAGACAAGACTAAAACAAAGCGGGTGGATTTCATTGGATTCTAGATCTAAATCAACAATTTGGATTATAATTAATTCTACAAATATGAGATATATCCTTCCTGTTTATGATTTGGCCAAATGACAACTTGGACAACAACGTTTGCACATGAAAACATATTAGACCATTACATAAGAATTTACAATCCTCGAACTTTAGTTAGATAGGGACAATACATGCCCCGAGTCGGACATTAAATAAACAAAGTCAAAATATATGTATTCCCTATCTTCATTACATTTATAAGCAACTATAAGCATAACTATGTTTATATTACTAGACTTCACAAGTCGCTTCATATTACATCCCACTCTTTTGGAAGCTAAAGCCCTAGTATTAATTATAATCATGCAATTCTGAAATTTTTTTAACTAGTTATCGGAAGGGAATATCCCTGGAAATTCAATTTTTTATCTATTTACGACATGTTTTAATGGAAGCAACAATATCTTTTTAATTTCCCTGATATTAATCATTGCCCCGTGAGTTATATACCCCGGTCAGTGGATATGACAATCCCATGGACAAGTGGAATGGATGCAGGATAATACTTCTAAAGGCGTAAAAAATCTTGGATTAAGAAATATATCAAGGTCTGGAAGAAGCATAATATTATGAGTACCCAAACAATAGTACAATATCTTGCTAATTATATTAATAATCATCACCTATATTAGGGAAAAGAAACTTTAGTTGTAAAGTTTCTTTTTTAATTAGGAAAGCTTGTTTTGTAATTAGTAGGAGTCGAATTCTAAAACTGAGGGCAGGATATATCAGTACTGTAGACATTCAGTTCTGCCTTTGTTTTTCTATCAACGATATCATAAAACCCTTGTCTTTCAACCCCATACCCCCATCAGGTGCAAGCACAAGAAAGCATATTTGACAAGTTACCACATTTTAAAAGATATTAGCCAATTTGGTGGATTCAGGATGACGAGTTTTGCAAAGAGTTCAGTATATGCAACATACAAAGCATTTGCTTAGAAAAAGACAAGCTGATAAGATTCATTAAACACCTGAGGCAATGTAGTAACAATGGTGCCTTCCGAAGAGTGACCGAGTAGGTACCATTTGAGGTAAGAGGACATACTTGATTCTTCAAATCCATGTGGTACCTTCACATGCTTTAAACAAAAGAATGGAGATGAAGAACTGACAAGAATATCTGAAAGAGCAGAAAGTGCCTAGGAAATAACAAAAACAAAATTGATTAAATTAGGACCTGAACTGCAAATTAGATCTTAACATCAAAAAGCACTAAACAAAGAATACTTGTTACTTTAACGAGTAAATTGCACCTTGATGAACTATAGTACTATTATTTTGCAGTTTAATGACTTTCGTTTTAAGTTTGGCACTTTGGTGGAACTACTTCAATTTTTTAAGCAATAAGAGAACTTGTGTCGGGTTCCGTCTAAATCAGTTAACGGTGTTAGTTAATACGTGGGCAATTGTTGCTTTTACCAAAATTCCTTGTCAGTTTGCTTATTAGTTGTTGATCAATCAATAATTATACACTTTCATTGTAAACCAAAGATTTATAAACAGATATCATGAAAATTTAGATGCTCTTTATGGATGGATAAGTTTGTATACTATTTACACACAGGGAAACATGTATCGAATGGCCAAAATGAGAAAGAAATTTGAAAAAATATTGCCAAATAACATCAAAGTTTCAGAACCAATTGCTATAAGTAGGGTGGTTGTTTAGCGATTCATTGTCTTATTCATATATGTATATATACGTAATTAAATTAATGACGACAGGCAAAAGGAAACAACGAAATTCGTTTGCTCTCTAATGATTTCAACCATATGTAAATGTATACATTCCATATATTAAAAACTCAAGTATGGAATTATAATGATATATGTGAGCAACGTATATGATTCTGCGTGTATCTTTTCATTCAAATTAATGTGAGTGTCATCCAAATTCTTTTTTTAAGGAATATGTTTATTGTTTATTTTTGTGAAAAAGACGGTTTTACTCCTACTTCAACTACTTCAACTAATGTAGTTACCTGCTTTAAAAAAATTAAATGCCATCAATATGCTAAAATTAGATAATTCATTAAACCGCAAAATACTTATACTACAAACAATTAAAATACAATTTACTCTACTTATAAGACAAAATAGTGAACCTTAACAAATTAAAACCGAATATTAGTACTAGAAATTCACCTCGATAGTCTTTAAGTCAAGAGTAAGAATGTTTGCACCACTTAGTGCCCTAAACATGTCAGAAACCTGGTCATAAAAATTTAGCTTCGCCTCGGAAGGTGCACCAGTCTCGACTCCAGCACCATCTGGTAATTGTATACTCACATTCTCCAACAGCAGAACTCCGAATTTGATTGGAAAGATGCCAACAGCACTGAAATTGCGTATTTTCGGTGCCAAAACCTTGATTTTGCCGTAATTACTAGTTACAATACTCTTGCCGGATCTGTTAGTGCAGTAACTAATTTCCAGGTTGACCAACTTGGGACAATCTATAACAAAATCAGCCCTTAAGGTTGCCCAGAAAAACAATGTGAGACTCCGAAGATTGCCAAGTGCCTGGAAGACCCGGCAGAACTCACTCATATTTTTGGGGAATCGTACAGCATGCAATATGAAAGTTTGTAAAGCAGGCAAGCTAATAGAATTTGGTAACTCGAAACCATCAAGTAACAGAGTCCGCAAAGAAGGCAAGCAGACCAAATACGATATAGGTAACTTGTAGGGTTTCGAATAAACAGGGCGTATCAAATGAAGAGTTGTTAAAGCAGGTAAATGCCAACAACAATCTGATTTCTCCGGGAATTTACAAAAGGGTAGCTTCAATACGAGTTCCCTTAGAGTGTTAGAATAAAGATAGTTAGGGTTCGATAATTTAATAGCCTCAAGATAATCAGCACCTGGAACATCTACATTTAAGTTTCGAACATTGTGTGTAATTGCATAATCAATAAACTTGTCAACCAAAGGAGTCCTAACTTCCGGGGCGAAATGAAAAAAGAAAAGATTGAGTTTCAATACATCCGAATCAGGGTTTCGACGAGAGAGAAGTTTGTCAATAAACTTGATGTCGGAAGTAAAGTCAGTGTGCTTACTAGAGCTAGCGAAATTGAGAAACGGGAGAGTAGTCCACGTAAGCTTCCATCGTTTAGAGAGAACGCTGGTTTGAACTGCTAATCTCGCATCCGAGAAGGAGAGAATGTGATGAAGTAGTTGATCTGGCAAACTGCTGATCCTGTCTACTCCTGTTTTGGTGTCTTGGTTTGAATTAGTACAACTTTTCAATCTCGCTTTCTTCTTCATCTGAGAATCCATCTTATAAGTTGTTAGCTCCTAAAACTACTCCGTTTTAATATACCCTGCTCCCAATTTGAAGTTGAAGCGTCTCGCGGTCACTGGAACTTGGTTAACTGATAAATAAAACACGGAGAGCAGATTGTTCGCAGGTAGAGCGGATTTTTTAAAAGACTTTTTTAAAAAATATGCAAGTCACAACATATTTTTGCAAAAATTTTATCATTTTTTAAAAAAAATATAAAAATACTTTTTATTTATAAAAATACTATTTTTCAGATTAAGCTTGCAAAAGTCCCGTTTTTGGTAACTGAAATCAACTCAATGCAATTTTTGACGAGTTTCTACAACTACATGCAATCTCAAATTCAATAAAATAAAATCAATTCAATTAATTGTATATGAATTTGATTTTGGTTGATTCCGTATTTTTGTAAAAAAATTCAGAAAATAGTAAAAACGCAAAAAAACTTAGAAAATAATTCGATAATTAAAAGAATATTTATAATTAAATAATTGTATTATCATAAATATAAAATTATTTCCAGATCAATTTAAATTGGGTTTTGTATCTCGAATCGGATGTCAATTTCATAAATTTAGGTTCGATTATTCAGATCTATACCCATTTTGTCACGTCTAACCATAAATATGAAAAACGAAACTAGCACATGAACCGACTAAAAAGAGCAAATAAATTAGGAACTTATCGAAAGGAAACAAGAAATTAGGAATGATAATAATAATAAAAAAATTGGGGCATATATTTGTTTTATGATTTTTTTTTCATTTTAAATATTAAAAAATAATAACTGGAAAAGATTATGTTGTATGTAGAATTTAGAATAAGAAATGAAAGTTTATTTTTCAAATATACCGAAAATGAAGAAAAAGAAAATTTTCCTTTTACTAAAATATTATATTAAAATATTATTAATAATACATCAATATTTTTTTAAATGAAAAAAATCGTATAAATAACAATGAAATATTATGAACATAACAATATTTTCTTATTTTTAATATGAAACTTATATAGCTTACAATTGAGGCATTGGTAGGCAAAAATTCGTCGCATTTTAGTTGTCACATTTCCTTTTATAAAATCAAATTGATCAATTTTTGACTAATGATAAAACATTATTCTTATATTATTTCAAAAAATTAAAAATTATATATTAAAGTTGAGCAATTTGGCCTATTTAACCAACTCCCATCAAAATCACACTTATACATTATACTTTTCATATTTTATTAGAATGTAACTGGACCGCGTGTAAAAAACTCCAAAGTCGTGATATTACTAAGTGATACAAATATTTCACAAATTACAAGAGTGACATTAAACCTAATTGAAACGTGTAAAAAACTCCAAAGTCGTTATATTACTAATTGGTGCATATACTTCACAATCACATAAGAGACATCGAAAACAAAATTGAAGGAGATGTGCTTGATTCTTTATATCCTGTGGTGACTTCACAACACTTCAAGCAATAGAAAGGAAGACACAAATTATAAGTTGGAAATTGCACAATGTAGCACACATCATCAGAAAACATGCTAAAAAATATATATGAAGTGAAACAAAGATACAAAAACTAGACAAGTGTTCCGACAATCCATTGACAATTCAAAACAAAACCAAATACGGAGAAAACTTCAAGCACTTCAACACAAACGCATACCTCAATTTACTAGACACTCAAAAAGCAAACAATAGATACGCTACTTCGGCATCTAAACAACTTTTAAACAGCCAGCCAATCCCGTGGAAAGTTCTCAACAGTACTAGAGGTCTTGGGTACTTAATCGAAAGGAGATTAATGAGAAATTCAAGAAGAGCTCACAGGTCGTTGTTACATGTCCTTTCGACTGGACCACCAGTTTTTTTAACACTTTCCATGTTTCTCACACACAAAGTAACAACACCGTTTTCTCTGTAATGGGTACTTTTTTTGTACTTTAAATTAATTTTTTATTATTCTACAAAACCGACCACCAGATATGGTCGGTTTTAACCTGTAGAATTTGTGGATATAACCGACTACATGCAGGTGGTCAGTTTTAAAAGTGACACATCAGCAAAACGGTGTCATTTTATTTCAGTAAAACCCAACCACCAGTGGATGGTGTGGTCGATTTTAAGTGTGCCACGTCATCGATACGGTGTCATTTTTTTGAAAAAATTGAACTTGCATTAACATTCTTCGAATTCCAGATTACATAGGATAAAATCTGGGGCAGTATATAACCACTCCGTGAGACCTGACATAGAATATGCAGCCCTCGCCAAATTATGATCTATCATATTCACAGATCTATACACAAATAAAACTAACACTTCATCAAAGTGTTTAAGGATATCGATATAATCCTCTACTATCGCATGAAAATAAGAGTTCCCATCTTCTCCGTTTACTGCATCTACCAGAAGCTTTGAGTCACATTCAAAGATACACTTGTTTTGCCTCCAATTTTTTGCCCATGATAAAGCCTCCTTCAAGCTTAAAGCCTCTGCTTCTCTTGGCTGTAACCTTCCTTGCACCACGTTGCTTCTTGCTCGGAGGAACTTTCCCCTTTCATCCCAAATAACACATCCCACACCCACCCTGTTTAAGTTACTCGAGCAGGCTGCATCCGTATTAATTTTTACCCATCCTGCAGGTGGTTTGCACCACCGTCGGTCACCCGTACCATGTTGTGCAGTTCTTTCAACATGTTTCTCCCTCGCTCATTTCCACTCTAGAAGCATATTGTATGCCTTAGATTTCACTCCAAATGGTGATATATTTACATGCTGCCACACCCATGTATTTCTTCTCTGCCAAAGATTTCAGCAAAGCAACACTACCATCGAGACTTGATCATTTCGTCCTGTGTGAAACACCCTTTGCATGACTATCAACACCGTATCAGTTGGCTCTACTTTCACCAAGCTACTGAGACCAGCACTCTCCCATACTTCTCGAGCAAATTTGCACTGAAATAAAACATGCAAATCATTTTCCACCTCCGCCTGACACCATGTACAATTTAAATGGACATTACCATTTTTTCTTGCCAAAACATTGGCAATATGCAGGCAGTTTCGGCATGCTCTCCACATTAGGTTTATAACCTTTCCAGGCAAATTTAAACCCCACAGCTTCCTCCAGAAAGCTCCATTTAAACATTCGCTTTCTCCTCGCAGTTGTCTGTAGCAGCTTTTTGCAGTAAATTTTCATTTATCATCTAGAATCCAGAGCCACGAATTTTCTATTTGCCTCCGTGAGACTGGGATTTGCCTTATAAGCTCTCTATCTCTTTCGTTACAAATATCCCTCAAAATTTCTCCATCCCATCCAGTCTGCTCTTCATTAAATAGGCCATGCACCGTAACATTTCATAGTTCATCTGGCATATCAGTTGTCAAAAAACCATTTGTAGGACATGGTAGCCATGGAACTTGCCAAATCTTCGTGCTTTTGCCATCTCCAATTCGGCGCCTACATCCCTGACAAATCACCTATTGAGACTGAAGAATACTCCGCCACACATAACTCGTATTTGACCCAATTGTTGCATTTAAAAAATCTGACTTCAGAAAATATCTTGCACGCATCAGACTTGTAACTAACGGGTTGACATTATTAATAAGCTGCCATGCCTGCTTTGCTAGCATTGCTACATTAAAGCTCCATAAACTCTTGAATCCCAAACCCCCTCTTCTTTAACATTACAAAGTTTCTCCCAAGACATCCATCTTATCCCTTTATTTGCACTACCATTTCCCCACCAGAAAGCATTCATTATTTTTTCAATCTTATCACAGACCTCTGTAGGAATTAAAAACATAGACATCCAAAAGTTTGGAATAATCTGAGCTGCAGTTTTTATCAAGGTCATCTTCCCAGCTTTGGAGATAGGCTAATTTTGCCATCCCTGGAGCTTTTGTGCCACCCGTTCAGACAGGAAAGAGAAGGTTGCATTTTTATTTTGACTTACTATCATGGGCATTCCTAAGTACTTTCCCGGCTGCTGACACTCATTTACCTCCAACTGTTCATAAACTTCTTTTCTACTCACCTCATTTGTACTTGGAGAAAACGTAAGTGCAGACTTTGCATAATTTATCTTCTGTCCCGGGAGCCTCTCATATATGTTCAAAATTCGCTTTAATACACTAGCTTCAGTACCCTTTTCCTTAAAAAAGAAGTAGCAATCGTCAGCGAACAAGAGATGTGATATAGTAGATGCCCCTTTTGCAACTATACAGCCATGTAACAAGCCTGCTTCCTCATTTCGCTTGATGATTGAACTTAGACCCTCCGCACACATGATATATTTTTAGGTCTCAATATGTTTGTAGAAGAGGGGTTGAATACAAACAATACCGTTTAATCGAATAAAATGCGGAATAAAAAAGGTGAAACAAAATTCAAGTTAAATAAAATTATTATTAAACTTGAAAGGTGTTACAACAACGGTATCGTTTACAAGGGATTAATCTCAAATCAATTATTACAAATCTAGAATAAATTCGACATGAACTTTTTCTATTTTTGCAATAAAAAGATCAAATGCTAAAAGCAATTTGAGATTAAGTTCTAGGGATTTCGATCCGCTAGATAGTTACACAAGAACAAGAAAAATATTTCTAGTGGATTGGATTTAACAATAAATACTAAAAATAAATGATTTGTGAATTTGCAATAATTTCTCTGCAGGTTTTCTTTTTGTTCTGTGTTCTTTTGTATGATATTCAATGCTCTACTTTTGGAATAATCCGCTTTTGTTTGTTTAAGTAAACAAATCACTTGAATTGAACCAGCAAGACATTCGGCAAGACAATAAAAAATGAACTAGCAAGACAATCCTTTTAACTGGTAGAACTATCGGTATGACAATCCTTTTAACTGGTAGAACTATCGGTAGGACAATCCAGAAAGACTTGGAAAGACTTTCGGTATGACAATCCAATTGTCATACCAGTTCAAGTTTTTTTTGCTGATTTTCTTTTTGAATATTATTCCAAAATCATTTCTGAAAAATTCATAATATTAATTCAGAATTAATTAACCAATTAATTCAATTAATCTATAAATTAATCTTTGCAGATTTAATTTATTTTCTTAATTAAATTATATGACTTAATTAATTAATAGAGAATTAATACCAATCTTGAGCAGCAACCATTCTTCTGAAAACCTTCTGAAAATCACGGTCAATTACGAATCTATTCCACCACTTCAATGTTGACACTCGATGTACTGTCTGGTTCATGAGTGACTAACTTTCGTGACGTTTCTTCATGACTTGACCTTGATACTCTTGATTTTCTTCAGACTAGATCCTTGTAATTAATTGATACCCTGACGAGATCTCTGTCACTTGATTAAATCCACAATCTTGATTTATATCACTGAGGCTTGATCAATTTCTTGAACTTCTTCCAGTGAATTAAGTCATCAAGTCTGTAGAAGAACAATGTTACTTAATCCTTTGATATATGTTACTCTGAGAGATCTCTCTGACGATAGAACCACTATTTACTTGTTACATCCTTATTTGAGTTGAGTTAAATCCTCGAATAAACAAATAGGCTATAACATATGCCTTTCAATCTCCCCCTATTTGTTTGTTAGACAATAACAACAAATACCTAGAGGATAACTCAACTAACAAATAAGAAAAAGATATAAACAGTAATGCAAAGTAAATAGCAGAAAAGTTCTGGATTATATTTAACATTTTCCAGATTCCAAAAGAAATTTACAAGTGAATACAAGATTGATGTTCCTCTAGCCTGAACATGTAACTACATTAGTCTATCTTGATTCATAAAGCTCTAATCATATTACATTGAGTTTTGAGCTAATTGAATTCAGTTGTCTTCTCTTCCGACTTCACCTTCTTCCAACTCATCACCTTCTTCCAAATCTTGAAGCAACTCCTTGTCAAAGACACGATCCTTTTCTGAAGTGAAGCTGTCTGGTCTAACTGGTTGAACTCCAACTGTCTTTAGCTTATTCTTGAGTTGATTGTACCTTTTAATATTCTTTTCACAATAAGCTTGAATCAGATCAGCTGCTTGAGTTTTCAACATGGATGAATATCCAGCAGTTCTTAGGTGATGTTCCATCCAGATCAGATGCTTAGCTGAGTAGTCTTTAAGAGATTGTGAATCGAGCTGGCAGATTTGAAGACAGTCAGACTTAAAGAATCTTACCTGATGAGGATTGTTGACCACTTGAGGACTAGCCCTGCAGGCAAACTCTTTGAGCCTTTCTCGAAGAACTTCATTCAACTCTGAGCTTCTTTTGACTTTGTTGAGAAGAACCCAAATCTCTGACAAAGAACGATTCTCAAACAGATGAAGTGACACCTTGAAAGATCCTTCGCTCTGACAATATACAAATATGCTCATCTCATTTAGTGATCTGTCAAAGGCAGCTGTGATCCTTGAGACTTCAGTCTTTATAGCATTCATGTACATGTCATTGTTTGGATTAGAGATCTCCAGCTTTTCCAGAAGATGTAGAAACTGTCTATCATTGTTTGTGCTCAGCTGAGGCATATCAAGTACTCTCCTAGCTTCATCCCATTTTTCACCAATCTTCAGTCTGACATATCTTCTCCTTTCTTGAGCCTTAATGTCATGAAGACGTTGCTTTTGAAGAGTTTCTGTTCTTTGTATGTCTTTCCTCATGTCAATGATCTGGGATACCTTTTTGAGTTCAGCTTCTTTTATTTTCATCTCTGACTGCTGCTACTGAAACTCTTTCTCAAACAGAGGATCCACTGGAGCTTCCTCTTCCCATTCTCCAAAATCACTTTCCTCCTCAGCTTCAAAGAAACCATCTTTATCTTCCAAGACTGGTTCAGTGGGAATGTCACAAATATCAAAGTCATCCTGTTCTCCACTATAGTAGATATCATCAGGCTTCCCTGTGCCTCCAGCAGACGACTCTTTTTCTTTTTCCTTTTCACTTCTCCCTTTCTTCTCCCCCTTAGTTGAGGAATCCTCTACAGACTTTCCTTAGATCCTCCATGACCTCCATCACCTCCCGAGCCTGAGCCTCCACCAGACGGGCCTTCAAAGAAAGTCCTTTGTTCTTCATTGGGACAGTGAGAATTTTTGATCATGTAGTACAGGTGCTTCATCCCTTCATTCAGATGTTCCATACTCGTCTCTATCTTCAGAAATTTGGAGGAATCCAGTGAATGATTCATTTCAACCAAGTCTTCAAGAGAAGTCATTCTTGTATGTAGAGAGCAGAAGTTTGAAATGTCGTCAGCTGATAACGTTGGAGATGCCTGGATTGAGTTTAGCTTTGGTACAACAGATGTCTTCAAATCTGATATTTCAGTCCTGATAAGAGCCAGCTAATTATTGACAGAGGTGGAAGAAGAAGACCGTTCAACCACTTGTGCTTTGAATGATTGAGCTTCAGCCTGACTTTTTGCAAGTTGTTCCTTGAGATCAGCAATTTGAGCTAACAGATTTTCAGTGTTTGTGTCTGTGTGTGCACTCACCTGAATATCTCTCCTGTTTAATTCACTCAACTCACGTGCATGTGTATCTCTCAATATAATTGCTCGTGAGGAGTCTTCCTGAGGCTGATCTTCTGTACCTGCATTTAAAATCACCCTAGCCTCTTCAAGAGAGGTCAGTGGTGGTGCAATGGGAATTCGCGAGTCCCGATCCTCAGTCAAACCTATCATTTCATGTGAAATAGATGTCTGAATTACTTCAGGGATAGATTGACCGAGTTGCCCTCCACTTTCTCCAGATAAATCTGCGAGTGGAGAATCTCGAGAGGGAGCCAGAGGTGTTGGATCTGGGAGGGGAGAAAATGACTCTATTAAAGGTGGCTGAGAGTCAGATTTTCCCTCAGAAGCATGTGACTGCTCTTCTACCGTAACTATGACAGGCACTGTAACCGACTCTATGTGCACTCCTCGCTCCGTGTCCTGAGTATTATCTACTGGTCTGTATGCTTCCATTGTGAGTAATAGAATTGTGCTTGACTCAGTACAGGATGCCATGGCCCTATGGCGAATTTTAATAGATTCATCCTGTTGAGAGAATATTTCTAGTAACTGTTCAGTGGCCATTTCAAAGTCCATGTCCTATTGAGAGGACAAGGATGGGCTTTCAGATGCCTCAGTAAATGTTCTCCTTTTCTTGGGTGGAGGCAGAGCTGAGGGTTCATTCACATCCACTAACAAACTACTTCCTACTAACCTTCTAGGCAACATTTTAGACAGTGGGGGAGAGGTTGAGATAGGTTGTGACATGGGATTGAAGCTGTGGTTCTACAACTTCATGGTCAGTTCTATCAACCACTGGGGGTCTTTCAACAGAAGTAGAAATAGGTTGAGTTTGAGGAATTACTACCTGTAGAGGAAGAGCATCTGATGTTTGAGCCTGGGTGGTTTGAACCACTGGAGGTTGAGCTTGTTGTTCATGACCGGGAAGATTGAAGATAGGTAAAGGAATATAAGTGGCCATGAAAGCAGATACAAGTACTGGAACTTGCACGAATTTGAAAGTTGTATCTTGGCGGGTGTAAATCTTTTTGCTTACTGGAGGGGGTTCGGTTACTGGGGAGTTAGCAAAAAGGGCTTTATGCTCAGGTGAGAGAATATGTTCTGCTATGAGCATGAGAAAACGAGCATAGTAGTACGAGACCCTACGATTTGTAGAATGATCACGTAAAGCGGTAGTGAGACGTCTCAACAGAATGGGTAAAAGTAGTTTGCCAAAATTGATCCTTTTATTGAAAACAACTGCAAGACCAATATACTGCAGAGTGGAAGTGATGTTGTGAAAGTTGGATTTAGTGCAGTTGGCAAACACTTTAGAAAGAGTATCGAAGAAAATGTCCCATTCAGAAACCAAATTGGATTTAGACAACTTGGTTAAATTAATCACCCCCTGATAGTGAATAGCATGGAAAAAGTTTGAAATATTATTTTCAGAGGGCAAATTACAGAAATTGCCCATAGGAAAATTTAACGCTCGATTAATGACTGTTTCATCAACCACATACTGTGTGTTTGCCACGGTGAATGAAAAAGATTTAAAATCATCGGCCACAGTAGAGCTTGTGCAAATCAGTCTGAGCAGATCAACATTTAAAATCATATTTGATTTAATAGCAGAGCTAACAATCGAATGGTCATTTAAAAATCTAATCCACGGCTTAAATTTTTCTACATCACATTTATCTGGATTAAAATAACCAACAAGATTATGTGCGACAATTTGGAAATTGAGAGCCATTAAATATTAATAAAACACACACTTTCAGAATTTTAAGAATTAAATTAAGAAAATTCGAATTAATTAAATTAATCTAACAATTCGAATTAAATCAATTATATTCGAAAAATTTAGAAAGAAATGTATCTCGTTAAAGTTCTTAACTCACAAAAGCAGATTTGAAAAACGCACAAGACACCAAACAAAAATAAAAATAAAAATACCCAAAATCAAACAAACACAAACTGATTTTTTTTAACAAAAAAATCGACAGCACTTCTGTATGTATATACGTGTATGTATATATCACATGAGTGATGATTTTTGTATGCTGAGTAAAAACTCGAGCAGTGAAGACAATGGAGATGGTTTTGAGTTTGATCGACTAGAGAGAGAGAGAGAAAAATAAGAGAGAGAGAATTTTAAGACTGTTGAAATTTTGAAGAAGAAAAAAAAACTAAATTGAATGAGAAAACAGAACAGGAAAAAGCATTAAGTAGACAATTGGTATGACAATTCGGGATAGTCTTACCGATTGTCATACCGATAGTCATACCGGGCAAATGATAAGACAAAAACAAAACAAAATAAACAAAAAATAGTAAAAATATATAACTGGTATGACAATCTGATAGTCATACCGATTGTCATACCAGTACAAAATAAAACATAAAATATTTGATATTAATTTTATTACTGGTATGACAATCAATAGTCATACTGATTATCTTGCCAGTTATAAAATTAACCTGAATTAAAAATAAACATGTATTTGTACTGGAATGACTTTCAGCAAGACAATTTCAATTGTCTTGTCGATTGTCATTCAAGTATAAACTAAATTACATATTTATATAAATATACTGAAATGACTTTCAGCAAGACAATTTCATTGTCTTTCCGATTGTCATTCAAGTATAAACTAAACACAAACAAACAAATATATATATTTAATAATTAAAATAAAAAACTATTTTTAACAAAAACAAAACATATATATATATATAAACAAAATTACAGAATAGTACAATAACTACTAATATAGATATGGCAGAAAATATTTACACAAATAAAATATTTCAGAGATAATAATATTTTCAGTAAAAAAATAGATTTCTTTTGAATTTTAGCAAATAAAATTCATAAAAAAATATTTTTAGAGAAAATAAAATATTCTGAGACATTAAAATTAACAAGTTGAGTAAATAAATAAGATAAGATAATAAAAATTACATAGAAATAAGCAAGAAATTTTGGAAAATGATAAAATAAATTTGCAAATGAATTTTTCATTTATGAAAAATTCATTTGTAAATTCACTCAAGAACAGATTTCAGATATTCACAAATTTAATCACTAAAGCTATTCAACATACCCAATTTACCAACTAATTTGGTAAATGTGGATTCATCAAGAGGTTTAGTGAAAATATCTGCTATTTGTTCTTCTGTTGGAACAAAAAATAGTTCAACAGTACCATTCATGACGTGCTCTCTAATAAAATGATACCTGATGTCAATGTGCTTGGTCCTTGTATGCTGCACAGGGTTGTTGGTGATGGTTATTGCACTTGTATTGTCACAGAGAATAGGTATTTTGTTCAATATAGAGCCATAGTCCCGTAGTTGATTCCTAATCCACAAGATCTGAGCACAGCAGCTTCCAGCAGCAATATATATTCAGCCTCGGCTGTTGAATTTGAAACTGTTTGCTGTTTCTTGCTGTACCATGAGACTGGTCTGCTACCTAGGAATTGACAACTCCCTGAGGTGCTTTTCCTATCAACAACACTTCCTGCGTAATCTGAATCTGTATATCCAACAAGGTTAAAACCAGATTCTTTAGGGTACCAAATACCTAGATTTGGTGTTCCCTTAAGATATCTTAAGATTCGTTTAACAGCAATGAGATGAATATCTCTAGGATCCGCTTGGAACCTTGCACATAAGCATGTAGCATACATAATATCTGGTCTACTTGCAGTAAGATAGAGTAACGAGCCAATCATACCTCTATAGCTTGTGACATCTACCTTAATGGAGTTTTCACATGGTCCAAGCTTGACAGCTGTAGTTGACGGAGTCCTTGCTGATGCAGAATCCTCTAGATTGTACTTTTTGAGGAGTTCTTTGAGATACTTGGATTGACAAATAAAAGTTCCATCTAACCTTTGATTTACTTGTAATCCAAGAAAGAACTCCAGCTCTCCCATCATGCTCATTTCAAATTTGCTGTGCATTAACTTAGCAAATCTCTTACAGAGATTATCATTAGTAGACCCAAATATTATATCATCCACATAGACTTGGACTAATATAGTATCATTCTTATGCTTTTTAGAAAATAGAGTTTTGTCTATGACACCTCTAATAAAGCTATTTTCAATAAGAAATTCAGAGAGAGTGTCATACCATTTTCTCGGAGACTGTTTGAGTCCATAGATAGCCTTGAAAAGAAAGTAGACAAAATCCAAATGATCTGGATCTTCAAAACCAGGAGGTTGCTCTACATATACCTCTTCATCCAGCTTTCCATTCAGAAAGGCACTCTTGACATCCATTTGATAAACTTTAAAGTTAGAGAATGCTGCAAATGCCAGAAATATCCTGATGGCTTCTAGTCTAGCCACTGGAGCATAGGTTTCATCATAATCAATGCCTTCAGCTTGAGAATACCCTTTAGCTACCAGTCTTGCTTTGTTTCTTGTAACCACACCATCTTCATCTAGTTTATTCCTGAATACCCATCGAGTACCAACAGCTTTCTTGTGAGTAGGTCTAAGTACCAGTTTCCAGACTTATTGATGTTCAAACTGATTGAGTTCATCTTGCATAGCAATCACCCAATCTGGATCAGTCAGTGCTTCCTCAATCTTCTAAGGTTCCATCTCAGAAAGAAATCCTGAGAACAGACACTCATTTTGAGTAGCACGTCTAGTTCTGACTCCCATATCTGGATCACCAATAATCAACTCAAAAGGATGAGCTTTATTCCAGATAGTCTATCTTGGAAGATTTGATCTTGATGATTCGCCTTGAAATTCATTGGGATGTTGTGTCCTACTAGTTGATCCTTCAGCATCTTCCCCTGAGTTGTTGCCATGTTGACTTGAAGATTCTCCGTCAGTAGCAGTGGTATCTCCATTGTTGCCAAAGTTTCCATCACCATTACCTTGAGTATCATCATGATTAACAGGTTCTTCACCAGCAAAAACCTCAGGTTCTTGACCATGTTCTGATTCTGAATCTGACATATCATCAAACTTCAGTTTCTCAGAAGGATCTTCAGTTTGGATACTAGGGAGTTTAGTGTCATCAAATGTAACATTGACACTTTCAGTTACTTTGTGTTGATCAATGATATACAATCTGTATGATCTTCTTCCATATCCAACAAAAATACCCTCATATGCCTTTGCCTCGAATTTACTACGACGATCATCTCCATCCTTGAGCACGAAGCATCTGGCACCAAATACATGAAAGTATTTGATAGAAGGTTTCTGTTCATTCAAAATCTCATAAGGAGTTTTCATGAAGTCTTTGTTGATTAGAGTTCGATTCTGAGTATAACATGCAGTATTGACAGCTTCAGCCCAAAAGTACATTGGAAGACCTGATTCACTTAACATCGTTCTTGCAGCTTCAATCAATGTACGATTCTTCCTTTCTACCACTCCATTTTGCTGAGGGTTTCTAGGAGCTGAAAATTGTCTGGTAATCCCTTTGTCTGTACAGAATCCATTGAGAAGTAAATTCTTGAATTATGTTCCATTATCTGACCTTATTGCTCTAACAGGGACATTAGAATCTAACTCGATCAACTTGATATGATCAATCACAACTTGTGGTGTTTCATCCTTAGAGTGAAGGAATAAGACCCACGTATACTTGGAATAGTCATCAACTATCACAAGACAGTAACACTTCTTTGACATCGAAAGGACATTAACTGGTCCAAATAAATCCATGTGCAATAATTGTAGAACACCAGTTATGGAGGATGTGTCAGTGCCTCTGTGACTTGCTTTCTTTGACTTTCCTTTCTGGCAAGCCTAACATAGTCCTTCTGGGGAGAATTCCAGCTGAGGCAGACCTCTGACCAATTCTCTTTTGACAAGAGAATTCATTGTTTTGAAATTGAGATGAGAAAGTCTCTTGTGCCATAGCCAACTCTTATCTGACGATGCCTTTGCATAGAAACAATTGACTTCAGGATTGCTTCCAGAGTTCATGTCAGCTACGAACAGATTTCCTTTCCGGATTCCCATCAAGGAGGGTTTTTCATTTTTCTTGTGCAGAATCTGACACTTCAGCTTATCGAATAAAATATTGTAGCCGTTGTCACAGAACTGACTAATGCTAAACAGATTGTGTTCAAGTCCTTTCACAACATACACATTTTCAATGATAACATTTCCAGCTAGCAAACAGCCATATCCCTTCATTAAACCTTTGTTGTTATCTCCAAAGGTAACCACTGGGCCAGCTTTCTCAACCACATTTGATAGCAGGTTCTATCTCCGGTCATATATCTTGACGATCCGCTGTCAAGAATCCACACTACCGGTTGTACCTATTTAATGCCCTGCAATACAAATGGATTAGACCTTCTTCGGAACCCAAGCTTGGCTGGGTCCGGCATACTTGTAAAATTGGCCTTTATCAGGCAAAACAACATTCTTAACTTTAATGTTCTCAACTTTCTCAATGACTGGACATTTGACCTTGTGAACAGCCTTGACAAATTTCTGTTTAGGCTTAGGCACAAATGTCTCCTTTCTAGCTTTAGGAGGACTAGCAGTCTTAGACCTATCATGCTTTCTATTATTCATATGCTGACGAGGAGTAGTCTTATCATTAGAAACATGCTTACCATTAAAATAAGCATACATCAAATTAAAAGCACAAGACATACAATCAGGAACACCACATGCTTTATGAGAGGGATTAACAATAGGCAACTTATGCATGGTAGACATGTCATTTGTGTTATCCAACTCATGTGTGTCTGAGTTAGTCTCAGTTGCTTTCACAACTTTGACCGGAACCTTTGACACACTTGACTTGGAGACAGCTTTCTCATTAGCATTATCTTCAACACGGATTTCTTCTTGAATAATAAATGAGGTCTCATCAAATGGTTCAGCAATTGATTCTTTATAGAGGGGTTCATCAACACCCTTAAGCACATGTGGTACTTCCCTGCCTTTAGCACAGACATGAGGAGGGGAGTTTATGCCTAATTTTCCAATAGCAACATTGTAATCATAACCTATTCCAGATGTTTGATTAACAGCTTGCTTATTGTAAAACTCTTTGGACTTCGAACAAGAATTAAAGTAAGCTTTAACCTTAGCCTCAAGACCGGTGATCTTGTCTTTGAGAATAGTTTCGAGTTGTCTATAACAGTCAACTCTATTCTCTAGAAAAGATACTTGTTCTTTTAATTTATCTTGATTAATGTGCACAAGTCTTAATTCATTGACCTCTTTCTCAAGGTCTTTGATTTGTTGATTTAACAATTTATTATAATGACGAGCACAATCTAAGGAACCTCCTAGATGATAAACTGATTCAGCATCAGTAAATTTTACCTCTTTTCTTGACGATGAGGTGTTTGTATCACTAGCCATGAGAGCAAGATTCCCAACTTCTTCATCTTCACTGTCAGTATCATCCCAGCTTCTTCCCTTTTCCAGGTAAGCCCTTTCAGATTTGCTCTTCTGATTAGAATCGTAAGAGTTCTTCCTAACTTGTTTTGGCTTCCTGCATTCTATGGCAAAGTGTCCCAACTCATTGCAGTTGAAGCATCGAATGGTGCTTCGATCAACCATCCCTGTTTTGTACCCACCAATGCTGGTGTTAGAGGATAAAGATCCACCTTTCTAGAATCTATTGTAGTTGGACTTGTACTTGAACTTGGGATTCCTTTTGAATCTGACATTTGAGAATCTCTTGACAATCAGGGCCATTGACTCATCCTCCAATTGCTCCAGTTCTTCCAAGGAATAAAAATCATCTCCTGATTGATTTGTAGTAGGAGGATCAAATTCTGCTATAATCACATTTTCTTCAACCTTGGAAGACTGTACCATTCTTTCTGACTATTGAGATTGTTGTTGATATTGTGGTTGTTGTTGTTATTCATCAGCTACTAGAGCAGTAGACGTGCTGACCATTCTTCCTTTCCCGTAAACTTCCTTCTGCTGAATTTGCTTCAACTCATAAGTCTTTAACACACCATAGAGCCTTTCCAAAGAAATCTCACTCAGATCTCTTGCTTCTCTTATGGCAGTGATTCTATGTTCGAGATGAGTTGGCAGTGTTAAAAGGAACTTTTTGTTGACCTCCCTGATGGAATAGTATTTACCATTAATGTTCAGGTTGTTGATCAATGCATTGTACCTCTCAAACACTTCAGTGATTCCTTCTTCTGGATTGGATTTAAAGTATTCATACTCAGAGGTTAGGATTTCTAACTTGTTCTCCCTAACTTCCTCTGTGCCTTCATTAATAACCTCAATAGTTTCCCAGATATGTTTGGAATCTTTACAGTTCATCACATGTCTATTCATCAAGGGATCAAGGGAATCTACTAAAATTAATTGAAGGCTAGCATCCAGGGAGGCTTCTTCTTTTTCAGCAGGAGAAAAATCCTCAGGATCTTTCACATAAGTTCTTGCTTTGGTAATCACCATATCATTTTCTATTACCTCTGGTTCAATAACCATCAGAATTTTAGGACCCTTCTTTAACACTTCCAGATATTTGGAATTTGCAACTTGTAAAAACAATAGCATCTTCTTCTTCCACATAACATAATTTTCTTTATCGAATAGTGGAATTTTAACGGTTCCAACTTTTTGTGTAGTCATTATGAATTTTTGAGTAAATAAAAATTCAAGGAGTGAAAGAAACACAAAAGTCTAGGATCTTGATTTGTACGTTAATCAGAAGGCTCTGATACCAATTGTTAGGTCTCAATATGTTTGTAGAAGGGGGGTTGAATACAAACAATACTGTTTAATCAAATAAAATGCGGAATAAAAAAGGTGAAGCAAAATTCAAGTTAAATAAAATTATTATTAAACTTGAAAGATGTTACAACAACGGTATCGTTTACAAGGGATTAATCTCAAATCAATTATTACAAATCTAGAATAAATTCGACATGAACTTTTTCTATTTTTGCAATAAAAAGATCAAATGCTAAAAGCGATTTGAGATTAAGTTCTAGGGATTTCGATCCGCTAGATAGTTACACAAGAACAAGAAAAGTATATCTAGTGGATTGGATTTAACAATAAATACTAGAAATAAATGATCTGTGAATTTGCAATAATTTCTCTACAGGTTTTCTTTTTGTTCTGTGTTCTTGTGTATGATATTCAATGCTCTGCTTTTGGAATAATCTGCTTCTGTTTGTTTAAGTAAACAAATCACTTGAATTGAACCAGCAAGACATTCGGCAAGACAATCGAAACTGAACTAGCAAGACAATCCTTTTAACTGGTAGAACTATCGGTAGGACAATCTTTTTAACTGGTAGAACTATCGGTAGGACAATCCAGAAAGACTTGGAAAGACTTTCGGTATGACAATCCAATTGTCATACCAGTTCAAGTTTGTTTTGCTGATTTTCTTTTTGAATATTATTCCAAAATCATTTCTGAAAAATTCATAATATTAATTCAGAATTAATTAACCAATTAATTCAATTAATCAATAAATTAATCTTTGCAGATGTAATTTATTTTCTTAATTAAATTATATGACTTAATTAATTAATAGAGAATTAATACCAATCTTGAGCAGCAACTATTCTTCTGAAAACCTTCTGAAAATCACTGTTAATTATGAATCTATTCCACCACTTCAATATTGACACTCGATGTACTGTCTGGTTCATGAGTGACTAACTTTCGTGACGTTTCTTCATGACTTGACCTTGATACTCTTGATTTTCTTCAGACTAGATCCTTGTAATTAATTGATACCCTGACGAGATCTCTGTCACTTGATTAAATCCACAATCTTGATTTATATCACTGAGGCTTGATCAATTTCTTGAACTTCTTCCAGTGAATCAAGTCATCAAGTCTGTAGAAGAACAATGTTACTTAATCCTTTGACATATGTTACTCTGAGAGATCTCTCTGACGATAGAACCACTATTTACTTGTTACATCCTTATTTGAGTTGAGTTAAATCCTCGAATAAACAAATAGGCTATGACATATGCCTTTCATATATATAAGGTGATATTGGATCACCTTGACGCACTCCTCGCTCGGGAACAATATCCCCAAACACAACACCATTTTGAATGAAACTATACGACACTGATTGAATTAGCTTCATGATTCTATTAATCCAAATCACATTGAAGCCAAATATCTCCATTATATGACGGATAAAATCCCATTCCAACCTATTGTATACTTTTGAAATATCAATCTTAAGCGCTGCCACACCATTTTTTCCTTAAGTGTGCCTTTTAATGTAGTGGTTTACTTCAAACGCAATCAACGCGTTATTAGTTGGCATATAACCGACCACTGACGTCGTTCGGTTTTAAGGTTACCAAATCGACGTGGATCGGTTATGTCCGGTCAGTTTTATCCTGTTTTCTTGTAGTGAAAGCAACATGTTTCCTAAATATGGTTAGTGATCATATTCAGTGATCACTGTTCAAATACCCAGTAATTGGACTTGACCATGTCATGAGACGGTAACATTATGTCAGGATAGTATCCTGACATAGTGCTGTTCTAGTAGAATGTTGTTCTAGTGTAGTTAGTTAGTAAGGGTAAATTAGTATTTTACCAATTACTTAGGAGTTAAGTATTCAGAGCCTATACTTCCGCATTGGTGGCGAGTGGAGTGTTGTAATGTTCAGATTATGCAATTAATGAAAAGGAATTCTATTTCACCAAAATTTGTCTCTCTCTCTAAACTCTTTCTCTCTCTATAACAAAATTATGTCTTTTTCTTCAAGTTACTTGATTCTTTGTGCTTATTCTATCTGTTCTTCACCTAATTTCTCTGTTTCTCTATATATTTTAGTTTATAATCTCTGCTTGTTTACATTTCTAGTTCTCATAAATCAGAAAATGACAAAAATATTCAAAAACACTAAGTCAGAAATCCTAGTTCCCGACACATTATAGAACCATACTATTCAAATGATAATTAACTTTTAAAATGTAGTATTAGGTAATATAGATATAGGTTCATATACACATCCAAAGTCCAAAAAATTATATCAATGTGAACCATGATTTTGCAATGCCAATGAATTCCACATACGGAGTATTTGATTACAGAATAAGCCAAACAAATGCAGGGATTTATCAATAAATAGATAAGATTCCTCAAGTACCTGAGGCAATATGGTGACAGTTATAGCTTTTGCTAAGCAACCAAGTAGCATTTGAGATAGGTGACATACTTGCTTCCTCGTACACCCGTGGTACCTTCACATACTTTAAGTTATAGAATGGAGGAGTAAAATTTACAAAACAGTATGAAACAGCAAAATTCTTATATGGAGACCGGAGCTGCAATCTTGATCTGAATTTCAACATGCAGGTCATTGAGCTTAGCGTCAAGTGAACCCATCTGAAAGAAGATCTCTTTGTTCCTCAAAGTGTTGTCAGGGTGAACTTCAATTTTGAGCAATTTGGCCTATTTAACCAACTCACATCGGAACCACACTTATACATTCTATGCTTTGCATATTTTATTAGAACTTAACCGAAACGTATAAAAAACTCCAAAGTCGTGATATTACTAAGTGATACAAATATTTCACGATTACAAGAGTGACATTAAACCTAACTGAAACGTGTAAAAAATTCCAAGGTCGTTATATTACTAATTGATGTAAATACTTCACAATCACAGAAGAGACATTAAAAACAAAATTGAAGGAGAATGTGATTGATTCTTTATATCCCTGTGGTGACTTCACAACACTGCAAGCAATAGAAAGGAAGCCACAAATTATAAGTTGGAAATTGCACAATGTAGCACACATCATCAGAAAACATTCTAAAAGATTATATAAGAAGTGAAACAAAGATACAAAAACTAGACAAGTGTTCCAACAATCCATTGACAATTCAAAACAAAACCAAATACGGAAAAAACTTCAAGCACTTCAACACAAAGTCATACCTCAATTTACTAGACACTCAAAAAGTAAACAATAGATACGCTACTTCGGCATCTAAACAACTTTTAAACATAAAACCAGTCCAATGATAATTGGGAACCAGCCAATCCCGTGGAAAGTTCTCAACAGTACCAGAGGTCTTGGGTACTTAATCGAAAGGAGATTAATGAGAAATTCAAGAAGAGCTCACAAGTCGTTGTTACATGTCCTTTCGACTGGACCACCAGCTTTTTTAACACTTTCCATGTTTCTTACAGAATTTAGCACCATGCCCACTTCTTGCACCCACCTATCGTTAGTGTCCACGCACAAAGTTATAATTTCAGAATCAACCAACACGTTACTTGGATCTGGCAAGGGTCCGCCACAGTTTGCGCTGCCACAAAAAACCAACCGCGTTGTTCAGGGAAAAAGACCAGAAACTTGGGTGAAATATTCTTGTAAATTAAAAAATAACATATCTTCACATTGTATATAAAGCATTTGGTAATTAAAAATGAGCTAAGTATTTGATCGGTAAACACTACTACCATTGTGCCTGAGGTAGCATTGCATTTTCTAAAGTTCTACAACAAACACCTAGCAAGTCGGCATGGCTTTAACAGTCGGTGCCTCATTTTTTGATCATGAGATAAATAGACCTCGGAATTAAAATGATGAATAATGTCAGATATGCTTATAAAGTTTCTTTAGTAAATGAGGCAAATATGTATAGCAAAAAATTGGATTTGATATGCATTTTAGAGCGATTCTTCATTTTATTTTGATTTATGCTAAATGTGATTCTTCATATCTGTATAGGCCAAGTTACAACTTAGACAAAAATGTTTATATGAGGAACCCTTGGAACTATGTAATGTAAATAATTACTTTTAAACCCCAAACTTGAATTAGTTGAACAATTATTCCCTAAAACATGCTAAATACTCAATACAAAACAAACCATTAGTTATTGTTAGTTAAAGTTAAGAACCAACTAATCAAAGTTCAAGATCTAAAATATAATTTTATAGATAATTCTTTTAATCCAAGTTCAAGATTTTATCTATTATAAATTTAAAATTAAGGTCATCATTTTTTAGCGCAAAAAAATGTCAACAAATTTTGACCTTAACTATCTATTATAAGTTGTGGATTGAGCTAGTGTCAAAATACATGCTTCTTCCAGATATATATGGACATAAATTAGAAAGAAAAAATGTCGTTAGCTTTCCTTTACATGAATTATATTTGAACGTACTTCCGTTATCATCTTTCGTCGTATAAATTCTTCACTTGAATACTCTCGAGTATGACTGCCTAAGCTATTAAGCCTACTTGTTGACAATTTCAGATACAACTTCAAGGAAAAATATGTAAAAAGAAAAATATGAAATTTGCAAAATTGTTAATCCTTGAATAGATATTTTATCAATAGGTTATTAAATGCTCCAACAATATATTATATCATATATCCTCCATTTTATGCACACATTGATCCGAAAATAATTTGAAGGAGATATCTCTAGCCTGACTAAATATACATTCACTGTTTCTTCCAACAAGATATAATAAAAGGATAATCAGTTTTCGTATACCTGGGAAAACGTTGTGACAATGGTGCCCGGTGGAGAGCCATCGTGTAAGTAGTTTTTTACAGAACTAGGTATACTTGGGTCTTGACATTCCTTTAGTAGCTTTACATATTTCAAGTTCTATTTGACATTTCTTTAGTAGCTTTACATATTTCAAGTTATAGAACGGGGATGGAAAATTTACAACAAAGTCGGAGATCAAAGAAAGTGCCTATACAAAATAAAAACAAAAAATAAAGATCGAGTAACATATATAAATATGAAGCCCAGAAATTATTAATTATAAATTCATTTAAAAAATTCACCAAATAAGGAAGTAACAGGTCATCTTTACATATTTCAAGTTATAGAATAGAGATGGAAAATTTATCACCAAGTCTAAAGTCAAAGGAAGTGCCTATGAAATATTTAAAATGCATTGGGTAATATATAAAACATCAAGTCAATAAATAGTTAATCAGAACTGCATTTCAAAATTTTCTAGTACAAAAAGGTACCTGGTCACTTGCTCATATGTTGTCTTTCTCTGAATTATCTGACTTTGCATAGAGCAATATCATTCAAGAATCTAGGAGAAGTGACATGATCACTCACAGAAAGAATAATTACTTAAAGGGTACGCTTGACCAAGTAAATTTGGAAGGGATGATAATTACACTTGTTTCTGCAGGCAAGTTTTAGTTTTTAATGGAGATAATTTCAAAGCTCAATATTGTGAAGCCGCTGGAGATAGTTTGCTGGATACCTTCAGTAAATTATTTCTTTTAAATCCTCATTATAAAATATAAAGTTATAATTATCAGATTTCATTAATATATGTACAAAGATAAACAAGCATCGTCAAAAGAAAAAAATCAAATTTAATCATCCCTTCCTTATGTGATGGATGAATATCCTAATATCGATCAAACTGGCCATGATATTAAAAAGGTAAAGATAGGTGGGATGAATAACTAACTTTGACATAGAAGCATGCTAATAAATTAAATTTACCAATGGTAAAACTTGTGTATTAAATATCAATTAAAAGAACTGTTACAGAAGCAAAGTAAAGCCTAATACTGAAATCATCACAAGAAAATTAGATTTGAATTACCTGTATGGCCTGCAGATCAAGATTAAGTATCTTGGCACTTCCAAGTTCTGGTAGCATAAGCATCAACTGTTGACAGTATCTTTGAAATTTCTCCTTCTCCCACAGGTTGAAGTATCTCCCATTATTATAACCACGCTGTATGTTTATGTTTACAACGTCCAACTTTGAATCTCTAAATATGATCGGAAAAATACCGCCTGCAGTGAAATTGCTGAGTTTTGGTGCCAAAACCATAATATTATGGTCATAAATGTAACGTCTGGGAAATATTATGTAATTATTTTTATCAATAAATAATTACTATGTGATTTTTATATGAATTTTTGGTGAACTAATTGATTATGGATAATAATATTTGGATGTTTATTTCTGATAAAATTTAGATATTTTAATTTCCAATTATCTAGAATTAAATTTAGATAATTTTGGTATTTTTCTGGTAATTTTTGGATTATCATATGATTTTATAAGGATTTATAGAATTAATGATGATTGTTCTTACATAATCATACAATTACTTTTTAGAAACAAAAATCATCCCACTTCAACCGTTTTTACGTTTTTACAACCCGAAACTCTTCCGAAAACTCCTTTTTAACCTAATCTGATAATTCTGAACACTTTTCGTATTTTGACTTTTTCGATCCGGGGTACGGTTTGACCTATACGAGTCCCGGTGTGAAATTTTCGATACGCAAATCGTTTTATATATCGATAAGAATCCATATCCTCAAAAGGCGAGACATTATTACCTTATTTTTGTATAAAGTGTTTTATAAGAGACTTTGTTTTGATAATTATCCAAATTTGGTATTAAAATAATATCGTCTTTTTAGTTACTTAGCGGCTAAGTAATCCATTTTCGGATTCGATATATAAATGTAATTACTGAATTATTAAATAAATAAAATATGTGATGGTTCTGTCAGTTGTGTGTTACCTTATTATTAATTTTGTGTAAATTGTTAGGTTCGAAGATTATTTGTATAATTAATTATTGAGCTGTATGAGTTTGTTTTGCTTTTAAAATCATTTTATTGAATAGTTATTCTCATATATATTGAAATTATTTCTAAAATTATTTTTATGATTTTATAATTTCAATAATTATTTTTGGGAATTCATAAAATTTAGAAATCAATATTTCATCAATTATTTAACCCAAAATGATTTTCTGAATATATTTAAGTGTAAATTCAATATTAAGTTCTAGAATATTTTAAAAATTACGAAACTCATATTTTAGTAAGTTTCGAATATTTCGAGAATTTTAAAATTATTTCAGAAACTTTCTGGCTTTTGTTTAACCGCACATTTATTCGTTAATTGGTTAAATGTGGGTATAAAATTGCAAGAAAAAAAATATTTTGTATTAAAATTATGAAAATTTTAATTTGTTAATTTTTAATTATTCCGAGAATTCTAAAAATTAGTTTGACAATTTTATGGCTTTATTTATCAGCGCATATTTTCATTTTATTACAAATCTTGAGGCGAAATCGGGGTTGCAGGTAAAAGAAAAAAAAATAAAACATATAACATATAACATATAACAAAACCCCCAATTCCCCCTGTTCATACACGCCCTCTCTCTCTTCATTCTCTCTTCGTCTCGATCAATCTCTCTGAGTTTCTCTTGTCTCTCTCGATTTCACATTCTCTCCCCCCTCCCTTTCCTTCTTCTCTCTTCTTCTTTTCTTTCCCCCCTCATCCCTGTTGTTCTCTCCGGTTCTTCATACCGCCACCGCCGTTCTGTTGTTTCCGGCCGGCTTGTTCTTGGTGGTATTACTTCTTTTCCGTGACTGGTATAAATATATACATACGTGTATGTGCATATATTTCAGTCGGCGTTATAGCGCTATGCCTGCCGCTGCCCTCACCATTTTTTGGCGGGTTTGGTAGCGCGTGGGTGCGTGCTGCTTGTGTTGTGCAGGTGTATTTCATGTTGCCTGTTGTCTTAATTCGATTCAGATGATAATTGTTTTTATTTTATTTTATTATTCCTGCAGAAATTAAATTGAATCGATTTGTAAAAATAATATATATATTGTGTGGGAATTATTACTATATATCGGTAAAATTCTTGTCGGACGCCAGAGTTTATTTGGATACCCGCGAATTTTACCGCCGTCGGCGATGAGTCTTGGCGAGCCGACGGTCGCCGACGGTGAGCGGTGATTATTTTTATCTGAGTCCTACGAATAAATTATAAATAAATAAAAATTAGTTTATGAAATTAGTTTCAAAAAGAAATAAAGAATAAAAGACGAATAACAATAATTAATGATTGAAGTTGTATCGGTGATTGGGATTACAAATTTGTGGTTGGTTGTTGTGATGGTGATTGTGGTTAATTGTGATTGACGTTGATTTGATTTCGACGGGTAGGCCGATAAACAAAGGAGACACTGCCCGATTTTTGGGAAACTGATTCTGAAAATACGGGAGTGTAACCCGCAATTATCAGAGACGTCGGGAAACTGATTCCGAAAATACGGGAGTGTAATCAGCAATTATCGGAGACGTCGAACAACCATTTTTAATTATATTATATGAACTTAATTGCGATTGAGACAAGATAATTTATAAATAATCGATTACCCTGTTTTTCAAAACGACGAGTATACGTATTTTCTGAAAATAAATACCGAACCGAGTTTCGAAGATGTGAACCATAATTGCTATGTGTATTTCAATAATACATATAAATATGAGTTGGGTTATGAAATCGTATGGGTAGAATAGGATAGTGGTGTTATGTTAAGCGAAACGATTATCTGAATTAGGATATTTTAACCCTGTAGGTCCTAATCGGCAGACCCGAGATTTGACGTTGGACTTGGAATGATCTAGTGATTAGACGTTGAGATCAATGAAGTTCCAATCGATGGACATGAAGGATAGGATTATATCCAGAATAGAATAGTGGTTGGACGATAAATCCAAAGGCTCAAGGCAATCCAAAAGTCGACCAATAATAGGGGTTAAAGCTTATCGAGGCAAGTATTCCCGAACTTTCTTTTAAATACTGCAAGTATTCCTGATTTTCCTTTTAAAATACTAAAAATATTTATTCGTTCCTATTCTAAGTTCAGAATAGTTAACTGTTTTATATTTCGCTGTAATTACTCTGATTATGCATGTTCCCTTTATTCTTGTTCCTATAATTCAATTGCTCTCTTGAGCTAATACCCATTCTTACGGGTTATTTGCGAACCCTAATTTGGGATATTTTGAAATTAAAATGATTTGATATCAAAATACTCTATGGGTTGGACGGTTACTATTAGGACCAGTGATAAGCTGTAAACTATGGGTCAGGAATGAACTGGACCCTTTAGGCCATAGTTGTCTGGGTGCCCCATATGTTGGTTGGGTCTATGCACTTGGGTATAGATCCGCACTGTATCCTGACTGATCAGCAGGTTATAGTGCATATGTTGGTTCTAGTGTCCAGTCTAATTTGTTGTTGATCGCCATTAACGGCATTTTCTCTCTCGAATGATTTTATGATTCCAAAACCGGACAAAGCCCTGATTCAGGAGATGAATCGGAGAATCGCTTGTCATTTTTGGATTTTAGTTAAGGGCTAGTGACAGCCAACATTTATTCGCTCAACTCACTTAAATAAATAGAATTGTTTAAAATCGATTTAAGATTTTGGTACGGAAGTTTTTCTTTTGATATTAATACTTGAAACTCAAATTATATACTTGCTGGGCATTTTTGGCTCACTCTTGCTTTGTAAATTCTTATTTCTGCCAGAAACAGATAAGGATAAAAGTGAATTGCTTTGATAGACAGCAGAAGTTAGAGAAATCTCCGTTGCGAGAAGTTGAAGAAGTTAGAGGAATATGACAAGAGCGTTAGGACAAAGGTATTCTCATTTGTATTTTAGTTGTTGTAAGTTATAGAAGATTAGATTCTTGTTTCATACCATAAACTGTAAACGATCCGGATTCAAGGGCTTAATTGAATATTCTTTTATTTTTTGTAAAGATTATTTCGTGACACCAAATCTTGACCCCGGATTTGGGTTGTTACAATTTGGTATCAGAGCTGCAGGTTATTGGTCACTGTAATAAGAATAGGTGAGAGTAAGATATGAATGATAGGTCGTACAAGATAGGAAAGACCCTAAACATACTCATGTTAAGTAGAGTTGAGTGCGAATTAGGGTTAGCAGACCCGATACGGAGTTGGTAGGCCATGATTGTTAAGGGAAGTGTTAGGCGAATATCTAAACACTATACGTATAGTGAGTTCTCAGATCCTACAATAATGAGGAATCGATGGATCGACAGAGACTGGGTATGTTACCCTAATTTTCATGTGGTTTTGAAGAAAATGCGATTGATTCTGGTAAGGACTTGTGTAAGGGAAGCTAGGGAGTATTAGTATGATTTAACTTGGGTATTAGGACGAGTTCCACGCCGGAGGCAACCAGTTGATGGAAGCTGATGAAGAACCAACGTTGCACGTTTCGAAGGCACCATTATTATGAGAAGATTCTTATCACTTATCGGGCGCTGCGTGAGAAATGATTCTACCTACCAGGTATAGGTAAGACTAGCAAGAAGGTGCAACTCTAACTATAGATCGAACGTCGAATCATATGCGTGGTTGCAAGCATAACGTCAAGGACGACGACAAGAATGTCAAAGACAGTACTAAATATCAGCATTATGGTAGAATTACGAATAAAATGATATACGACGGTAAATGAAGTTTTGTCGACTAATAAGTGCGAGCAGAATCTAAGGAAAGGTGGAAGGGGTACCAAAGTGGAGAGACCCTTATATGAGCATTCTTTAATTAAACATTTCATTGGTAAATCATAAAAATAGCAAGTAACTTATATAGTAATGACGACCAAATATTTGATTTTCAAAACTTTAAAATGAGATTTCGGAAAAGATTTTCTTATTCAACTTTCAGAAGATTTTTGGCATGAAATGAGTTTTACTAATTGGTTGTTGAATTACTACATAAGTTCTTGTTATCATAAACGGAAAATGACCTAAAAAGAAGAATGGATATGGACCCAGTGTTGTTAATTCGAAGAGCCAAGTAGACCCACCAGCAGGGAGAAGGTTTAAAGTTTGTTGTGAAAAATGAAAGTAAACATTGTTTAATAAAATCAATAATTGTATCAACATATTAAAATATTATTTACCCAATTTATAAAATTATTAAAATTTAACGAGATTTGTGATTCGAATGGACGGAGGATGATTGAAGGAAATAGAAGAATCTCCTAGATGGTTGGAAAAGAATCGTATTTTTATCGACAAAATTGAGGCGTTGCGTGATCAACGGTTATTCTACGCGACATAGATGAGATCTGAAGCAGTGATTATAAATTTTGTAAAGACGCGATATGATCGAATAGTTAAAGCTTTGAATATGGAGGCATTTCCAGACGACATTCCGAAGTTATAATGTGACCTAAACGGTGAATCTCTCATCTGAATGGTTCCGGAAGGCATACGTAAGTGAAGCGTGGAAGGTGATTAGCACTAACATTCTTTCCTCTAATACGACAACATATGTTTATCTTGATCTGTGAATACATATGAGCTCTTCTGTTGATAAATCATAGGAGATGAAAACGAAAGAAAATTTCTTGTATTCCTTCTGAATTGTTTCTCTTCTCAAATCCTGGATTCCTGATTGAGACAACAGTGTTGTGATATGACGCTTTGTCAAAATGACAAAGAGTCGGGTGGGACGCCACCTAATCATGTGTTGTATCCATAGAGTATGAAAGACTGGCCATCTTGAGTACGAATATAGTTATCTCATTCACATCTAAATCTTTACTCATTCTTCTTCCTTCAATTTATTGACTTACAGATTCTTCCAACTGTTTGTTGCATTGTTATTCCTTATCCTTCTTTTCATTCAAAGCCCTATTCACAAACTCTCCTCTTGCGTAGAGTCTGTTCTTTGATGATTACAAAAGAAATAGAATAGTTCCGTGCGACAGGTAGAATTACGTGTCAAAGGAGAATATGATTGCAAGTCGATAAATGATGGAATTTGCGAGCAAGGAAGAATGGATACACCGACAACGTGGTCATGGAAAGGATATCAAATCAGACAGTTGTTCATGTTATGAGGATCTCATCAGTATGGTAGATTGCGTTAACGTGATGTACTTCAAATCAGAGGATTTCGACGCGAAATGAATGGTTAGCGAATCGTACATTAATTATAAAATAAGGAAGTAAAGTTGTGTGCGTCATACGTAGCAAATGAGTATCGGGACGACAATCAAAGATCAAGGAAATTCTGAACAATGATTCAGACATGCAATTACTACGTGAAACATCCCGTCATCGTGGGAAGATATTTGTCATGAAAATTCAAGATGGAAGAAATCTTAAATTTAATCGAACTTCGAACGTGTTCTTCAAGAAGTTGTGAAGTTCTCTAACTTGCTTAAATAAGTGATGGTGAATTTAATGCTCATACCCCGGTCAGTGACGAAAGTTTGATACGGGAACATAAGTGGAGATGAAGGAATGGTGATTCGACTATGGAATCTTTTAAGAAATAATGATATAACGATTAAGTTTCCACCAGATTGCGACGATAGTAATGAAAACCGTGCATGGTTATTAAAAAAATAAATAGATTAGTTAATGAAATTGAATGTGTATCATCCAAAATAGATGATTATGGTGATTGGTGGAAGGATGCGGCATAATTCTTAAAAGTAATTGTACACAATTGGTAATGACAAGAAATAAGTTAAAAGAATCGCGAAATAAAATCCTTGAAAAACAATGAGATAGATTCATTAATGATAATTCGTAATATTCTAAAGGAATTGAGAATGTATGGTTATATTAATCATTGTGGGTTTCAGACCCAATCCCAATTAAAAGGATATATGTTATGCCAGTCAGATGCTGATCAAAGGTGAATTGTGGGAATTGATGAATTTGATTGAGGGAAGTGGACGGATATGATTGTGGATGCTTTGGTTGATTGATGGTGTCGGCTTGAGTCTGACTGGTAGTCAATAACATAGGGGAAGTGCTGCCCAAATTTTCAGAAATTACTCTATGTTCACGAATAAAGAAGTATATTGTCATTTTCATTAGTACTCCAAACGATTGCGATCTCGGTTCTTGAGAAAGAATGTTATGATCAAATCGACTTTATGTAATTGGTCTTTGATTTCAGTTAGCTAGTCAGCACTTGGTTTAAGTGATCATTTAAAGGAGTTAATTGATCAACTTTGCCAACTAATGGTTAGTTAAATGGAGATCGATTCCAATTAGACTGAGTCAAGCTCTAACATGATTTCCAGATCCGAAATCAAAGCGATAAGAAATTTGAAAAAAGTAATGGCGTTAATGTAAATTAAAAGCTTAGTACAATTAGCGTGACGTTACTACAAACAGGTGCAAGGTTTGATCCAGAAGAATACGCTCTTTTCGATAAATAAGAGGAACGGGAAGTTACTGGTACATGCTAGTAAGAAGAATATTTTTAAGAACTGAAAGTTCAAGATAAAGCAAAGGGATTATATCATCTGCAATAGCGTTCCAGGAAGGACTTGGATGTATACCCATATCGAATGACGAATTAATGGAAGATTTGAATGTACACTTCTTTTGAACAACGATTGAATGGAAGTTGCTGTAAAATAACGGAAATGTAAGTCATATGTCATAGCCTATTTGTATATTCGAGGATTCAACTCAACTCAAATAAGAATGTAATAAGTAAATAGTGGATCGACCGTCAGAGAGATCTCGCAAAGTAATATCTGTCAAAGGATTCAGAGACAAGGTTCATCTACAGACTTGAGGAATTAATTCACTGGAAGAAGTTCAAGAAATTGATCATGCCTCAGTGATATAAGTCAAGATCGTGGATTTAATCAAGTGACAGAGATCTCGTCAGGGTATCAATTAATTACAAGGATTTAATCTGAAGAAAATCAAAGTGTCAGAGTCAAGACATGAAGAAACGTCACGGAAGTTAGTCACTCATGAACCAGACAGTACATCGAGTGTCAACGTTGAAGTGGCGGAATTGATTCATAATTTTCAGTGATTTTCAGAAGATTTGCAGAAGAATGGTTGCTGCTCAAGACTAGAATTAATTCTCTATTAATTAATTAAGTCATCTAATTTAATTAAGAAAATAAATTATATCTGCGAAGAATAATTTATTTATTAATTGAATTAATTGATTAATTAATTCTGAATTAATTCTAGGAATTTTAGGAATTTTCAGAAGCTTAATTGGATTAAATTCAAGCATTAAATCAGCAAGACAATTGAAAATGAACTAGCATGACAATCAGGATTGTCATACCGATTGTCATGCTAGGCCATTTTCAATTGTCATACCGAAAGTTACTCTAGGAGGATGATTGTCTTGCTAGTTCATTCTGATTGTCATGCTAGTTCATTCTGATTGTCATGCTAGTTCATTCAGATTGTCTTGCTAGTTCATTCAATTGTCCTACCGAAAGTCTTGCCAGCTATAGGATTGTCATGCCAAGTCAATTCTATTGGTTTTGTTGATTTAAATAGAAGCAGAGAAGCAGCATATCAATCTATCATTCAAAGAGAAGACAAGAACAAAGAGCAGCCGCCTCTGAAAAATATAACATCCTTCATCTGCTTTATTCAAGATCATAATTTCTAGATTGTAATGTTAAATCTAATCCACTAGAAATCTTTATCTTGTTCTTGTATATCAATCTAGCGGATTAAAATCCCTAGAACTTAATCTCAAATCGCGTTTAGCATTTGATTCTAATTATTGCAAAAATAGAAAAAGTTCATGTCGAATTTATTCTAGATTTGTGATAATTGATTTGAGATTAATACCTTGTAATCGATACAGTTGTTGTAACACATTTCAAGTTTAATAATATTTTTATTTAACTTGAATTTTGTTTCACATTTTTTATTCCGCATTTAATTCGATTATTCGGTACTGTTTGTATTCAACCCCCCCTTCTACAAACACATTGGGACCCAACAATTGGTATCAGAGCCTTCTGATTAACGAACAAATCAAGATCCTAGACTTTTGTGATTTTTCAACTCCTTGAATTTTTATTTATTCAAAAATTCATAATGACTTCACATAAAGTTGGAACCGTTAAAATTCCACAATTTGATAAAGAGAATTATATCATGTGGAAGAAGAAGATGCTATTATTTTTACAAGTTGCAAATCCCAAATATTCAAACTTGTTAAAGAAGGGTATAAAAACTCCGATGGTTATTGAACCGGAGGTAATAATAGATGGTGTGGTGACTACTGAAGCTAGAACCTATCCAAAAGAGCCTGAAGATTTTACTCCTGCTGAGAAGGAAGAAACCTCCTTGGATGCCAGCCTTCAATTAATATTAATTGATTCCCTTGATCCCTTGATGAACAGACATGTGATGAACTGTAAAAATTCCAAACACATGTGGGAAACTATTGAGGTGATTAATGAAGGCACAGAGGAAGTTAGGGAGAACAAGTTGGAAATCCTAACCTCTGAATATGAACATTTCAAATCAAATCCAGGAGAAGGAATTACTGAAGTGTTTGAGAGGTACAATGCGTTGATCAACAACCTGAACATCAATGGAAAGTATTATTCAATCAGGGAGGTCAACAAAAAGTTCCTGTTAACACTGCCAGCTCATCTTGAACATAGAATCACTGCCATTAGAGAAGCTAGAGATCTGAGTGAGATTTCTTTGGACAGGCTCTATGGAGTGTTAAAAACCTATGAGTTGGAGCAGATTCAACAGAAGGAAGTCTACGGGAAGGATAGAATGGTCAGCACATCTACTGCACTTGTAGCTGAAGGTCAACAACAACAGCAATCTCAACAGTTAGAAAGAATGGTACAGTTTTCCAAGGGTGAGGAAAATGAGTTAGTAGCAGAATATGATCCTCCTACTACAAATCAATCAAGTGATGATTTTTATTCCTTGGAAGAGCTGGAGCAATTGGAAGATGAATCAATGGCCCAAATTGTCAAGAGATTCTCCCATGTCAGATTCAGGAGGAATCCCAAGCTTAAGTACAAGTCCAACTACAACAAATTCCAGAAAGGTGGATCTTCATCCTCTAACACCAGCAGTGGTGGGTACAAAACAGGGATGGTTGATCGAAGCACCATTAGATGCTATAACTGCAATAAGTTGGGACACTTTGCCACAGAATGTAGGAAGCCAAAGCAAGTAAGAAAGAACTCTGAAAGGGCTTATCTGGCAAAGGGAAGAAGCTGGGATGATACTGACAGTGAAGATGAAGATGAAGGAAATCTTGCTCTTATGGCTATTGATGGAAAAGCTTCATCGTCAAGGATAGAGGTAAAACTTTCTGATGCTGAAATGGTTTATCATCTAAGAGGTAACTTAGATTGTGCACGTCGTGATAATGAACTGTTAAGTTTAAAGATCACAGACCTTGAGAAAGAGGTCAATGAATTAAGACTTGTGCACATTAATCAAGACAAATTAAAAGAACAGGTATCTTTTCTAGAGAATAGAGTTGACTGTTATAGAAAACTCGAAACTATTCTCAAAGACAAGATCACCGGTCTTGAGACTAAGGTTAGAGCCTACTTCAATTCTTGTTCGAAGGCTAAAGAGTTCTACAGTAAGCAAGCTGTTAATCAAACATCTGGAATAGGTTATGATTACAATGCTGCTATTGGAGAATTAGGCATAAACTCCCCTCCTCATGTATGTGCTAAAGGGAGGGAAGTACCACATGTGCTTAAGGGTGTTCATGAACCCCTCTATAAAGCATCAATTGCTGAACCATTTGATGCGACCTCTTCTGTTATTCAAGAAGAAATACGTGCTGAGGATCATGCTTATGAGAAGATTGTTTCCAAGTCAAGTGAGTCGAAAGTTCCAGTCAAAGTTGTGAAAGCAACTGAGACTAACTCAGACACACATGAGTTGGATAACAATAATGCCATGTCTACCATGCATAAATTGCCTGGTGTTAATCACTCTCATAAAGCATGTGGTGTTGCTAATTGTATGTCTTGTGCTTTTAATATGATGTATGCTTATGTTAATGATAAGCATGTGTCTAATGATAAGACTACTCCTCGTCAGCATGTGAATAACAAGAAACATGATAGGTCTAAGACTGCTAGTCCTTCTAAGGCTAGAAAGGAGACATTTGTGCCTAAGCTTAAACAGAAATTTGTTAAGGCTGTTTTCAAGGTCAAATGTTCAGTCATTGAGAATGTTGAGACCATTAAAATTAAAAATGTTGTTTTGTCTGACAAAGGTCAGTTCTACAAGTATGCCGGGCCCAACCAAGTTTGGGTTCCGAAGAAGGTCTAATCCATTTGAAGTGCAGGGCAGTATACAGGTGTAACCGGTAGTGTGGATTCTTGACAGTGGATCATCAAGACATATGACCGGAGATAGAGCCCTGCTATCAAATGTGGTTGAGAAAGCTGGCCCCATGGTTACCTTTGGAGATAACAGCAAAGGTTTATCCGAGGGATATGGCTGTTTGCAAGCTGGGAATGTTATCATTGTAATTTTGTATATTGTGCTAGGTTATTATCAGGAAGCAGTATCTAACAAATAGCACCAGTGACGAGACTTGAGAATATTACGACATATCAGGCACTTGCTGCACATTACACTTGGAATTGTACTCTAGTAAGATGTGTACAAGTGTACTCCTGGTTGGTGAGTTAAAAGAGGAAGTCAGTGCACCACAGTTCATGGACTTTGCAGCTGCAGATCTATTGGACTATGCAATCTCTTCTTCACAATCTCACTTCAGGTTGGTATGAACTAGTATACTGCTCAAGCAATCGTCAAGGACATGGTATGGCACTCTAACTGCAGTTACAATTTTATATGAATAAGTAGAGTCGTCATATTTATAACTCTCTTATCACTAAGCACAATCATATTGTTTTATATGTGCAGTGGTATATTGATTATGCAACATAACAATTAGTATCTAAAGTACTTGACAAGTATCGGTCAATGATATGTTGTTAACATTATGTTGCAGATATTTGTAAGCTTTTGATATGAATGAGAATTACTTAGACTTTACCCTAAGTGATCAATGTTTTATCAAAAACTCATTCATATTGAAAAACAAAATTAAACTTCTTTCTACATTAGTGATTTCTTATTTCATGTAAAATCTTTTGAAATCACTATTGTAAATCATTTTCTCTCTATTACCATATGTTCTATGATACAGGTTCAGTCTCCATTGACTTTCTTTCATTGACAGTCATGAGGTTGAAAACCCACAACGTCTATCCCAGACTGTAAAGACAAACACAAAAACAGAACCAACCAACACTCTTTTACCACTAAAAGTAGTATGAATGAGCGTGAGGGAGATAGTGCCTAGTGCACCACATAAGGAAGGTTCTGTAGTCAACCCAGTAGCTCTGTCTCCTACATAGATGAGTAGTATTTAAACCGAGACAACTGCTAGCCCCCATACATCTTCTCAAAAAGATGTAATGGCTGAAAAGGCATAAAAACAGTTACTAGATTCATTCTCTCAACAGGGTGAGTCTATTGAATTTTGCCTATCGGCCAAGGTATCCGATGTAGTGTCACCACTTCAAACATAATCAATTCTTGATGCACAAGGAGAGGTTACACACACAAAGGATGAGTTGACGGAAACAAGAGTTTCGACCATTTTAAGGTCAGATTCGATTGTTCAAGGTTCGTTAGTGGACCAATTGCCTTTACAGGTGTTAGGAGAGGATACTGATCCAAAAGCCATATGTCAGTGGTCAGTGTCTACCTCCCCAGGCTTAAATCCCCTGGATGCATCTGCGGATAGTGGATCTGACATAGGCGCAGATCGGCAACTTGTTGACAATGATTCAGATATTACCTGATGAGTCACAAGGAAGTGTCTTCACAGACATTAGAAGGGAACTTTGATCTTTATGCTAAAATCATTGGATCATTGTTTACCTTCCCAGAATTCAAATCTGGAACCCTAAAAGGGAAACTAGCAACTTGTAGATTATGACTCAGATTTATCTGACGAGTTTAACAAGGATGGGGATTTGTGAACTCCCATTGCACCACCTGTGACCTCCTTTAAGGATGGCTAAGGTGATTTTCCTTGCAGGTACAGCTGGATTATGGAGCTATGAGAGAAGAGTGATACACTTGTGAGAATGAGTGTAAACACGAGTGGAGAGAAGAGTGAAACACATGTGAGGTACACTAAAACACAATCACACACTCACAGTGAGGAAGAAAGAGAAACTACTTGTTATTTCTTTTCCATCCAAGTGAAATATGAGAACTCCTTCAGACGACGGCATACATTCCTTCTTTAAGGGGGAGATAAAAGCTTAAGTAATAGTTTGGAGGATTCCTCAACTAAGGGGGAGAAATAGCAGGGAGGAAGAAAAAGATCCTACATGTACACTACACCACACCATTGTTGTTTTTATCTGCGGATCCTATTGTACGGGAGAGGTGGTAAAACGAAGGTGATCTTCTTTAATCAGTTGATTCTCATAGGGGGAGAAGCAAGAGATATGGGCTTCTCAACAGGAAATGTGGTTGTACAAATGAAGATGAAACTACTTGAAGATATGTTCAGTCTAGAGGAACATCTACTTGGAATCTGGAAAATGTTAAATCTCATCCAGAACTTTTCTACTATTTACTTTGCATGTATGTTTATATCTTTTTCTTA
This sequence comes from Apium graveolens, assembly GCF_009905375.1. Lineage (NCBI taxonomy): Eukaryota > Viridiplantae > Streptophyta > Magnoliopsida > Apiales > Apiaceae > Apium > Apium graveolens. Next base: position 197,279,567 of record NC_133655.1, on the reverse strand, counting down.
TTTGTTAGTTGAGTTATCCTCTAGGTATTTGTGTGTTATTGTCTAACAAACAAATAGGGGGAGATTGTAAGTCATATGTCATAGCCTATTTGTATATTCGAGGATTCAACTCAACTCAAATAAGAATGTAATAAGTAAATAGTGGATCGACCGTCAGAGAGATCTCGCAAAGTAATATCTGTCAAAGGATTCAGAGACAAGGTTCATCTACAGACTTGAGGAATTAATTCACTGGAAGAAGTTCAAGAAATTGATCATGCCTCAGTGATATAAGTCAAGATCGTGGATTTAATCAAGTGACAGAGATCTCGTCAGGGTATCAATTAATTACAAGGATTTAATCTGAAGAAAATCAAAGTGTCAGAGTCAAGACATGAAGAAACGTCACGGAAGTTAGTCACTCATGAACCAGACAGTACATCGAGTGTCAACGTTGAAGTGGCGGAATTGATTCATAATTTTCAGTGATTTTCAGAAGATTTGCAGAAGAATGGTTGCTGCTCAAGACTAGAATTAATTCTCTATTAATTAATTAAGTCATCTAATTTAATTAAGAAAATAAATTATATCTGCGAAGAATAATTTATTTATTAATTGAATTAATTGATTAATTAATTCTGAATTAATTCTAGGAATTTTAGGAATTTTCAGAAGCTTAATTGGATTAAATTCAAGCATTAAATCAGCAAGACAATTGAAAATGAACTAGCATGACAATCAGGATTGTCATACCGATTGTCATGCTAGGCCATTTTCAATTGTCATACCGAAAGTTACTCTAGGAGGATGATTGTCTTGCTAGTTCATTCTGATTGTCATGCTAGTTCATTCTGATTGTCATGCTAGTTCATTCAGATTGTCTTGCTAGTTCATTCAATTGTCCTACCGAAAGTCTTGCCAGCTATAGGATTGTCATGCCAAGTCAATTCTATTGGTTTTGTTGATTTAAATAGAAGCAGAGAAGCAGCATATCAATCTATCATTCAAAGAGAAGACAAGAACAAAGAGCAGCCGCCTCTGAAAAATATAACATCCTTCATCTGCTTTATTCAAGATCATAATTTCTAGATTGTAATGTTAAATCTAATCCACTAGAAATCTTTATCTTGTTCTTGTATATCAATCTAGCGGATTAAAATCCCTAGAACTTAATCTCAAATCGCGTTTAGCATTTGATTCTAATTATTGCAAAAATAGAAAAAGTTCATGTCGAATTTATTCTAGATTTGTGATAATTGATTTGAGATTAATACCTTGTAATCGATACATTTCAAGTTTAATAATATTTTTATTTAACTTGAATTTTGTTTCACATTTTTTATTCCGCATTTAATTCGATTATTCGGTACTGTTTGTATTCAACCCCCCCTTCTACAAACACATTGGGACCCAACAGGAAAGCTCGTAAATTCAAGCATCCAATGAAAGACGGAGACTGATGAAGTCCACATGTGAACTCAGGGAAAAGAGATGTTGGTCAATGAAGAGAAGTCAAACACGCGATCTGTGATACGTTAAGCAAGGCTAAGAAAATAGCTACCGATGAAATTCGATAATTCTGTTAGTAAGAATTTAAATATTACAAATAATAGCCTTCATTCTAGTATGAATTCCATAAATAACCTATCCAATAATAAACAGATTAATATTACTAAGAAAAAGAAATTCGTTATGTTTAAAAGAGATAATGATTAATGAGAATGGAGAAATAATAAAGAAAAGAAGTGGAATCAAAAGGATGATAAAAAAAAATTATAAAATAATCCAGGATATATGCAAGTTGCGAACGTTGGTTGTGCCAAAACTGTTAGAAGAATGAGGTGAAACGCCGATAGTTGGAGATAGGAATTTGTTCCAAAAATGCATGTCAACAGGAAAGCTTACACAAAGGTATTAATGGCGAACAATTGGAGAAGCGCGTTGCAATGAATCTCAAGATGGGATTCTTTAGAACTAAAGTGAAGGCCCGGAGGTTCGAATGAATGCTTTACCAAGATTACCTCAGGGAATGAGGTAAGAATTTCTCGTCGGATTCTGCACGGAGTCAAGCTGGTGTCAAATGCCCTGTATCGTATAACTCAATAGGGATGAAATAACGAGTGAAGGAAAACTTCAAATTGTGGAATGAAAGAATAATGAAATGAAGAGTGTTTTGTGCTGTGCACAAAAAGGGATCATGAGAAATAGAAGAATGGAGGTATGAAATTATGCATCGACCATCAGAAATTGTAAACTTGAGGTCACCCTAAAGGATGTGTTTAGAGTAAGGTATGGGTAGCATAAGTTCCAATGATATGATGTACCCGTCATTTCCGAGGGTTAAATGAACATGATGTACCAAGAGTATTTGGATAGTGTAGTTGTATTTATTGATAACATCTTCGCCCATTCAAGGACTATGGAAGATCAAGTTAAATGTTGGAGGATGTGCATGCGGAAGGTTGAACAGTAGCAACTGTGTTCTAAGCTTTGAAGGTATGAACTCTGGTCATAATGGATTATGAGCTACGATTGCTTGGTTAACTACTAACCAGGAAAGGTCCATTTAGGAATGAATGTTTTAAATATCAAGAAAAGAGTGAATACCATTAAAATTATTGGGAAATGGTTAAAAGAATTAAAAAAGTTGGAAATTGAAGAAATAGATTTTGATCCGTCGTCTGGGTTATGCTGATACTTACTTTGTTATTGGGTATTAAAGGTGGTATTAATGCAGATGATTGATGTTGACTTCAGTATGGGACATTGTGAGCATCAAAGTTCGTATTGATATCTAATTTGATATGACAACAAAATGAGTATTAGTACCAAGAGACCGGGTTTCGAATAAAATTATAATTCATTCCGTTCCAAATTAATATTTCCTTTCAGATAGTAACAGATTCTCACTCAATGAATATACTTGATAGTGATTGAAAAGAAATTTAAATATACCACAAAGTGGTGAGTTAAATGCAATTGTCAAAATTTTCCTTTACTTTTTAGTTTTTGAAATAGATTTAGAGCATTTCTAAATATAAGACGCCATGAGCTCAGCATATCGGGCGCAGATAGATAGAAAGTGTAAGAGACCGATTAGAGATTTTTAAATGTGATTAGAAATGGTCATAGGTCAGGCTAACTGAACAGAAGGAGACATGAAAAGTAGAGTAGAACAGTCAGTGAAAATAGAAAGTTCATGAACGTGAATTATTGGGATTAAATAGAAAAGAAGATTAGTGTGAATTAAGTTAGTCCTTTGAGACAATGAGATAGATAGAACAATTGTGAATGGTTGGTCTTGTTGTCAGGTAGGATGAGTTCATAAGACGTTCATAAGTGTATGACCAAGAAGGGTAATTTTACTCCATATGTGTGAAATGGAAATTTGAATTAGGTTGCATGAGCAACTGATAGATGTTGATATTGGAAAAAGACTGTTGAGTAGTGATGAAAATGAGGAGTTTTGATAAATTTTAAATAAGATACTCGAAATGTATTAGTGTTTGTTCCTTAACATGATTCTGATGACAGAATCCTTTTAAGGGGGAAGGATGTAACGTCTGGGAAATATTATGTAATTATTTTTATCAATAAATAATTACTATGTGATTTTTATATGAATTTTTGGTGAACTAATTGATGATGGATAATAATATTTGGATGTTTATTTCTGATAAAATTTAGATATTTTAATTTCCAATTATCCAGAATTAAATTTAGATAATTTTGGTATTTTTCTGGTAATTTTTGGATTATCATATGATTTTATAAGGATTTTTAGAATTAATGATGATTATTATTACATAATTATAAAATTACTTTTTAGAATAAAAAATCATCCCACTTCAACCATTTTTACATTTTTACAACCCGAAACTCTTCCGAAAACTCCTTCCTAACCTAATTTGATAATTCTGAACACTTTTCGTGTTTTGACTTTTTCGATCGGGGGTACGGTTTGACCTGTACGAGTCCCGGTGTGAAATTTTCAATACGCAAATCATTTTATATATCGATAAGAATCCTGTTAGATATATTTGATAATGTCATAACTAATATGATTTGTGTTTAATTTTCAGATCTTACTTAACAGGACAAATCAGTACTTAACTGGAAATCAGCATTTATACTGAAGCCAGTATTTAAGTTGTCATAACTTAAGTTATCAGGAGATATTTATCAGGAGATAATATCAAGACTTAAGGAGACTTTCAGATAAGGAAGGCGGCTGATTGAAAGGAAAGAAGATCAAGACAAACGCAAGAAGAGATATGCATGAAGAAGGAATTCTATGAAGAATAGAATACTTGGAAGAAAAGATAACTAGTTGATATATTTTAGGAAGAAGAATTATATTCCATATCAATTAGAGATTATCTTGTAATTGTGTAGTATATAAACACAGACATAGGGTTTACACTATATGTGTTATCATAATCGAAGTTATTATTTATTGTAACCCTAGCAGCTCTCGTGATAATTTGTTCATCACTGAGAGAGGACAGTTCCATATTGTAACAAAGTTTATTGTGTTGAATAAAATCTATTTTATGTTACTTGTGTTCTTATATTCGATTTGATTGTGATAAACACTGTATTGAACCCCCTTCTACAGTGTGTGTGACCTAACAAGTGGTATCAGAGCAAATCTGTTAATACACAAACAGTTTAAGATCCAAAATGTAACACCCCCAAATCCGGGGTCGGGGATCCGGGTTGTCACGAGTTTCATTTCCCTTAATAACACCCAATCTTAATAAATAATCAACTATTCTGTACTTTGACCCCACCATAAGCACACACACCACAAGTTATAGTCTCAGAGATGAATATCCAAAAATAATCACAAGTCATTTTATTCCACAGTTATATGCCAATACACCTTAAAAGGGTTTCTGAATAAATTTACATTTCTTTGCCATTATTACAATTCATAAATATACATAAATCTGGTTCATCAATAGTTGAAAACCTAGCCTATTGGTAGCTCCTACCTCAGCTACGGCGGCATCAACGCTTCCAGCAAACTGCGGAACATTTTCTAACCGCTTGCGAATTGGAAGCTTGATCATGTTCATCTTGTCTAGCTGATGTTGTGTGATGAAAGAAGAAAGCAAGGGTGAGCAACAAGCCCACCAAAATAATATGTATAATGATTTACAATATATGAGCATTCTCATAGTACTCATGAAAGTCTTGGTCAAGAAGAAATGAACCAAGTTTGATATCTTAACGCGACCAAGTCGTAAAATATTCAGTATATATATATAATTTTCACAATCTTTGAAATCCTCTGACATGTATAATATACACAGAGTTCCAGTTTATAACTGTATAAAAATATCGTTGCAAGGTGATCTCATATATCTTACCTTGTCTCAACATTTTTCTGAAAATCTTTGATATGCATAAGATAATCATTTACTAGATATAAGTTTAAAAGATGAAGTTACAAGATACTCCAATATACTTATATCGAATACTACTTGAACTACCACCGTTCAAGTTATAATCAGTTTCAAAAGTTCATCACCCAGATGAACTACAAGACAAGATTTGAATAGATTAAATCTTTGAAGTATTATTGAATGAAATGAAGTTATGAGATACTTCATTAAGTCCTGATATATATATCCGCATATATATCTCTTTATACATTTCCTGAAAACCTCTATCATGTAAAGTATGAATAGAGTTTATAACATCCAATGAATTTTTGGAAAGGAAAAGAATTGTGGCATAAACCCGATATCTTGCTGATCAGGCAAAGATACCAATAAGTAACCTTTTCTACTAGTAGATGGACGAATTCCCCACTGGTCATCACCTTGGTCGCAATAGGACCTTATGTTGGACTGCCACTCAGCCACTTACGCATTTGATGGACTCCCACTGAGCCACTTACACTTTCATGGACGCCCACTGAGCCCATGTTGCTTATGCCGACTCGATAAATGGACTTACTTCCCGAATGTTGGGTAAGTAATCAATTCATTTATCAAAACAGCAACCTTGTTGCGAATATAAAATACACCACAGACCGGATCCCCCAGGTTTTGAGCGAGTATTTAAATCCCCTTTAAAAAGGAAGATCTTAAATATATAAAAATGAGTTTTGGGATCCGCTCTAACTTTTAAAAATCATTTTAAAGACTCGAAAACACTTTAAAGAGTGTTTGGAGTAATGCTGATTTAATAAAGTAAATCAGTCCCAATATATTAGAAAATATCTGAATATTATTATTTAAATAATATTCCCATAAAGAATAATCTTTATACAAATAATTGAGGTAGAAGTTGTAAAACTTATACTTGAAATGAGTATTAAATAACCAAAGATATACTTATACGAAAGTACTATCTTTATTTGAATAATCAAAAAAATAAGTTTGATTATCGACACCTTATTCTTTAGTAAAATAAAGAATACATTTCAGAAAATAATCAGAGTCATAATTCCTCGAATGAATATTCAAGTAATATAATATAAAGTGAGTCATAAGTCCTCGAATGAATATTCAAGTAATATTCATTAAATAATATAAAGTGAGTCATAAGTCCTCGAATGAATATTCGAAATAATATTCATTAAATAATATAAAGTTATCGAATAAACCTTATTCGATTAATAGTTTTGAAAACTACATCAATATATATATATATAAATATATATATATATATATAATATACTCGGGAACATCTACTCCCGGTTTTAGAAAAGGGTTCACCTTTGGGTCCCCTACACTCAGGGTATACGCAACTACTACTTATCTCTAGCATAGGTATTATGCAACTCATAAGCATTTGAACCAACAGATATATAAGTCAAGAATACGAAACATGCATGCATATATACCATATCACATGCTACAATATATCGCAAGAATTTGCTAATAACAAATATACAATTATCACAAGATCATGCATATACACATATACATCACAACAACAGTTATACGGGTAGAAAACTTGCCTGAGCGACTGGGGGTTACAAATGGCTCGGGACGAGTCTGGTAACCTATAAACAACATATAAGTTGGAATTAAACCAAAGTCACTTGTAAATCTATACTTTAACCAAATTAGACTCTAACGCTCGCTTCGCGCTTACTGATTCTCTTAAGTCGCTCAAGTACCCTCGGCTCCACCACTTTTAATAAATTAACCATTACGAGTTTTAAGGCGATTCTTTCGCGAGTGTCTTACCAACTTCCTATTACACTTTACATAAATGTTTCATACTCCAATTAGTCCTTTAAGGTCTTTAACCTATATTTCAAAGTAAGGCGAGAGGTAATGGTTCGGTCGCGAAACGCCGTTACTTAAAACGGTCGTTTTTTCTAAACCGTACATCGGAATCAAATGAACCACATATCAAAACGAAGCTCGTAACACGAACTATCTAAAAATGGCAATGGTCAAAACCTAGCAGGGAGTTCTCGGGTCCTAATGTTATGAACAAAAGCAGTCTAAAGTAAATCGGACATTACGACGGCTATGTTTACGCGATTTCCCAATTTTATATCATTCCAATTCAACCACCAATCAATCCCAATTCATTCATACAACCAACATCCATCCAAAACACACTACAACAGTCCCAACACCTCAAGTTCTTCCAATTTATGTTATTCTCATCATGAATTTAAACTATACTTAATTCCTTTAACAAATCAACAAGATTCAACATTCATTTCACTACCACTCCAACCCAAACTCTAAACAAACAAGCTTCATGCTTCACATATACTATATCAATCATAACTATTCCTAAATACTCAAAACTTAAAGCTAGGGTTTGGAGTTTATACCTTCTTGAAGCTTCTTAACACAACACAAGAGCTTTGAATGCCTAAAGAACCTTGATCCTTGCTAGTATAACCTTAAACTTTCATAAAATTCAAGAAAACTAAAGTTATTTTTTTGAAAGTTACTATTCACCATCTTTTTCCTTGAATTATTGGAAGAGATTGTGTAGGAATTTGAAGCTTAAACTCATGGGATAGCTATATCTATGCATAAGGAGTACTAGATAATTAACTTACCAATTAAGGAAGCTTGGAACTTGAACTTTGAAAATCTTCTTCTTGAAATGGAGAAAAGGCCGAGAGCAAGGTTCTTGGTGAAGAGAAATAAAATTTTTGTTTTGATGAAATGATTTTTTTTGGCTTGGTGGATGTAATTTTGTTTGGATTTTTGGTTAATTACCTTATTATCCTTGTCTTTCTGTGGTTATAAACCAACCACACCTCCTCCCTCCCTATGTCATGCTTACATCACCTTATTGTGTCATCATCTCTTACTTGCCCTCTCCTTATTGGTTGGATGACCCCATCATCCCTAACCTCCTTGATTAACTTCCTAATTGTTTGCCTAATGACCGCTGATCTGTTATACGGTTCGCTTAACTTTCGTTTTCGTTTATCGTTTGAGGGATCATACCCGGGATCTTATTACTTAGGTTTCCTTAACCTTTCTCAATACATTATATTCCTTTTATGATCCTCTCTTATAATCCTTGAATTTAAATCCTTTTTATCCTTTTACCTTATACTCAATTCTTTCGACATCTGGTGGATTTTTGGGAAAAAAAATCAAAGTGTTCGGATTTGGATTCTGACGATCTTTACATACACTTATATACCACATAGAGTACTAATAATATCCCAGAAGATCAACAAAAGAACCTCTTCATAGTGTGGCATGAAAAGTTTTCTTAATCAGCATAATCAGCAAAACACTATTCATAAGGGTTTCAAAAATTCCAAAAATTGGGGTTATTACAGTCTCCCCTCCTTAAAAGGATTCCGTCCCGGAATCAGATAGAAAATGAGTAGGGATACTTTCTTAGAATTGCACTTTCTAACTCTTACATAATTTTCCCACATTGTGGTTCTACCATCAAACTCTGACTAGTTTGATAACTCTTCTCCTAAGCATTTGTCCATTGTTGATCTATAACCCTTCCTGGTTGCTCCATGTAGGTTACGTCTGGTTGTATGTCTATGCGCTCATATGCCCCTATTTGTCTGGCATCCGAATTACACTTCCTTAACATTGATACGTGGAACACGTTATGAACTGGCTACATGATCGGGGGTAGGGCTAGCTCATATGCTAACTTCCCAATACGTCTTAATACCTCAAAGGGTCCAACCATTCGTAGGCTTAGCTTTCCTTTCTTTTTGAACCTCATCAATCCTTTCCAAGGGATACCTTTAACATTACTAGGTCCCCTATTTCCTATTCTTTGTCCTTTCGTGTCAAATTAACATATTTCTCATGTCCATCTTGGGCTACTACCAGCCGTCCTCTGATTAGATCTATCATATCCTTGGTCCTTTGGACCACTACTGGTCCGAGTATCTTGCGCTCTACAACTTCATCCTAACATAAGGGAGATCGACATTGTCTTCCCTCAAGGATCTCATAAGGCGACATCTCGATGCCTGACATAAGATCTATTATCGTGAGAAAACTCAATCCGCGTTAAGTGATCATTCCAAACTCTCTCAAGTCTATTGCACAGACTCTCATTATATATTTTAGCATTAGAGCTTTTGCTTCTCAATACCCATTCTTTTCCAGTTCGTAATCGCTACTACCTTCCGTACAGGATACTATTCTAGATATACCTTTACTCGTTAGAGTTTTATAACCTTTTAATAATCGCGTCAACCTTAGTATCACGAACGCGTTAGAATCGGAATACCACCGTAGAAGCAAAAGAATTAATTGAGAGATCACTATGATCATGAACACTTGTTATATCGCATAGTTAGTACAGAAGGTGGCCAACCTTTAGTACTTGACAAGCAATTAAACAACATGTGGTATCCTACTAGGCTTCTATCACATACATAGATAGTCATTCGGAAATACCTCCCCTTCTGGAAGGGTTGTTCTTCTCAGCTTATACAAAATAAAAAGGAGAGAGAATAATGAATTGAAGAGAATTGCATATATATAAAAAAATATTGCCATAAAATATCTGGCTTGGAATCTACCTCTGAACTATAGAGGTTTGTCATAGGAGAACAAAACATATATGTATTTATATCAACATCAAGTATTATAGCATCGTATTTCACATGCCTAAATATTTTTGCTATTCCGTCCATCATTCTATGGACCCAAGCTCTTCCTCGAGCTTATACATAATCACCTTTGAAACTCCCTCGACATCGAAAATCGAATTTAGGATCTCATTCTAGACACCATCGTTACTAGAATTCTATGCTTGCATCGCAACCTTCCTCGTATAGTAATACGACTCTCTATTGATAAGAAGGAATAAACATTCAATAGGTAGATAATCTACTTAACCAGTCTATTCAACGATAACTTATACATCACCACAACCCGATTAGGGGTACCCAATCTCAACATCCATTACACTATAACTCTCACGGTTGTAATCGGCTCATTATTCAAAGAATCGTTGCTGCATTACTATGGTCCACCACTGACCTACTGTCGTCATTCATTTTCCTTGTAATCTTATAGCTAACCATACGAAGTCCATACCTGTCGTATCAAATTCTTCTAAGGAGTTAACATAATTACCATTTATAATTCATGAAGAACACTCCAGATCCTAACATACTTTCATGACATGAAGCAGATAAAATCGCAGAAGAGTTTCAATCAAAGCAACGATAGAAGGTTAATACCATTCTTAATCATATGCCTTCAATAGAAGACTTAACTCAAAGGTTCGTCTAGTCCTTTTTGAAACATGGTCCTGGCTTATCTCAAGATAGTACCTTCTGAGATAGATAGCCCGCTCATGGCGATTACATGAATTAAACCTTTACCAACTACTATTACGGTTGGGTATTGCACAGTCATCAGAAGGAATGTCAATCTTCCAAACCATAATACAACCTTCACAACTTCAACCATCATCACTGTATTCTTTTGGCACAAGCACCTATAATTATCCTCTTACCTTTAAAGTGTCGGCCACCTCTTTGGCCTTTCCTGATAGTAAAATTTCCTTACAGTCAATGTCATTTTAACCACCTCCAAATAAATTTTCTACCTCATTTCAATCACTGCCTATGTGAAGATGTTTTCCTTAAAATCTGATGAGTAAAAAAAAATATCACCATTTTTTCCATAAGTTATTGACTCGGTCTTTAGAGGTTAATCACTGTCACGACTGACTCTCAATCATAATTAGAACATCTTTTATCTTAGGTCCTAATTTCCCTGAACAATTTCGACCTTTACTGGTTCGATCCATACTTTCTCGTGGTTTAACACGTGCCCCACTTGGCATCATTATAATTACGTCATATTTCCTTTATCAATATTTCTATTCTTGAGAATTTTGAATATTACCTTTCTCCTTGTAAAACCTCTAAGGTTATCCTTAAATCGTTCCTCCTGTATTCCCTAGATACAGGGCATATCAAAATACCATTTACTAATACTAGAACCATTTTCTATGTACTTCTGAAAAATTTCTTTACTGATCTTTAAAGGTTGTTGTTACCTTGATCCTTTCCAATTCATACTTGTCAAAACTTATGCTGTCCCTATTAAGGGTGAAATGCCAACCTTTATGCATTCCCCTAGGATTCGTTTTAAGTTACCGATGTTCTATCCTTAATTCCACCTTTAAAAAGGTACATGCATCCTTCCATGGATAATTCAAGTCATATATCCCTGATGAGGGTGTCTTTATTCAATCATTCCCACCTCGATAGTATGCCTAATTTCATAATAACATCCTTATCAAAAATGAGGTCAATCAATATGGCCTCCAAAAGACAATAACGGTTATCCACTTTTCTTGCCTGATTCGGTAATGATAACAAGGATGTTCTGGAAGATATTGGTCGTGTTCAACGTGAACTTCTTCTTAATAATTCCGTATTTACTTTTGTTGTTTATTTCCACAGTCATCTCAATGTTGGGATATCTCTCACTCCTGGCGTCTTCCTTCCTGGGTATCAAGCCACTGGTCTCACACTCCACCTTCTTGAAGGTCACTTCCTTCATCCAATTTTCCTAATTTCTTACTTTCTTGTCTCCTCGGTCTATCCGCGTCTCATTATTTATCCTTCGAACTATCTCAAGATTTCCCGAATCCTTCCAACTTGAAGGGGGTACAACATATATGTATCTCTTATGCCTTCAACCATCAATTTAACTCATGGTGAATCACCCTCATCCTGACGATTACTTACTTTTCTATTTCTATTGCTACGAGTCTTTAGGGTTTCCTCATACCCAAATTCCTTATTATTCCTCAAACTCTATTGCCTTTATATTCCTTTCCACTTTAGTTTCTTTTTATTTTCCTTTCTCTTATCATTATTTCCTGAACTAACACAACATAAGCATTGATTTCAAACATCCCGTCACTCTGGATTCGTGTCCTCAGAACGAATCTTGACAACTTTTACAACTTAGATTCATAATTCATCATACTCGTCCGCCTTGTTCTGGCTCTAAAGCTTTTACACTATCTCCATAACCTTGGGAAGTACTTTCCTGAAAACAATTGACTGAACTGTAATCAGTTTATCATAACCTCTTGCTCCGTGCCTTTCTTGGTCTTTCACCAGTGGGTGCTCTCTCTCTTAGGAGGGTAAGTGACAAAAACACTATTTTCTGATTCGTCAATCATTTAGAATCTCAAATGATTCCTGTATTTCCTTTAGCCAGGCTCTTGCCTCGGCTGGGTCAGCTATTCCCTTGGAACTCTGAGAGCTTAGCGACTTAAAGGTCCTGAAAGAATTTCACCCCACATTGTTTCCTCAAGGTGATGGTTAGGGTAAAAGTATAAATTTTGTTTTAGGCAGGTCCATGGATTGCCCAATAGGAGTACCATCCTGGTTCTTCCTATCTTGCTCGAATTCTGTTTTCTCAATCTAAATATTTCTTCCTACTCCCCATAATTGGGGTCATCTTTTAATTTAAAATCTTCATTTTCCACTTCATTATATTCTGGGTTCCTTATATCTTAATTACGACCTCCCTAATTATCACATTCAAGGTTTGCCCCTAATCTTATTCCTCATTGGGGCATAATGCTTGGAAAAATTTTAAGAATCTCTGGATATTTATTTTACTTACTTTGCTTAAGTCTTTCCCTCGTTCTGTCCTTGCATGATTGCAAATTATGAATTCTCAAGTTCTATAAACTTCATGACACTCTCTTAAGTGTTAATAGTGCAATTAACAATATGAACTTATCACAAATAACTAATCTGAACTGAAATTAACGAATATATACATAACCATTTGTTCGAGGGTACAACTACTGAACACATTAAAGAGAATTACATCATTTGATCTGATCGCTTATATCCCAAAAGTACTACCATAGATAATCATCTCGCCATTAAAACTAATCATTCATAACTTAGGCTAATCCTTCAAAAGCGGCGCTACATGAAACCCTTGTCTGATCGCTCTGGCTCTGCACACTACCATGGATCAAGAAATGCGGGCACGCACGACATCCCTAACCTGCTCCATCACAGAGGTGATGAGGTCTAAGATAGTGGCAAGTAGAGCTGGATCAATCTAACCCTCAAGATGGCCTCTAGCTGTAACACGGGTGGTAGCCTCAATCCTTTCCATGCTATGAGCTAATCCTGCCGGAAGTACCCCGCCCTCAATTCTTGGTGCAGTAAGTCGATCCAACAGATCACTCCTAACATTACGGGCCTCAGACAGACCACCCAAAGTCATATAATAATCGGCGATAAGAGAAGCCTGAGTAGTAGCATCTAGTAGTCCATGGGGTGCAGGTGGTGCAGACCCAGGAGATCCAAATGGATAACCTAGCACGGTATCAGGTGACAATGGTGCAGGAGATAAAGGTGGCATTTCCTCAGTAGGTGCTGGGCTCTGTACAGGGGAGGGAACAGGAATTGGTGGAACCTCATGGATGTCTTCAGGAGCCTCGGGAAGAGGGTCTGATACTGGTATAATTGGTGTTGTGTAAGGCCCCACTCCTTCTGCCCTAATTAACCTTTGAGCCCTTGGTAACTCTTCATCCTCTAGTGCCACCCTCGCGGCCATTCTTGCTCTGGTAGTCGCCCTGACTACGGTCATCAATTCCTCAGCGGTCCTCTCTTCATTCTCGTCAGGATCCTCCACGAGATCCTCCTCAGCGATAATCCCTTCTGGGATAACATCCTCAACCGCAACATTCTCAATATGAATCTCATCCGGTCCCTCGTTAGGGTACTCTATCGGATTCACAATTTGATCTCCAACATGTAGTAAAACATCCTCATGTTGATGCTCCTGAACCTCAGGGTTCGGTGCCCCGCTGCCCTATACGAGAACGAACCATGTTACTATTATAATATTTATAAGGGTTCCCGTAAGGGTTTTTAACTGTCAGTACTACGTTAGGTAGCCCGACTATGAACTTGGAAAGAGTTCTTATTATCTTAGTGAACTTATTATCTTAACGTCATATCATCTCTGAGGTTTATAACGCTTCGCTCTGATACCATTTCTGTAACACCCCCAAATCCGGGGTCGGGGATCCGGGTTGTCACGAGTTCCATTTCCCTTAATAACACCCAATCTTAATAAATAATCAACTATTCTGTACTTTGACCCCACCATAAGCACACACACCACAAGTTATAGTCTCAGAGATGAATATCCAAAAATAATCACAAGTCGTTTTATTCCACAGTTATATGCCAATACACCTTAAAAGGGTTTCTAAATAAATTTACATTTCTTTGCCATTATTACAATTCATAAATATACATAAATCTGGTTCATCAATAGTTGAAAACCTAGCCTATTGGTAGCTCCTACCTCAGCTACGGCGGCATCAACGCTTCCTGGAAACTGCGGAACATTTTCTAACCGCTTGCGAATTGGAAGCTTGGTCATGTTCATCTTGTCTAGCTGATGTTGTGTGATGAAAGAAGAAAGCAAGGGTGAGCAACAAGCCCACCAAAATAATATGTATAATGATTTACAGTATATGAGCATTCTCATAGTACTCATGAAAGTCTTGGTCAAGAAGAAATGAACCAAGTTTGATATCTTAACGCGACCAAGTCGCAAAATATTCAATATATATATACATATATATATACTTTTCACAATCTTTGAAATCCTCTGACATGTATAATATATACAGAGTTCCAGTTTATAACTGTATAAAAATATCGTTGCAAGGTGATCTCATATATCTAACCTTGTCTCAACATTTTTCTGAAAATCTTTGATATGCATAAGATAATCATTTACTAGATATAAGTTTAAAAGATGAAGTTACAAGATACTCCAATATACTTATATCGAATACTACTTGAACTACCACCGTTCAAGTTATAATCAGTTTCAAAAGTTCATCACCCAGATGAACTACAAGACAAGATTTGAATAGATTAAATCTTTGAAGTATTATTGAATGAAATGAAGTTATGAGATACTTCATTAAGTCCTGATATATATATCCGCATATATATCTCTTTATACATTTCCTGAAAACCTCTATCATGTAAAGTATGAATAGAGTTTGTAACATCCAATGAATTTTTGGAAAGGAAAAGAATTGTGGCATAAACCCGATATCTTGCTGATCAGGCAAAGATACCAATAAGTAACCTTTTCTACTAGTAGATGGACGAATTCCCCACTGGTCATCACCCTGGTCGCAATAGGACCTTATGCTGGACTGCCACTCAGCCACTTACGCATTTGATGGACTCCCACTGAGCCACTTACACTTTCATGGACGCCCACTGAGCCCATGTTGCTTATGCCGACTCGATAGATGGACTTACTTCCCGAACGTTGGGTAAGTAATCAATTCATTTATCAAAACAGCAACCTTGTTGCGAATATAAAATACACCACAGAGCCGGATCCCCCAGGTTTTGAGCGAGTATTTAAATCCCCTTTAAAAAGGAAGATCTTAAATATATAAAAATGAGTTTTGGGATCCGCTCTAACTTTTAAAAATCATTTTAAAGACTCGAAAACACTTTAAAGAGTGTTTGGAGTAATGCTGATTTAATAAAGTAAATCAGTCCCAATATATTAGAAAATATCTGAATATTATTATTTAAATAATATTCCCATAAAGAATAATCTTTATACAAATAATTGAGGTAGAAGTTGTAAAACTTATATTTGAAATGAGTATTAAATAACCAAAGATATACTTATACGAAAGTACTATCTTTATTTGAATAATCAAAAAAATAAGTTTGATTATCGACACCTTATTCTTTAGTAAAATAAAGAATACATTTCAGAAAATAATCGGAGTCATAATTCCTCGAATGAATATTCAAGTAATATAATATAAAGTGAGTCATAAGTCCTCGAATGAATATTCAAGTAATATTCATTAAATAATATAAAGTGAGTCATAAGTCCTCGAATGAATATTCGAAATAATATTCATTAAATAATATAAAGTTATCGAATAAACCTTATTCGATTAATAGTTTTGAAAACTACATCAATATATATATATATAAATATATATATATATATATATATATATAATATACTCGGGAACATCTACTCCCGGTTTTAGAAAAGGGTTCACCTTTGGGTCCCCTACACTCAGGGTATACGCAACTACTACTTATCTCTAGCATAGGTATTATGCAACTCATAAGCATTTGAACCAACAGATATATAAGTCAAGAATACGAAACAGGCATGCATATATACCATATCACATGCTACAATATATCGCAAGAATTTGCTAATAACAAATATGCATTTATCACAAGATCATGCATATACACATATACATCACAACAACAGTTATACGGGTAGAAAACTTGTCTGAGCTACTGGGGGTTACAAATGGCTCGGGACAAGTCTGGTAACCTATAAACAACATATAAGTTGGAATTAAACCAAAGTCACTTGTAAATCTATACTTTAACCAAATTAGACTCTAACGCTCGCTTCGCGCTTACTGATTCTCTTAAGTCGCTCGAGTACCCTCGGCTCCACCACTTTTAATAAATTAACCATTACGAGTTTTAAGGTGATTCTTTCGCGAGTGTCTTACCAACTTCCTATTACACTTTACATAAATGTTTCATACTCCAATTAGTCCTTTAAGGTCTTTAACCTATGTTTCAAAGTAAGGCGAGAGGTAATGGTTCGGTCACGAAACGCTGTTACTTAAAACGGTCGTTTCTCCTAAACCGTACATCGGAATCAAATGAACCACATATCAAAACGAAGCTCGTAACATGAACTATCTAAAAATGGCAATGGTCAAAACCTAGCAGGGAGTTCTCGGGTCCTAATGTTATGAACAAAAGCAGTCTAAAGTAAATCGGACATTACGGCGACTATGTTTACGCAATTTCCCAATTTTATATCATTCCAATTCAACCACCAATCAATCCCAATTCATTCATACAACCAACATCCATCCAAAACACACTACAACAGTCCCAACACCTCAAGTTCTTCCAATTTATGTTATTCTCATCATGAATTTAAACTATACTTAATTCCTTTAACAAATCAACAAGATTCAACATTCATTTCACTACCACTCCAACCCAAAATCTAAACAAACAAGCTTCATGCTTCACATATACTATATAAATCATAACCATTCCTAAATACTCAAAACTTAAAGCTAGGGTTTGGAGTTTATACCTTCTTGAAGCTTCTTAACAGAACACAAGAGCTTTGAATGCCTAAAGAACCTTGATCCTTGCTTGTATAACCTTAAACTTTCATAAAATTCAAGAAAACTAAAGTTATTTTTTTGAAAGTTACTATTCACCATCTTCTTCCTTGAATTATTGGAAGAGATTGTGAAGGAATTTGAAGCTTAAACTCATGGGATAGCTATATCTATGCATAAGGAGTACTAGATAATTAACTTACCAATTAAGGAAGCTTGGAACTTGAACTTTGAAAATCTTCTTCTTGAAATGGAGAAAAGGCCGAGAGCAAGGTTCTTGGTGAAGAGAAATAAAATTTTTGTTTTGATGAAATGATTTGTTTTGGCTTGGTGGATGTAGTTTTGTTTGGACTTTTGGTTAATTACCTTATTAACCTTGTCTTTGTGTGGTTATAAACCAACCACACCTCCTCCCTCCCTATGTCATGCTTACATCACCTTATTGTGTCATCATCTCTTACTTGCCCTCTCCTTATTGGTTGGATGACCCCATCATCCCTAACCTCCTTGATTAACTTCCTAATTGTTTGCCTAATGACCGCTGATCTGTTATACGGTTCGCTTAACTTTCGTTTTCGTTTATCATTTGAGGGATCATACCCGGGATCTTATTACTTAGGTTTCCTTAACCTTTCTCAATACATTATATTCCTTTTATGATCCTCTTTTATAATCCTTGAATTTAAATCCTTTTTATCATGTTACCTTATACTCAATTCTTTCGACATCTGGTGGATTTTTGGGAAAAAAATCAAAGTGTTCGGATTTGGATTCTGACGATCTTTACATACACTTATATACCACATAGAGTACTAATAATATCCCAGAAGATCAACAAAATAAACCCTTCATAGTGTGGCATGAAAAGTTTTCTTAATCAGCATAATCAGCAAAACACGATTCATAAGGGTTTCAAAAATTTCAAAAATTGGGGTTATTACACAAAAACAATCACGTCTGAAGAAGAACAAACTCCAACCAAGCCCACCAAAACTGAAGAACCTCCAAAGAATCAAATCTAGAGTCGATATGAGACTATTAGAGTTCCCATACTGAAACCATCCGAATATCCCATATGGAAGGTGAGGATGTCTATGTTTCTGGAAGCTACTGATCCAGAATACCTGGAGAGAATCAATGAAGGACCACACAAGCCAACCAAACTATCTGTTGTAGTTGCAGGTGGACCAGTAAAGTCTGTACCAAAGGAGAAGAGTGATTACACTGCTGAAGATATCTCATCAATTGCTAAGGATGCTAAGGTACGACACTTGCTGCATAGTGCCATTGATAATGTAATGTCAAACAGGGTAATCAACTACAAGACTGCAAAGGAGATATGGAATGCCTTGGAGATAAGATTCCAGGGAACTAATTCAATTAAGAAGAACAGGAAGACTATACTCACTCAAGAGTATGAACACTTTGACTCAAAGCCTGATTTGTCATTAACTGGTTTATATGACAGATTTGTCAAACTCTTGAATGATTTGTCACTAGTTGATAAGGAATATGATCTTGAAGATTCAAATTTAAATTCCTGTTAGCTCTTCCTGAATGTTGGGATTTGAAGGCCACCACTATAAGAGACAACTATGCTCTTGAATAAACAACTCTTGATGAAATTTATGGGATGCTCAAGACTCATGAACTTGAGATGGAACAAAGAAGCAAGAGGAATGTAAGAAAGTCAAGGACAGTTGCTCTTAAGGCTGAGGAGGAATCCCCCAAAGTAGTTGCCTCAAGGAAAGGTAGGGGAAAAGCTCTCATCACAAAGTCTGATACTGAATCATCAAGTTCTGATACTGATGATGACTCAGAAACTGAAAGCTTACCTGAGATGGATCCTGATGAAGAGATGATGAAGCTGTGTGCTCTTATGGTGAAAGGAATCACAAGGATTGCATACAGGAAATTCAGAAAGGGAAAGAGGTCTTCCAGGAAAGGTGTAAGTTCTGATAAGAAGAGTTTCAAAAAATTTAAAGGCAAAGGAGGAAAGTCTGACAGAGGAGATTACACATATGTCAAATGCTACAACTGTGGTGAGAAAGGCCACATATCTCCTGATTGCAAGAAAGTGAGGAGTGACAAAGGCAAGGCTCTTGTCACAAAGAAGAAAAGATGGAAAGACACTTCAGATTCTGAAAGTGAGGTGAACTATGCCTTGATGGCAAATGCTGATAGCAGTTCTGATGCTGCTGAGTTAAAGGTACCTCAAACTACTTATGCCTTTCATACTGATGATATTAATGAGTTGAGAAGATATCTTAAAACCATGTTCATTAGTTATAGATATCAAACTTTAACATGTGAAAGATTAACTTCTGAAAATCTTGCTTATAAAAAGAGGAATGATTATTTAGAAAAAGAGTTAGTCATGTTCTATCAAACTTAGAAAGATAGAGATAAAGCTTTCTATGTTAGGGATGAAATACTTAAAATGAATGAATCTCTAAAAACTGAGTTAGAAAAGGAAAGAGAGATTATCAGGACTTGGACTAACTCTGGTAAAGCAACTCAGAATATGTAACACCCCCAGATCCGGGGTCGGGGATCCGGGTCGTCACGAGTTCCATTTCCCTTAATAACACCCAATCTTAATAATTACTCAACTACTCTGTACTGTGACCCCACAATAAACACACACCACACGTTATAGTCTCAGAGATGAACATCCAAAAATAACCACAAGTCATTTTATTCCACAATTATCTGCCAATACACCTTAAAAGGTTTTCTGAATAAATTTACATTTCTTTGCCATTATTACAATTCATAAATATAAATAAATCTGGTCCATCAAAAGTTGAAAGCCTAGCCTATTGGTAGTTCCTACCTCAGCTACGGCGGCATCAATGCTTCTAGAAAACTGCGGAACGTCTCCTAATCGCTTGCGAATCGGGAGCTTGGTTCTGTTCATCTTTTCTATCTGTTGTTGTGTGATGAAAGAAGAAAGCAAGGGTGAGCAGCAAGCCCACCAAAATAATATGTATAATGATTAATAGTATATGAGCCTACTCATAATACTCATGAAAGTCTTGGTCAAAAGAAATGAACCAAGTTTGATATCTTAGTGCGATGAAGTCGCAAAATATTCAGTATATATACATATATACTTTTCAAAATATTGGAAGTCCTCTTCCATGCATAATATACACAAAGTCCCAGTGTATAACTGTATAAAAAAATATCGTTGCAAGGTGATCTCATATATCTAACCTTGTCTCAACGTTTTTCTGAAAATCTTTGTCATTCATAAGACAATTATTAATTAGATATAAGTTTAAAAGATGAGGTTACCAAATACCCCAATATACTTATATCTTTCCCAATACTACTTGAACTACCACCGTTCAAGTTATAATCAATTTCAAAAGTTCATCCCACTGATGAGACCACAAGATAAGACTTGAATAGATTCAATCTTTGAAATATTATTGAATGAAAAAGTTATGAGATACTTTATTTAGTCCCGATATATATATATATCCACATACATATATATCCCGAAAACATTTCCTGGAACCTCTGTTATGTGAAGTATGAACAGAGTTCGAAACATCCAATGAATTTTGGAAAGGAAAAGAATTTTGGCATAAACCCGATATCTTGCTGATCAGGCAAAGATACCAATAAGTAACCTTTTCTACTAGTAGATGGACGAATTCCCCACTGGTCATCACCCTGGTCATAATTAAGACCTATGCTGGACTGCCACTCAGCCACTTATGCATTTGATGGACTCCCACTGAGCCACTTACACAATAATAGACCGTACCCCGGCCTGTCGCTTATGCCGACTCAATGAGAGGGGCTTACTTCCCGAACGTTGGGCAAGTAATCAATTCATTTACCAAATCTGCAACCTTGTTGCGAATATAAAATACACCACAGAGCCGGATTCCCCAGGTTTTGAGCGAGTATTTAAATCCCCTTAAAAGGAAGATCTTAAATATAAAAATGAGTTTTTTGGGATCCGCTCTGACTTTTAAAAATCATTTTGAAGACTCGAAAACACTTTAAAGAGTGTTTGGAGTAAGGCTGATTTAATGAAGTAAATCAGTCCCCAGAATATTTAGAAAATGACTGAATATTATTATTTAAATAATATTCCCATAAAGAATAATCTTTATAAAAATAATTGAAGTAGAAGTATTAAAATTTATACTTGAAACGAGTATTAAATAACCAAAGATATACTTATATGAAAGTATTATCTTTATTTGAATAATCGAAAATAAGTTTGATTATTTACACCTTATTCTTTAATAAAATAAAGAATATATCTCAGCAAATAATCGGAGTCATAGATCCTCAAATGAATATTCAAATAATATTCAATAAATAAAATAAAATAAGTTGAGTCATAATACCTCGAATGAATATTATAAATAATATTCATTAAATAAAATAAAGGAGTCATACATCCTCAAATGAATATTCAAATAATATTCAATAAATAATATAAAAGAGTCATAAGCCCTCGAATGAATATTCAAATAATATTCAATAAATAATAAAATTTAAAGTTATCGAATAAACCTTATTCGATTAATAGTTTGGAAAACTATAACCATATATATATAAATATATAAATATATATATATATATATATATATATATATCCATATCCATATATATAAAATCTACTCGGGATCCTCGACTCCCGGTTTTTGAAAATATTTTCACCTTTGGGTCCCTATACTAAGGGTATATGCAAGTTACCGCTATCCTCTAGCATAGGTATTATCAATTGAACCAACAGATATATATTGAAAGAATATGAAACAGGCATGCATATATATACCATAGCAGCATGCTTCAATATATTGCAACATTTGCTAATATAAACATCATGCATCTATCGCAAGATAATGCATATACATATATACATCACAACAACAGTATAACGGGTAGAAAACTTGCCTGAGCGACTGGGGGTTACGAATGGCTCGGAACGAGTCTGGTAACCTATAAACAACAAGTAAGTTGGAATTAAACCAAAATCACTTGTAATTCTATACTTTAACTAACTTAGACTCTAACGCTTGTTTTGCGCTCACTGATTCGCTTAAGTCACTCGGGTACCCTCGGCTCCACCATTTTTAATAATTTAACCTTTACGAGTTTTAAAGCGATTCCTTCGCGAGTGACTTACCAACTGCCTAAAACACTTACCATAAATGTTTCATGCATTAATTAACCCTTTTTGGTCTTTAACCTACATTTCAAAGTAAGGCGAGGGAAAAAGTTTCGTTCGTGAAACGCCGTTACTTGAAACGGTCGTTTCTCCTAAACCGTAAATCGGAATCGAACGAACTACATATCAAAACGAAGCTCGTAACATGAGCTATCTAAACATGGCAGTGGTCACAATTTAGCAGGGGGTTCTCGGGTCCTAATGCTATGCACAAAAACAGTCCAAAGAAAATCGGACGTTACGACGGCTATGTTTACGCGATTTCCCATTTTTTAAACTATCCACAATCAACACAAACCATCCTCAAATCCAACACACAACAAACACCCATCCTTATCACATCATAACAATCCCAACCAATTCAATTTTAATCATTCATACCTATGCTTAAACCTAACTTTAATCATACTTAAGTTTCTTTAAATCAAAACCACAAAATTACCATCTCATTTCACTACCATACCAAACCTCAAACTCTAATCATAACAATAAGATACCATAACATCCTACTCATCAAAATCACTTATAATATATATGAACCTAGGGTTTGAAAATGGTATACCTTCCTTGGAGTGGTGGGTTGAGCTAGGAAGCCTTAATAAGCTTGGAGAAGCCTTAGGGAAGCTTGGATCTTCAAGAAAAACAAGAAAAGTTCAAGTTAAAAACTTGAAAACACTATTCATTGTCTTCTTCATTGATTAAATGAAGAAGCTAGAGAAAGAATTAATGGCTTAAACTCATGATATAGCCATAACTAAGCATAAAGATGGTTAGGGAATTTTCTTACCAATTAAGGATGCTTGGATCTTGATTTTGGAAATTTTTTTCTTTGAAAAAGGCAAAAAGCCGAGAGCTAATATGAAGAACAATGCCTTGGCTGATTTTTTTTTTGATTTTTGATGAAATGATTTGCTAGTTGGTTGGCTTGGTTTTGTTTTTGATTTAGCAAATTACCACCTTGCCCTTGAATTTGTGTGGTCCTAAATCAACCACACCTCCTTCCTTCCATGTCATGCTTATGTCACCCTTATGATGTCATCCTCCCTTCCTTGTCTCCTTTCTATTGGTTGGATGACATCACTCCCATTAATCCCTTTGATTAACTTCCTAATCGTTTGCCTAATGACCGCTGATCTGTTGTACGGTTCGCTTAACTTTCGTTCTCGTCTATCGTTTGAAGGATCATACCCGGGATCTTATTACTTAGGTTCCCTTAACCTTTCTCAATACATTATATTCCTTTTTATGATCCTCTATTATAATCCTTTAATTTAAATCCTTTTTATTCTGTTACCTTATACTCAATTCTCTCCGTATCTTATGGATTTCCGGGAAAAACCAAAGTGTTCGGAATTGGATTCTGACGATCTTTACATACACTTATATACCACATAGAGTACTAATAATATCCCATAAGATCAATAACAGAACCCCTACATAGCGTGGCATGAAAAGTTTTCTCATTCAGCAAAAACACTATTCATAAGGGTTTCAAAAATTCCCAAAAATTGGGGTTATTACAGAATATTCTTAGTAGTGGAAACTGGAAAGAGGGCTTAGGTTATGGAAATGATAAGAATGATAAGGGAATTATAAAGATTGAGCCTATAGTTGTTAAACAAAAGTCAAAGGTAAATCCTGTAAAGTTTGTAGCTGTAAAGTCTGATATTGATAAATCAGAAGTTAAAGAGAAATTAACTTCTGACAAACCAAAACAGGGTAAGCCAACTGAAGTAAACATAGGCTTAATGACAAAGAAGCAGCTTAAGCATAAACTGAAAGATGTTAAGAATGTAAACAAGGTAAAGCCACCTAGGAAAAATAGGAATGGAAAGGAAAGTGTGAATAAAAGTAATGATTATAAGCCTGTTCCTAATGCTCCTAGAAAGAAATGTTACAACTGTGGAAATTCTAACCATCTGGCTTCTTTTTGCAGGAAAAATAAGAACATAAACTCCTTACCTTCAAAGTCAGGAGTTAAGAGTCAGTTTGTTAGATATAGGCCACAAAATCCTTGTTTTCATTGTGGTAGTTTATGGCATTCCATTTATACTTGTAAGGAATATCATAGTGTGTACTATGATTATTATCAAATAAAACCTTCTGTAAAGAAAGTTAGCATTGTTCCTTCTAGTGTAAGTTCTGATGCAAAGTCTGATACTGTAAATGCTGATAAGAAAACTGTTAACATAAATTCTGATGCTAAATCCACTGCAAATGTTAACAAACTTAATAAGGTCAAAGGATCCAAGCAAGTCTGGGTCCTTAAAACTAATCATTAGTGGTCTTTGTGATTGCAGGGCAACAGGAAAAACATCCTAATTCTGGACAGTGGATGTTCAGGACATATGACTGGAAATAAAGCCCTGCTATCAGACTTTGTGGAGAAAGCTGGCCCAAGTGTTTCTTATGGAGATGGCAATATGGGAAAAACTTTGGGATATGGCAATATCAATCTGGGGAATGTCATCATTGAAAAAGTAGCTCTGGTCTCAGGACTTAAACACAATCTTCTAAGTGTGAGTCAAATCTGTGGCAGAGGTTATCATGTGGATTTCTTTGAAGAACACTATGAAGTTGTAAGCAAATCTACAGGCAAAGTTGTTCTGAAAGGATACAGGCATGGTAACATTTATGAAGTCAAGCTTTCAACAAGTACTGATGGTTCTGCAATCTGTTTGTTAAGTAGAGCATCAATTGAAGAAAGCTGGAATTGGCACAAGAAACTCTCTCATTTAAATTTCAACAATATAAATGAACTAATCAAGAAAGATCTTGTGAGAGGACGGCCAAAATCAGTATTTGCTCCTGATGGCCTTTGTGATTCATGTCAGAAGGCAAAATAAAGAAAATCTTCATTCAAGAGCAAAATTGAATCATCAATTTTTGAGCCTTACCACCTACTACATGTTGATCTATTTGGTCCAGTTAATGTCATGTCTATTGCAAAGAAAAAATATGTTATGGTCATAGTGGATGAGTTCACCAGATACACATGAGTGTATTTCTTGCACACAAAAAGTGAAACTGCATCTATTTTGATTGATCATGTCAAGCAACTGGATAAATTGGTCAAAGATTCTGTGAAGATCATAAGAAGTGATAATGGCACTGAGTTCAAGAATTTGATCATGGAAGAGTTCTGCAAAGACCATGGAATAAAGCAAGAATTTTCTGCTCCTGGAACTCCACAACAAAATGGAGTTGTTGAAAGAAAGAATAGAACTCTTATTGAAGCTGCACGAACTATGCTTGATGAAGCAAAGTTTCCAACCTACTTTTGGGCTGAAGCTGTGCAGACTGCTTATTTTACTCAGAATGCTACACTCATTAACAATCATGGAAAACACCATATGAGATGGTGAAGAAAAAGAAGTCAAATCTGAAGTATTTTCATGTATTTGGATGCAAGTGTTTTGTTCTTAAGACTCATCCTGAACAGCTATCCAAATTTGATCTAAAAGCTGTTGAAGGAATTTTTGTTGGATATCCACTTTCCAAAAAAGCCTTCAGAGTCTACAATTTAAGAACAAGGGTTGTCATGGAATCTATCAATGTATCTTTTGATGATAAGAAGATTGCAGGACTTGAAGATTTCAATGATCATGATCAGCTGAGATTTGAGAATGAAGTTTTAAATTCTGATACTGTAAATCCTGACAGTCTAAATCCTGATACTGCAAACTCTGATGGATTAAACTCTGATGTTATTGAAACTATGGTGACTAAGCCAAAGGAAGATGCACTTGTGCAGGGGGAGTATACTGAAGATACAACCACAATTCAAGAAGCATCGGAACCTACAATAGGCCACTACAAGAAAAACAGTATCAGACAACACTTGTCCGACAACAGATGAAAAAAAACCGTTGTCCCGAAATAACAGACAATAGTTTTATTTTACCCTCCAATAACTATTGTGTAAACCAGATTCATACAACGGTTTTATGAACCGTTGTGAAAAAAATTACCAAAAAAGTAGTTTGCACAACAGTTTTTAAGAACTATTGTCTTCATATGTTTCATACAACCGAGAAAGTAACCGTTGTAAAACATGAGACAATGGTTTTAGAAAATTGTTGTTGGTAGACATTTCACACAATAGTTCAGAAAACTGTTGTTAACACTGCACAACAGTTTGTAAAACCTATTATTTTAATATGGTTCATACAATGGAAATATAAAACCATTGTAAAATATGAGACAATGGTTTTATATTTCCGTTGTTGTATTCCGTTTCACACAATTGGTTGTGTTTGCATTGCGTGTTTAACATATCACACAATAGTCCTGGAAGTGTTGTCTTTAATCATACAACCGTTTCTGCCTTGTTGTCTATGAAATATTCAGACAAGATTTTGTATATAAAACGCTTGTCTATACCACTGTATTTTTTTAAAAAAAATTGACAGAAAGAGTGCATCCCTTTCATTGCCAAACAACTAATGGATAGGAAAACAAACATATTATCCATTTGGAGCAAACATAACAACCACCATGAACAACAAATATCACCAAACCAAAATTTTAAAGTTATACATAGCAATAATGAAATATAAAAAAAAATTCAATCTAGTTGAATTTGTTCATCTACATCCCTGATGTAACTAGCATCATCGTCAAAATCATCATCTGGTAAGTTGGGCATAAAAAACTCAGACTCAAGCTCTACTTCCACGGATCCCTCATTTTCATCTTCGCTATCATCATAGTGTTTTCTTTCGGGAAATTTCAACACCACGGACCATAATTTTTCAAGAGGATCGTCGATATAACAGACCTGCTTAACATGTGTTGCCAACACAAATGGATCATTAAAAAAACCAGGCCTATTCAAATTAACTAATGTATATCCTAATTCATCGACCTTGATTCCTCTGTTCATATCCACCCAATTACAGAGAAAAAAAGGGATCCTAAAGCTGTTATAGTCCAACTCCCATATAAAATTTAAAACACCGTAGTATGTATGTGATGTATGCTGAATATTTTTGTCCGTACCCTGCACAACCATTGTATCAACATCTACACACACTCCACTACACTGAACTTGACGCGCATCATCACGAGACTTGGTGCTAAATGTAACCCCATGCACCTTATAGCCACTGAATGTAGGCACATCGTTATTAGGCCCGTCTGCGACCCACCTTATATGTTGCGGTACCTCCTCTCCATCTAGTAAATTTGATGCAATCTGTGAAAAATTAAATTACACATAATTTACAAGGTTTCCAATAATAATAATGGAGGTAAATGACTGAATATTAACAATTAAGAAAACGTAAAACCTTTTCTTTAAACCATTTTGGGAAAGTTTCATTTTGCTTTTTCTTTAGCCAGATTTCATCATTTCCACGTTCCGGAAATTGGTCCATCAAAAATGACAAGTGTTCACTACAATTAAAATGGCAGATGTAAAGAATTATGATATAGGTATGGTTATAACTAAACTGCGCACGAAGGATAATAAAAATACTTACTCAAAATATGGCACAACATCCGTACTATTTTGTAGGACACACAAATGTGCAAGGTGCAAATCTTTGGTGCTCGGGGTGATCATTGTTGCACCAGATAGTGGTCTGCATATTGCATCCTTTGTACATCTGCCATTTTCTGGAACTCTGACAGTCGATTCCTCAAAGTTAATCAAACACTCAACTGCCTCCTCAGCAATATATGCCTCAGCAATATAACCCTCCGCGCGAGCCCTGTTCCTTATGTATCCTTTAAATATTTTCATGTACCTTTCAAACGAATATATCCACCTAAGGAAAATTGGCCCACATAGCTCAACCTCTCGCACAAGATGAATCGAAAGGTGAATCATTATGTCAAACAAGGAAGGGGGAAATATTTTTCAAGTTGGCATATTGTTATAATTAGTTGAGACTACATTTTTTCCAATTTATCAGCTTCAATAACTTTGCTACAAATAGCCTTAAAGAACAGACAAAATCTAATAACGGTGTCCCTGACCTTTTTATGCAGTGACGATCGAATTGCAATTGGGAGTAGATGATGCAAAATCATATGGCAGTCATGGGATTTTATTCTGGTAAGTCGGAGAGTTTCCATCGATACCAAGCTCCTAATATTAGAACAAAATCCATCAGGAAACTTCATTCCCAAAAATGATGAGCAAATAGTTTTTTTCAGAATATGTCAAATTCCAAGATGCCAGCGGTAATTTCTCCTTCTTCCCTGCCGTTTCGGGCCTCAGATTCAATCTTATTCCCATTGCAGCCATGTCAAGACGAACAGATTCCTTGTCTTTTGTCTTTTTTGGTATATTTAGCAAGGTACCTAACAAAGCTTCACATATGTTTTTCTCAATATACATGACATCAAGGATATGCCTCACCGGCAAGAACTTCCAGTACTCAAGTTGAAAAAATATTGAAAGTTTCTTCCAAACTTGTCGAGGATCTCCTTTTACCGTCCAGGTTTTCGTTGTGTCTTACCATATACATAGCCTTGTAGATATTGTACTTGTTGAAACACTTCCTCCCCTGTTAAAGGTATAGGTGCAGAACCCTTCTCAATAGTGTTATCAAAAGCCGCTTTCTGTTTTCGATATGGGTGGTCACGTGTCAACCACCTTCGATGCCTCATAACTACTGTCTTTCGGTAATTAGGTAGCCTAGTAGCTTTTGTTTGATCAACACATACTACACAACCGTTATAGCCTTTCACAATATTTCCCGACAAGCTACCTAAGGCAGGATAGTCGCTGATTGTCCACAATAATATTCCTCTCAATACAAAGGACTCACGCTTATATGCATCATACACTTGCTTTCCATGCCATAATTTCTGCAGATCTTCTATCAATGGTTGAAGAAACACATCAATATCATTTACGGGTTGTGTCGGTCCGGATATCAATAAACATAACATTATATACTTCCTTTTCATACATAGCCATGGTGGAAGATTGTAAATTGATAGCAAAACAGGCCAAGAGGAGTGATCGGTTCCTTTTCCATGGAAAGGATTAAACCCATCAGATGATAAAGCCATCCGCAGGTTTCTAGAATCAGAAGCAAATTCAGGCCACTTCTCATCAACTTCCTTCCATATTTTTGAATCTGCCGGATGACGAAATTTATTATCCTTGACTCTCTCTATCTGGTGCCAAGTCAGGTCCTTTGCCGTTTTAGGTGAATTGAACAAATTTCTCAATCGCGGTAATAGAGGAAAATATCAAAGAACCTTGGCTGGAATGCCTTCAATTTCATCTCCATTTTTGTTCTTCTTCCATCTAGAGGCTTGACAAATGTGGCAGCTAGTCTCGTCTTCATTTATCTCACCACGGTATAAAAGACAGTCATTCGGACAAACATGTATTTTTTCATACTCCATTCCTAAAGAAGACAAGATTTTCTTAGCCTCACCGTAAGACAAGATTTTCTTAGCCTCACCGTAAGATTTTCATCAATGTCATATAAGTTCAAAGCACATTGTACCAATTATACTATCAATTGATTACTCCAACATATAAATTACGGATGATACCTATTTAATGAAAAAGTATAATGTAGATATATTTTACTCTAATTATATGTTTTAGCGAATAAGTTAGACATGTTTTATAATATTGTGAATATAGGACATGGTTAGCGAGCTGTGATGTGAAATCGTGACATACCCTCACGTATAAGCAATTTTAATACACCATGTAAGTATTGTGAAAAACTTGAGTATCTATTTACGAGATGTATTTAAATCTTGATTAGTATATGAACACGTTATTCATCAATGTCATATAAGTTCAAAGCACATTATACCAATTATACTATCAATTGATTACTCCAACAGATAAATTACGGATGATACCTATTTAATGAAAAAGTATAATGTAGATATATTATACTCTAATTATATGCTTTAGCGAATAAGTTAGACATGTTTTATGATATTGTGAATATAGGACATGGTTAGCGAACTGTGATATGAAATCGTGACATACCGTATAAGCAATATTAATACACAATGTAAGTATTGTGAAAAAAAATGTGTATCTATTTACAAGATGTATTTAAATCTTCATTAGTACATAAACACGTTATTAATCAATGCCATATAAGTTCAAAGCACATTGTACCAATTATATATATATACCAACAACCGATTCTCTTAATTATATGCAGTTCGATTTGATAAATAATATTTGGTAATCAATACGATTAGTAATATCGAAAAAGGATAATATTTAGACTCATTTATGTCATTTTTTCACCTTTAATAATTTTAACGTTTCTTGTAAGAATATTAAATTTAATTTTTTAAAAACCAATTTTACCGACTATTGTCATTTTAACCGGGTCAACTTATTAATCTTGTTTCAACCATTTAATATAATTTACTATAAATTATATTTCTATTAATTTTTTCTTCAAAATATTAGATTTTTCACTTATATTTTATATTTAATACATTTTTGTTTAATAATTTAACTTTTTCCCCCAATTCTACTTCCCTCCCCGTTATTCCCCCCAAAACCCTCAATTAGGTCGACCCTCCCCCAATTACCCAATTACTCCCCCCTTTCTAATCTCTCTCGCTCTCTCTCTCCCTCTCTCGTTTCCCATTCTCTCTCGTTTCCAATTAGGTAACCTCTCTCTCTCCCTCATCTTTCTCATTTTAGTCTCGTTTTGTGTTCTGTGTTCTTTTAATTTTTTGATGAATCTGTTTATAACATGCATGGGTTTCATTATTTTGATGGGTTTGGTTAGTGGGTTTGTGGATTTAAATCTTTTTATGGGTTGTTGAGTTTTGAATTTTTTTGTGTGTTTTCTGATTTTTAGTATGCATGTATGCCTCAATTTTCTATTTGTGGGTTTTATATGCATGCTCTATTTGTGGGTTTCATGTGTATGCTCTATTTGTGGATTTCATTTGTGGGTTTATATGCATGCTCTATTTGTGGGTTTCGTTATTTTGATGGGTGTTAGGGCGAAAACACGCGCTAATATTCACGCAAGTATACGCGTTCGCAAGTAGTATAAGATATAAATCAAATTCGTTCCCACAGAGACTGGTTTAGGTTAAGTTCAATTTATGCACCTATGCAACAATGTATGGCTATCGCTCAATGCTAAAACAAATAACAAATTGGGTTTTTATTAAACTAAGAGATTATACTAAATAACATTAACTAAGAAAATTGAGGTTAAATTACTATATATGACAAATATGGGATTCTAACTTCATTAAATACTTCATTTAATAGCCGTATTGTTCTTAACCTTAGCATGTGATGGTAATGACACTAATCAAATAACACGAAACTGATTAATGCCAACTTTCGTTGTACGAGTACCATTCTACCAGACATCCACAAAAGAGATAGAAGCTGAATAGGCACCAATTATATTGAGACCATATATGTCTATAGAATTTGACAACATAACGGTTTAAGCATAAGTTATCCATCTTGATTACATAGGGCAAGTAAAACGGTTAGAGTTACCTACGAATCATGCATACAATACATGAACCTATGCTCGCATTGCAAGTTCTAAACCTCTATATTTACTGTCGATTCAATAGAGATTAACACGCTATCTTATATGTTAGCTACGCACATAAGAAGAATAAGCATAACCAATACTAGGATATCAATCAATCACCACACACCAAGATATCAAAACAAATTAATTATTGAAATCCATAAGTAAATCCGCTAGAACCCCATGACAACGATTAGCCCATAATCGAACTCATCGTCACCATGGGTTCCAATGAAAGCATGGTATAAAACAAGGTCTTAATAAACTGAATAATAATTAAAGTATGAATAAACGAGATCTAGGTTCAACAAGAACGAAAATGAGCATCCAAAGTTACAACTAATTCAAAGAATCACAAGTTGAAAACAAGATCTTCTTTTTCGGAGTTGTTATGTGCTTCTAGGTCTTCTCCTTGGTATCTCAATCTTCCCGGATGATGAAAACCCTTTTTTTAAGTATATATACGCCCCTAGTGGACCTGGACCCTTAAAATCGTCAAATTCCACTCAAAAAAGGCTTTTTCAGCGAAATTAGCGACCAGCTGCGCCCTGAGCGGCCCTCAGCTCTCTTGAGCGGGCGCTCAGCTACTATCTGGGAAAATTTCTGATGAATCTTGTTTTGGCCATAACTTGAGTTCTACTCGTCAGAATTAGGCGATTCAACTGCCCACGCGAAGCTAACGAGATTCTCTACAACTTGGCAATGGCCTTGGCTTCCAAATATGATCACTTTTTATCATATTTCCTTTAAAAGCTCCTTTCTTCATTTAACTGATACCTGAAATACAATAACACAAAAACACATCAAAATACCAACAACTTGAGTCCAAAACACCAATTTAAGCTTGTAATGTAGCGTTACAAGTGGATAAAGTCCACTTATCATTGGGTTTGGTTAGTGGGTTTATGGATTTGAATCTTTTTATGGGTCGTTGAGTTTTGAATCTGTTGTGTTTTCTGCTTTTTAGTATGCATGTATGCCTCAATTTTCTATTTGTGGATTTTATATGCATGATCTATTTGTGGGTTTTATATGCATGCTCTATTTGTGGGTTTCATGTTTTTAATTTAATATTTCTATATTTATTTTTATTTTGAATATATGTCTCAATATTTTTAGTACTATTTGGGTATTTATAATTTTCTAGTATGCAGGAGAATACTATTCTTGTATAATTTTAATACATGCTCTGTTACTACATATTATGGACCCTTTGAACAAAATCAAGAGGACAAAATCTGCTCCTAATGCACGAGCAGCCAAGTTACTTATCATGGCGCTGAAAAAGAATCAGTCCATAGAGACACATCCTAGCACAAGCAATTCTTCCCCTGTATCCGTTAAAAAGCAAGCTATTTCAAGCAACTTGCAAAAGCAATTGACAAAGAAAAGGAAGCGAGTGACAGAGAAGCCACCATCAAAGAAGAGAGAAAAACTTCAGTTGTTGAGACGTGGGCCTGTGACAATGCATAGAATTGTCAGACGAAAGATTTTGGGCATAAAAATGAGGTCTTATTCAATGAGAAAGGTGAGTCGTATGGTGATGCAGTTACGGAGATGCAATCTTATATTGGGGTTCTTGCAAGAACTAAGTCTCCAATTATGTATTCCTCGTGGAAGTTAGTTCCAAAAGAAACAAAAAATAAGATATGGGATTGTGTGAAGGTACAATATTTCATCTCACTACTTAATTATATACAACTACAGTACTATATGGCTTGTTACTCATAAAATTTTATAAATTGTTACTCATGCATATGGCGTTCGAAGTATCCCCTTCAGCGCAAAAGTTGGTGTTAAATTCTGCATGCCAAAAGTGGCGGGAGTTCAAAAGCAATCTAACTAGAAAGTATGTATTGCATTATATTCATGAACCTGAGGCGCTGAAGTATCCTCCAGAAGATTACAATTTTATTGAGAATGCTCATTGGGACATGTTCATTGCACAACGCACAACAGATGAATTTCTGGTAACTATATTTTTTGCACTATTTACGTTATCAATTTTGTGATTTTTTAGCAATTATTGACTAGAGCATCTTTTTTGCTAACACTTGAAGGCTTTTGTATAGGAAATTCATGACAAGTAATCAAAAAGAAGGGAGTTGAATAAATATAATCACCGTATGTCTTGCAAAGGTTATGCCAATCTAGAACAAGAAATGGTTAGCGATCACAAAACCTCTACTTCTTTTATTTCCTAGTTATTGCCAAGGCATTATTAGTAATATTGTTGATTTCAAACATTCTTGTACATGCAGACTGAATATGATCCCACCACAGAGATAGATAGGTCAGACACTTGGGTCCGAGCGCGTCAAGATAAAGAAGGAAATTTTCAGAATGAAAAAGTTAAAAAAGTTGCTGAAGAGATTGTAAGTCTTTCCTTTCTTTTTGAATGAAACATAGGCTACCAGATAATATCTAACTAGTTGTATATTATTTAACTTTTTTATGTTTTGATCATTTGTAGGCGAAGATGAAAAAGGCAGTTCGTGAAGGAGAAGTGACAGTTTCTGGTGTTGATGATGTTTTGGCAAACGTGCTCGGTAGCGCGGAGCACAAAGGACGAGTACGTGGACAAGGGGTTCATGTAAAACAATCAACCTACTTTAATCTTCCAAGACAAAGGAAGAAAAGGACCATGGATGAGAGAATACAAGAGAGTGTTCAAAAGTATTTGGCAGAGGAGACGAACAATATTGTGAAACAAAGAGATGCATTTTGGACATCTGAAATAGAAAAGTTGAAAGCAAGTTTTATGGTAAAGAATGTAAGGTCTGAGGGCAGTCCAAATATTGATTCACAGCAAGGGAGTTGTTCTAAGGGTGGAGATGGCATTCTGAAGGCCTTAGATGGGATTGAATGTGTGAAGAAGAAGTTGGAACTTATTGAAGATAACAATGCAAAAGAAAATAATGAGGAAGTGAAAGATGTGGAAGAAGCTGGAGCTGATGTGGAAGAAATTGGAGTTGATGTTGAATAATTTGGAGCTGATGCTGACCAAGTTGGAGCTAAAGTGGAGACTATGGTCAAAAAGGGTGTTGAGACGGAAGTCGGTTCTTTGAAGTGGATGTTAGCCGTTGGGACCCCAGACAATGTTGTTGCTTATGCAATAATAGGAAATGATGTTTTAGGTGGGGAGAAAATTCTGCACGGATTGCCACTCGCAAAAGAAAATGCACGAGTATCAATCACTCGTGTAGTCAGTGGATCTGCTGCAATTCCCGTTCCAGTCGGGGATGAAATCAAAACTGTCAATGAAGCGGTTGGAACGTACATAGCTTGGCCAAGAGACCTTATACTAGAATCGAACACATCTGTCGCACCGATGGTAGAACCTAAAAAGGTTAAACTTTGTCTAACTGTTAAATTTATAAGAGAATATTATCTAATTTTGTACATGTTCATTCACCTTTAATTTGGTTTTCATTTTTCCTTTTCAGGGAGGGAAGAAAAGTGCTGTAAAGAAATGGAAACATGTCAAGGATTGTGTCGAAGAGTATGTGGTTAAAATGGGTCCAAATTATCTTCATGCTTTAAAACGTCTGTGGATTTGGGCAAATGAAGCCTTAAGTAATGGTCAAACAACCTCTTTTAAATTGTGCCAAGAAGCTTTTGGTTCAACCAAAAAGTACTGTCTTTTTCTATCAGATGTCTACGCTTTGTGCACTGGAGGTGAAGTATCAGCCTCTATCATTTGCATCTACATTCAGTAAGTGTCAAAGTTTAAATTTATAATTGCTTATCAATGATATTGAATATGATAAAAGTATGTGTTAACTACTGCTACATTTTTAATGCAGTTTATTGCATGAAAACTTGAAAAGGAACAAGATGACACATATGGTAGCTTTTGTTGACCCTGGCACAATAGGCGCTAAATCTTGTGGTTCTGCTGCAGAAAGGTCGCGTGCTCTTGCTTATAGATTCAAAACTGCTAAGAAAGGGCAGTGCTTTCTTTTGCCATATAATCATGCGTGAGTTT
This sequence comes from Apium graveolens, assembly GCF_009905375.1. NCBI lineage: Eukaryota > Viridiplantae > Streptophyta > Magnoliopsida > Apiales > Apiaceae > Apium > Apium graveolens. Next base: position 197,243,212 of record NC_133655.1, on the reverse strand, counting down.
TTTTTTAATTTACTTTTTGCCCAATGTACTAAAAAGATAGCCTATTAATTAACTAAAAGAAAAAATGTTCTATTAACTTGTAATTTCACAAGTCTGCATTGTTGTAATATATGTTTATGTTTTGTTCATCATTTTACTAGGAATCATTGGGTTTTGAGTGTTGTCAATCCAGATGCACAAGTAGTCTATCACTTGGACCCTTTGAAGCGGCGAATTGCAAGTTCAGAATGGATGGAGGTGGTTGACAAGTGAGTAACGCATAATACTTATCTTATTTAGCAATCAATTTATTTATTTACCAAGTTCAGAATGGATGAAAGTGGATGAGTGGCTGCTAATATATATATATTTTAATATATTGTTTAAGTGCCATTAAACTGTACAAAGATAGTGTGAGAAAGATGTTAAACAGAAAAATAGTTTGGGAGAATTTGGCGATATATTTTTTTAAAGCATCTATGTTAATAGTTTTAATTCAGTGTACCATGTTACATGTAAATGTCTAAATTTGTATTCTTCAGGGAGTTCCGGTCCAGAATGAAAGCAAGGATTGTGGATTGTTTGTGATGCTCTATATGAGGGAAATATGCAAAGATAAGGAATTTGATTTTTTCTCAAAGGTAAAATAGATCTTATTTTCTTTACGACGCACTTATTTTCTTTTGTTCTCAATTTTCTAGTAAAATCTAACTTTCACTGAAATTGAAATTTTTTCAGTGGCTTCAGAGGGGTAACAACAGTTTCACCGAAGATGATATAAATGACATTAAGGATGCATGGGTAAAGTTCTTCCTGAAGCATCACACTTAGGTGTTTGGGCTTTATGGGTTTTTAGATTTTGAATTAGAACTATTCTGGGGGTTGTTTAAGTAAGAACTATTTTGGGGTTGTTTAAGTAACTAGATTTTGAAGTAGAACTGTTCTGTTATGGGATCCAATTCATGATGAATATTCTGTGAAATAGGGGGTGGTAATATTTTGGATAAATTGGGATTGTTGTCGGATGAATTGTGTGTTTGGTGAATCTTTTGTATGAATTATGTTCTGGATGCTTGGTTAATATATTAATGTTAGTTATGCTTTGTTATTATTTTATACTTGTTATAAGTTGTATCAGATAACAGTCTGGTTAATATTGTTTGTAATCACCCATTGTGGGTTTGAAGTTTAAACAATGCTTAATTGACAACTAAAGTATCGTAACATAGGAATCAGACAACGATTTTTAAAGGAGAAAAAGGTTGTGGACAAGTCCTTCACCCCACAGTTTTTAGCAAGAGAACCATTGTCTAATGTATTACACACAAATGTTTTGTTTCCAAAAACAATTGTAATAATAAGCTAGAGACAATAGAATTGCCCAAAGAATCCATTGTAATATAGTTTTCACACAAATGTTTGTTTTGGAAAACCATTGTGGTAATACTCACAACTAGGTATAGCCAACGTAGTGTTATATAGAAACACTTGTGTTGAGTTACTTCACACAATATTTTGTATTTTAGCCCCTGTCAACTATAAGGAGGAAGCACAACACTTTGTCACATGTGCACCTTTGTCTGGATTTATTTCATACAATAGTATTGTTTACGATTCTGTTGCCTGAATGAAGGAAGAACAACGCTTGTCTCAGGTGAACCGTTGTGTTAAGCATATCTAGCATGTAGTGTGCATATAAGAAACACATGTATGTGGCCCTGTCTTACGACACTCTGTTACAACAGAACACTTGCGTATACCAGCATTCTAACAATGCTTTCTTGTATCTCTGCTATTGTCTTACACCAAAACAAACAACGATTGGGTACTGTTGTCTGATATGCATATCAGACGGCACCTCAATACTCAACGGTATTAAGGGGTATCAGACAATGGTTAAAAACCATTGTGTCAGCCTGTTTTCCTTGTAGTGGGCTCTTCAAGTTCTGATTCATCAAGTTCTGATTCATCAAGTTCTGATGGGCCAAGTGCTGATAATTCTGGAAACTCAAATTCTGAAGGATCCAACTCAGAGAGCATAATTTCAAGGGGAGCATCATAAAATATTGATGAAGACAGCATGGATCATGGGGGAGCATCCAGTTCTAGAGAAAATCTTCCATCTGCGAGGAAGTGGACTCAAGCACATACACCTGACTTAATTATTGGAAATCCTGATGCAGGTGTCAGAACTAGAACAACTACATCAAATGAATGTCTTTATCACTCTTTTCTCTCTCAGACTGAACCAAAGAAAGTGGAAGAAGCTTTTCAAGATGCTGATTGGGTGCAAGCAATACAGGAAGAGTTAAATGAATTTGAAAGAAATAAAGTCTGGACCTTAGTACCAAGACCAAAAAACAGATCTGTTGTTGGTACAAAGTGGGTGTTCAGAAATAAAACTGATAGTGATGGCATAATTACAAGGAATAAAGCAAGGCTGGTTGCAAAAGGATATTCTCAATAGGAGGGAATTGATTTTGATGAAACATTTACACCAGTTTCTAGATTAGAAGCCATAAGGATATTTTTGGCTTATGCTGCTCACAAAAAGTTTACAGTCTTTCAAATGAAAATGAAAAGTGCTTTTCTCAATGAACAACTGGAAGAGGAAGTATATATTGAACAACCTCCAAGTTTTGTAGATTCAAAATTTCCTAATCATGTCTACAGACTTGACAAAGCACTTTATGGCCTTAAGCAAACTCCAAGAGCATGGTATGAGACACTAGCTCAGTTTCTTCTGGAAAATGGATTTAATAGAGGGACTATTGACAAAACATTATTTTATTTCAACCATGAAAAAAGCTTACTTTTGGTGCAGATATATGTTGATGATATCATTTTTGGTTCTACAAATGACAGACTTTGTAAAAAGTTTGACAAGCTGATGCAGTCAAGATATCAAATGAGTATGATGGGAGAACTTAGCTACTTTCTGGGCCTTCAAGTCAAGAAGAATGAAGAAGGAACTTTTATTTGTCAATCTAAGTATACCAGAAATTTGTTGAAGAAATTTGGAATACAAGATTGTTCAAGTGCATCCACTCCTATGGCCACTGCAACAAAATTGGATAAGGATACTGGTACATCAGTAGATATTACTGATTACAGAGGTATGATTGGCTCACTACTCTATCTTACTGCAAGTAGACCTGATATCATGTATGCTACCTGTCTTTGTGCAAGATTTTAAGCAGATCCAAGAGAACCTCACTTAACAGCTGTGAAAAGAATTTTCAAGTACCTTAAGGGTACAACTGACCTGGGATTGTGGTATCCTAGAGAATCAGACTTTAAGCTAATAGGTTACTCAGATGCAGATTTTGCAGGATGCAAAATTGACAGGAAAAGCACAAGTGGAAGCTGCCAATTTCTTGGAGGCGGATTAGTTTCTTGGTTTAGCAAGAAACAGAAGTCAATTTCCACATCAACTGCAGAAGCAGAATATATTGCTGCAGGAAGCTGTTGTGCAGAGATTCTTTGGATGAAGAATCAGTTACTGGATTATGGGTTAACATATTCTAAAATCCCTATTTACTGTGATAATCAAAGTGCTATTGCTATGACAGGTAATCCAGTTCAACACTCAATGACAAAGCACATCAGCATTAGGTACCACTTCATAAGGGAACATGTGGATGAAGGTACAATGGAATTGCATTTTGTTCCAACAGATCAACAACTAGCAGATATCTTCACAAAACCACTGTGTGAAGCTACTTTTACAAGATTGGTAAATGAACTTGGAATGGTTTCAGGTTCTTTCTCTAAATCTGCTTAGTTTATGTTCTGATACATCAGACTTTATGATCAGTATTTACAGATATTACTATCCTTGTGTATTCTGTGCTTAAATTGAAATTTGCTTAAGTGCTGATTGTTGTCTGATGTAAATTTCTAAATTCTGATAGTGATATGCATGTCTCTGTGACTATTCAATCCAATGAGGATAATTGTGCTAGATGCTGAACTAGTAGTCTTTTATATACTAAAGATCCCATGTTTGAAGTAATTGTTTATGTGGAAATCTTTTAACACAAGCAAATTCTGATATTGAGCTTAGTTAAGTTTACTTTGTGAATCTTATTACTAAGTCAAAAACTAGAATAGTGCTTCTTATCTGTTAAGTTCCGATGTTAGTAAATCTGGTGAATGTACTAAGTGCTGATAAGCCTCACTTATCAAAAGAAAAAGAAAAGAAAAGAAATAAAAATCAGGTACTCCTTTGAGATCTAGAGTAAAAATGTGGAAGGGAAGACCCAAGTGCATTGCTGGTATTAAGTAATATGCATTAGAAAATCAAAATAAATATTTTCTTGGTGTCTTTTCACACTCTATGATTACTGGAGAAATACTCTAATAATAACATAAATTCTGATAAGCAGTCGTGACTCACTTATACTGAGAAGCCACTGTAAAATGAAATTTCAAAAGATGCATACAATGAGCACAAAACAGTTGAGGTGGACTCATGCATGAACTCATTCTATAGTAGACTTCAGAATAATGACAGATTTTGAGCAAAGTTCTTAGTTATGCCTTATTTCTAAGATGTACTGAAGTGAATCAAACTTTAATCTTTATCTGATATTTAGCTTACTGCACACACATACACCCCATATGAATGATGAAAATTACTGTGGTGATAAATGTTATTTTAGATGAACAGTTTAAGTGTCAGTTACATAAATTCTGAGGACAAGTTATGATGGAAATTCTGATGATTAAGTTCTGAAGCAACGAAATCAGTATTTGTGTGAAGAATTACAGAAATAGACTTTTCAAGTTAAGGAGTCATGTTCTGATGACTGTTAAGTTCTGATATAAGTCTAAGTTCTGATATTAAATCCTGATTCTTTACTTGACTTATTTGTGGTTAAATCTGAAACAGTCATATTTAAAATCAGAATATATTTGGGTGAGATATAAACATTTAACATAATTTGGGTTAGTGGTACTCGTATATACACAGTAATTTTTACTTGTTTCGTGTGCTCATTAACTCCTGTTTTAAGCTTCCAATGGCTGTCATAATTACTCATCGGTCTAGGGAGACGAGGCTTCACTTCTTTTCGTTTCACATTCCCTGCACCTCTTGGTCTTCCCTTGTCTATATAATTGACCAATAATCCTTCAGTAAAAATCAATTCTTTCTTCTCTCAAACAATGACTCAGTTTGGTTGGTTTTACTGCTATGGCTCAGACAAGGTGACTATCTGGAACAATGGAGTTCCAACTCGTTATCCTATAAACAACATTCCTTTTAATCTCTAGATTCAATTTCCAGAAATCATTAAAAATGATTTGTTGACTGTTCAAAGAGATCTTCATCTCCGTTCTCTTCGTCAGCAGGAGAGAATCATTCGTCTTGCTATTCTTTTTATTGAAGATAGGAAGAAGAATTAATTGCTATTATCATGTTTCTCTTCACTATCAGCTTTGTCAGTCTTTTAGACTAAGACTAAGGCTGTTGATGTTAGGGATTCGAGACTAGGGCAATCTTGTAATTTTCTGCATGTAATTTAAGTTTCATGAAATGTATTCGTTTGATATATTAATGAAATTTTACTTTATTGCAAGATTTTGTCTCTGAGTCGTTTCATATTCTGATGACCTTTTAAATTCTGATAATAATCAAGTTCTGATGACCTTTTAAATTATGATAATAATCAAGTTCTAATGCTGACGTGGCAGTATTCATTTACTTGGTTTATTTTTGGTCATTACCTCAACGGTCATATTTTCCAGAATATTGGTTTATGAGAGATAAATCAGTAATAATCATTTATTTAGTGGGAACAGTTTTTAAAAAAAAAAACTGAACGTGCAAAGTAATAATTGCTTATTTATCGTGCCCATTAACTTTTGCCTTAACTCTTGCATGTTTGACAGGTTTAAAGGTCTGTTCCACTCCTCATTAACTGCTGTAATGTGGGTTGTCTAAGTAAAAGAGATAAAAGATTTTCAAATCTTTTATTCATATTATTATTCTATTTCACTCTCTCTCTTTTCTTATTCTCTCTCACTTTTTCTGACGGTTTCTTTACAGACATTTTATCAAACACCTTACAGGAAATTTTATTTCTCACTTATTTCTGATGGCGCCCAAGGATTTAATTGTTTATGGAGCCAAGTTTGTACCAAACAACTATGCTGCAATCTTGAACAAGGCTGAAGCTCCATCATATTTGAACTTTGTGCAAGATTTCTTAGCAAACAGTGAGATTGGGTATGCTTTGACCCAACCTCAAGCTATTTCAAGCCAACAAGTACTGACATTTTGGCGGACTGGGCATTTTGATAATGGTGGTGCTACTGGTACTCCAAGCATAGTATTTGAAGTAAATGATGTTGAGCATGTGGTTACTCCTGCAGCAGTTCGTAAAGCTCTTCACTTACCAGAAGGCAGTACGTTCTCAACAGTGGAGGACCCTATTCTATAGCAGCTTATGGCTAGTTTGGGCTATGAGAGACGTTTGGGAAAGCTTGGACAACTGAAAAGAGCAAATATCAGGAAGGAATGGAGATTTTTCTTTGATTGTATCACTAAGGCATTCGCCAATAAGTGCTCCAACTTTGATGCCATTTCAATTATGAGTCAGCAAATCGGGTATGCTCTTATTCATCAAACTCACTTTGATTTTGCAAGTGTTGTGCTAGGTTTCATAGGGGATAGGATGACAGAGGATAGGAATGTAGTATACTTTACTAGATTCTGTCAGCTTATATATACTTTTTGTGCTGATGAACCCCAACCTACCACTGATTTAATTCCACCCTTTAAGCTTGCAAAGAGGGCTTTTAATGATTTGTTAAATGCTGACATTAAGAAAAAAGTGGTTAGACCCTTACAGATGCCTCAGTCTGTAAAACAGATCCTGGTAAATGCTGATCCACAAACCTACACATCTGTTTACCCTGATGTTCAACCCACCAACACATCCCAGCCACCACAACAGCCATCAGAACATACCACAAATACACCTCAAGCTTCTCAACCTCAACCTACTCAACCTTCAATCAGGGCATATTTCAAACCATCACAGACATCTCAACCTTCACCATCAGCATATCCTGTGAAGCCTTCATCTTCCAAACCCAAGAGGACTAAGACAGTACCTCAGACTCAACAGAAGAGAAGGAAACTTGTTCTGAGAGATGAGTCAGACAATGAGGAACAGGTTCCCATGTCTGAACCTGTAGTAATAGAAGCTGAGAAGGTCTCTTCTCAGAGGGATACTGAAATTGGGAGTTCTAGGCCCTTAAAAAGGCTTAGAAAGCTAAATTATGATGATGAAGCTCCCAAAGTCTCTAGTTCTACAAAGAGACATAAGAAGCAAAGAGCCAGGAGGGCTGTCAGTGTATCATTACACTCTGAAGAAACTCTGGAAGAAGCAGCTAAGGAAGGGGGTCAGGAATCTCTGATCCCAACAGCACCAATTGTTATTGAATTACTTCCTTCAGCACAACCAGAAACTGCTCAAGACAGAGTGCCTACTCCTCCTGTGTCACCTATAATTGAACAAGTACATACTGATGACCCAAGTACAAGTGCTGAGATTGATATTCATAACTTGATTGTGCCTGAGATTCTGTACTTGGAAGCTCCACCAACTCAAATCACTCCACCAACAACACCAATTCTAGATGCTGATTTTAATGAAGATATTCCTTCTACACCAATTCCGAATATGGATGATGAAAATCAGAATTTAGGTGGGCATCAAGGTTTGGCTGTTGATCAGAACTTAGTTGGAGATCAGCACTTAGAGGATGATGTTGAAGCCTCAATAGCCTCTCATACTATTCTTTTATCAGAGGATGCTGATGATGCTGATTCTATAAGTTCTGATGCTACTATTAAAGAAACTACTGGTGAAGCTATTGACAATCTAGATGCTGATGCAGCTGGTCCATCAGGACATGCACCTCAACAAATTGTTCATAAAGCTGACTTAGTCAAGAAGTTTGTTACAGGGGAAACACCAATACCTTGGAGTGAAACTCCTAGAGGAAAGGAGTGGACTAAAGAATGGAACTCAGTTAGTTTTGTTCCTTCTAAAAAGATTCTTGCTGAGCATCTTGCAAAAGCTGATGAAATGCTGATTAATTATGATTTCAAGGCACATCTGAGAGTTACTGCATTGAGTACGAGGCACCTTCAAGGTCAAAACTCAATAACTCATGACAAGGTGAATAAAATTCAAGAAAACTTGATCCAGCAAGATATGAATCTGAAACTTGAAAAGAACAGATTTTTCAAGCCAGCCTTTGACAGAATTGCCTACATTGAGAAAACTCAGGAGAAACAACAAACTCAAATTGAATAAATTCTGAAGAATCAATCTTCTCATTAAAATCAACTCAATGAGATCCAATCCTCAGTGAAATTGCTTCTCTCTCTTCTTTTACCTGCTGATGCCAAAAAGGGGGAGAAAGTAATTAAGTCCAAATGCAAAATTGTTAAGACACTGAAGGGAAATGATGATGAAAAAGATGACCAGGGAAACTCTGGAATGGGTGGAGGTCATGGTCAAGGTAAAGGTTTTTCATCAAGCAAAGCTGGAACTACAAGTCAAAGAACAAGTTCTGATATTGGGAGAAGAATAAGTTCTGATACTGGTAAAAGGATAAGTTCTGATGAACATCTGGAACTTGATGAGGAAATTTCAAGATCGTTATTTCTGAAAGAAAATCTAGGAATGGACTTTGAGAGTCTAAAGGAAGAAGAAGCTAGATTTAAGTTAGAAAAAGTCAACTCGAAATCTAAAGGTTCTGTTGTTGAAAAAAAACTTCCTAAGGCTAAAGGCATTGTGATAAAAGAACGGACAAATCCTGAGGCAACTAAAGCCAAATCACAAATGGAGATAGATCCAAGGTCCAAGGGAAAAGAAAAAGTTGATGAACCTGTAAAGGTTTATGTGCCATTCATGGATGAAGAAATATCTGATGAAGATGCTAGTCTTACTCTGATACAAAAGAAGATTTCTCAAACAACCTCTGACATAGCTCAAGTTGTTCAGAGTCAAGATATAGTAATTTCTGATATGACACTGAAGCAAGCAACCTCTGACATAGCTCAAGTTGGCTTGATATCAGAAGATAAGTTAAATGAAACCTCTGACACTGCTCATGTTAAACCCTCAAAGTTACTCCTACCAGGATTCACCAAAGCTAAACAGACTCAACCTTTAAAGACTGCAACAAGTGGTTTTGAAGCAAGAGTGGTTACAGGAAAAGAAGCAAGAGATAAATCTAGATTGGGTAGTGCTGATGAAAGAAGAATACAGAACACAACAAATGATCCAACTTCTTTAAGTGAACCAGGTGTTGGAGCAACTCCTGAAAGATTGAATCAGCTTGAATCTGTATAAATGGTTTACCATACATTCTTGAAAGAACACATCTTGTTATATTTTATGACAGATGGAAGGGTATACCATATTAGGCAGAATGCTATACCACTGAAGTATTTTGAGAAACTAGAACATGTTCTATTCCTACTTCAAGTGAAGAACAGATTAACAGATAGTGCTGCAAATTATTTGAAGACTCAAATTCAGAGACAGAAGAAGCTTTATTCTGTAAAGTCTGACAACACATACTGTCCTAAGTACAGAGATCACAAGGGTGATATTGTCGAGATGAAGTCTAACTCTGCTAAGATTATAACTGTAATATGTAATAGATGATGTCAAAGATTACTGGAGCTAAGAATGTCATTAGCATCTTTGATCATAGTATGGAGCAAATCAGATGGACATATGATCTGAGTAGAAGATTAATGAACAGTTATCTTCAGTAATCAGTTAAACTTGGGGTTAGTCTTGTTAACAGGAATGAATTTGTGATAAGCAATCTTCTCACAAATTGGGAGAGATTGTTGTGCAAGACATGCCTGTATCATAACTTGACAACCCTAAGATTAGTTGTATTGTAACCTTAATCTGTAATTTATACTTGTAACACTTAATGTCTGTAAAATGTAAATGGAGCAGACTGAAGCATTTTTCCCTAAACAGTGTCAAGCCTAAGAATTCTATCTGGAAGAAGATCAAGAAGGTCATGCCTCAGAAGAATTATGAAGAAGCTTGGAGTTGAATAATTCTGTTTGGTGAAAAACATTCTAAGTCAAGATCTCTACAAGTCACAGAATTAGTGTTATAGAGAAGTCATTCGAGAACTCAGAAAGACCTATCGAGAACTCAGAAAGACCTATCGAGAACTCAGGAATTGTCTATCAAGAACTCAGGAATTGTCTATCGAGAACTCAAGAATTGTCTATCGAGAACTCAGGAATTGTCTATCGAGAACTCAGGAAATCGACAAGTCAGATACCCATTCGAGAACTTAGAGATATCGACAAGTATACATTCATTAGAGAACTCTGAGTTATCGATAAGCCAAAGTCCATTAGAGAACTCTGAGTTATCGATAAACCAAAATTCACTAGAGAACTCAGAGTTGTCGATAAGTCAAGTCAACAATGAAGTTTCAGAGATATCGACAAGCCAACATGCCTATCAAGATGTTGAGTTCTCTACAGCTTAATTGGAGATCTCGAAGTGAAGAAATTTCTCTAAGTACAGAATTACAGAACTGTTCAATATCCAAGGTTGCAAATCAACAAACAATTCACACAGCTGAATTGACAAGTCTACAAAAAGCAACTTGAGAGATGTGCAAGATTAATGGTAAAGATTAACTGACAGAGGAGGATTAAAGTAAACACGGGATGCTAAAGATATGCTAAGCCAGAAATGGAAGATATGCTTTTCTATAAATAGAAATGACAAGTGACAGTTTAGAAAAGCTAATAGCATATTTATTATCCACTGTGTAAACCAGCAGTTAACTGAGTTATAAAGTTAACACTGGTTCTCTAGTTAGAAGTAATAATTGAGATCAAATTTCTTGTATTCTCTCTCAAGAAAGAAGCTAAGTTCTAAACCAAGAACTTAGAGATTTTGTAGCAAAACACTGCTTGATTTTTAATATAAAATTAAGTGAGTTTTGAAGATCTTTGTTTTACATATTTGTATTGTTATTTATGGTTAACATCTATTCTACAAAAACATTAATAACAACCAACTGTTAAACCCAAAGTCGATCAAAAAGTAAACATTCAAGCCAAAACACATTCACCCCCCTGTGTTGTATTCATATCTAACAATAACTACATTTCTGGGTTATAAAGTTGTGGAAGTCAATCTTGAGTCTGACAAGGCATATTTGATCAGACTAGATCAGGATATAAGGAAAGCTAGAATAAATGATCTCAGGGCTGCTATCTTTCAAATTGGTGAAGATACAGTTGAATTGAAGAATGCTAAAAGGAGGATGGTTAATGAATTTGAATATGCTGAGAGAAGTCTTTTAAGGAATTATCTCAGAACAAATCATGATATCAAAGAGATCAGTAATTGAAGCCAAGTCAAGATCTACAACTGCTTAAATTCTGATGTGTATACAGACTGAAGCGGTTATCAGAAGTTAAAGATGGTAAAGCTACAAGGACTATAAGTTGTAGTTATCTAGTCAAATTCTCATGCATTTGTACTTAATGTTTTTGACATCATCAAATATCTGTTAAACTTGTATATTATGCTAATTTATAAGTCGGGGGAGATTGTTAGATATATTTGATAATGTCATGACTAATATGATTTGTTAGGTCCCAATGTGTTTGTAGAAGGGGGGTTGAATACAAACAATACCGAATAATTGAATTAAGTGCGGAATAAAAAAATTGAAACAAAATTCAAGTTAAATAAAAATATTATTAAACTTGAAAGGTGTTACAACAACGGTATCGATTACAAGGGATTAATCTCAAATTAATTATCACAAATCTAGAATAAATTTGACATGAACTTTTTCTATTTTTGCAATAAAAAGAATCAAATGCTAAACGTAATTTGAGATTAAGTTCTAGGGATTTTGATCCGCTAGATAGTTACACAAGAACAAGAGAATGATTTCTAGTTGTTTGGATTTAACTTTAAAACTAGAAATGATGATCTTGAAGTTTGTAGATGAAAAGATGAAATATTGCTTCTGCTTCTTCTTTTTTTGTTCTTGAATAAGTGCGTTCTGTATCTTAGTCTTGAATGTCTGTTGCTGCTTCTGTCTTTATAATTCAATCAACAGAATCACTTGAACTGGAATGACAATCGGTTGAACTAGCAAGACAATCTGCTGAACCAGTAGAACTTTCGGTATGACAATCAGTTTAAGCTAGTATGACTTTCGGCAAGACTATCTGTTGAACTAGCAAGACTATCAAACTGAACTAGCAAGACTATCTCCTTTCAGTAGAACTTTCGGTGAGACAATTGAAATGACTTGGCATGACAATCGGTATGACAATCCAGATTGTCATGCTAGTTCAATTTCAATTGTCTTGCTGAATTAAAGCTGATTTTAATCCAATTAAAATTCTGAAAATTTTTAATATTAATTCAGAATTAATTAATCAATTAATTTAATTAATAAATAAATTAATCTTTACTGATATAATTTATTTTCTTAATAAATTATATGACTTAATTAATTAATAGAGAATTAATACTAATCTTGAGCAGCAACCACTCTTCTGAAAATCTTCTGAAAATCACTGAGAATTATGAATCAATTCCACCACTTCAATATTGACACTCGAAGTACTGTCTGGTTCATGAGTGACTAACTTCCGTGACGTTTCTTCGTGTCTTGACTTTGACACTTTGATTTTCTTCAGATTAAATCCTTGTAATTCTCTGATACCCTGACGAGATCTCTGTCACTTGATTAAATCCACAATCTTGATTTGTATCACTGAGGCTTGATCAATTTCTTGAACTTCTTCCAGTGAAGTAATTCCTCAAGTCTGTAGATGAACCTTGTTTCTAAATCCTTTGACAGATGTTACTTTGTGAGATCTCTTTGACGGTAGATCCACTATTTACTTATTACATTCTTATTTGAGTTGAGTTAAATCCTCGAATATACAAATAGGCTATGACATATGCCTTACAATCTCCCCCTATTTGTTTGTTAGACAATAACAGCAAATACCTAGAGGATAACTCAACTAACAAATAAGAAAAAGATATAAACAGAAATGCAAAGTAAATAGCAGAAAAGTTCTGGATAACATTTAACATTTTCCAGATTCCAAATAGATGTTCCTCTAGACTGAACATATCTTCAAGTAGTTTCATCTTCATTTGTACAACCACATTTCCTGTTGAGAAGCACATATCTCTCTTGCTTCTCCCTCTATGAGAATTAACTGATTAAAGAAGATCACCTCCATTTACCACATCTCCCATACAATAGGATCCGTATTTACAAACAACAATGGTGTGGTGTAGTGTACATATGTAGGATCTTTTTCTTCCTCCCTGTTATTTGGTAATTATTAGGTCCCAATGTGTTTGTAGAAGGGGGGTTGAATACAAACAATACCGAATAATCGAATTAAGTGCAGAATAAAAAAATTGAAACAAAATTCAAGTTAAATAAAAATATTATTAAACTTGAAAGGTGTTACAACAACGGTATCGATTACAAGGGATTAATCTCAAATTAATTATCACAAATCTAGAATAAATTCGACAAGAACTTTTTCTATTTTTGCAATAAAAAGAATCAAATGCTAAATGCAATTTGAGATTAAGTTCTAGGGATTTTGATCCGCTAGATAGTTATACAAGAACAAGAGAATGATTTCTAGTTGTTTGGATTTAACTTTAAAACTAGAAATGATGATCTTGAAGTTTGCAGATGAAAAGATGAAATATTGTTTCTACTGCTTCTTTTTTTGTTCTTGAATAAGTGTGTTCTGTATATTAGTCTTGAATGTCTGCTGCTGCTTCTGTCTTTATAATTCAATCAATAGAATCACTTGAACTGGAATGACAATCGGTTGAACTAGCAAGACAATCTGCTGAACCAGTAGAACTTTCGGTATGACAATCAGTTTAAGCTAGTATGACTTTCGGGAAGACTATCTGTTGAACTAGCAAGACTATCAAACTGAACTAGCAAGACTATATCCTTCCAGTTGAACTTTCGGTGAGACAATTGAAATGACTTGGCATGACAATCGGTATGACAATCCAGATTGTCATGCTAGTTCAATTTCAATTGTCTTGCTGAATTAAAACTGATTTTAATCTAATTAAAATTCTAAAAATTCTTAATATTAATTCAGAATTAATTAATCAATTAATTTAATTAATCAATAAATTAATCTTTTCAGATATAATTTGTTTTCCTAATTAAATTATATGACTTAATTAATTAATAGAGAATTAATATTAATCTTGAGCAGCAACCACTCTTCTGAAAATCTTCTGAAAATCACTGAGAATTATGAATCAATTTCACCACTTCAATGTTGACACTCGATGTACTGTCTGGTTCATGGGTGACTAACTTCCTTGACGTTTCTTCATGTATTGACTTTGACACTTTGATTTTCTTCAGATTAAATCCTTGTAATTCTCTGATACCCTGACGAGATCTTTATCACTTGATTAAATCCACAATCTTGATTTGTATCACTGAGGCTTGATCAATTTCTTGAACTTCTTCCAGTGAAGTAATTCCTCAAGTCTGTAGATGAACCTTGTTTCTGAATCCTTTGACAGATGTTACTTTGTGAGATCTCTTTGACGGTAGATCTACTATTTACTTATTACATTCTTATTTGAGTTTAGTTAAATCCTCGAATATACAAATAGGCTATGACATATGCCTTACAATATCCCCTATTTGTTTGTTAGACAATAAAAATAAATACCTAGAGGATAACTCAACTAACAAATAAGAAAAAGATATAAACAGAAATGCAAAGTAAATAGCAGAAAAGTTCTGGATAACATTTAACATTTTCCAGATTCCAAATAGATGTTCCTCTAGACTGAACATATCTTCAAGTAGTTTCATCTTCATTTGTACAACCACATTTTCTGTTGAGAAGCACATATCTCTCTTGCTTCTCCCCCTATGAGAATTAACTGATTAAAGAAGATCACCTTCGTTTAGCACATCTCCCGTACAATAGGATCCGGAGTTACAAACAACAATGGTGTGGTGTAATGTACATATGTAGGGTCTTTTTCTTCCTCCATGCTATTTGGTAATTGTTAGGTCCCAATGTGTTTGTAGAAGGGGAGGTTGAATACAAACAATACTGAATAATCGAATTAAGTGCGGAATAAAAAAATTCAAACAAAATTCAAGTTAAATAAAAATATTATTAAACTTGAAAGGTGTTACAACAACGGTATCGATTACAAGGGATTGATCTCAAATTAATTATCACATATCTAGAATAAATTCGACATGAACTTTTTCTATTTTTTCAATAAAAAGAATTAAATGTTAAACGCAATTTGAGATTAAGTTCTAGGGATTTTGATCCGCTAGATAGTTACACAAGAACAAGAGAATGATTTCTAGTTGTTTGGATTTAACTTTAAAACTAGAAATGATGATCTTGAAGTTTGCAGATGAAAAGATGAAATATTGCTTCTGCTTCTTTTTTTTTGTTCTTGAATAAGTGTGTTCTGTATCTTAGTCTTGAATGTATGCTGCTGCTTCTGTCTTTATAATTCAATCAACAGAATCACTTGAACTGGAATGACAATCGGTTGAACTAGCAAGACAATCTGCTGAACCAGTAGAACTTTCGGTATAACAATCAGTTTAAGCTAGTATGACTTTCGGCAAGACTATCTGTTGAACTAGCAAGACTATTAAACTAAACTAGCAAGACTATCTCCTTCCAGTAGAACTTTCGGTGAGACAATTGAAATGACTTGGCATGACAATCGGTATGACAATCCAGATTGTCATGCTAGTTCAATTTCAGTTGTCTTGCTGAATTAAAACTAATTTTAATCCAATTAAAATTCTGAAAATTCTTAATATTAATTCAGAATTAATTAATCAATTAATTCAATTAATCAATTAATTCAATTAATCAATAAATTAATCTTTGCAGATATAATTTATTTTCTTAATTAAATTATATGACTTAATTAATTAATAGAGAATTAATACTAATCTTGAGCAGCAACCACTCTTCTGAAAATCTTCTGAAAATCACTGAGAATTAAGAATCAATTCCACCACTTCAATGTTGACATTCGATGTACTGTCTGGTTCATAAGTGACTAACTTCCATGACGTTTCTTCATGTCTTGACTTTGACACTTTGATTTTCTTCAGATTAAATCCTTGTAATTCTCTGATACCCTGACGAGATCTCTGTCACTTGATTAAATCCACAATCTTGATTTGTATCACTGAGGCTTGATCAATTTCTTGAACTTCTTCCAGTGAAGTAATTCTTCAAGTCTGTAGATAAACCTTGTTTCTGAATCCTTTGACAGATGTTACTTTGTGAGATCTCTTTGATGGTAGATCCACTATTTACTTATTACATTCTTATTTGAGTTGAGTTAAATCCTCGAATATACAAATAGGCTATGACATATGCCTTACAATCTCCCCCTATTTGTTTATTAGACAATAACAACAAATACCTAGAGGATAACTTAACTAACAAATAAGAAAAAGATATAAACAGAAATACAAAGTAAATAGCAGAAAAGTTCTGGATAACATTTAACATTTTCCAGATTCCAAATAGATGTTCCTCTAGACTGAATATATCTTCAAGTAGTTTCATCTTCATTTGTACAACCACATTTCCTATTGAGAAGCACATATCTCTCTTGCTTCTCCCCCTATGAGAATTAACTGATTAAAGAAGATCACCTTCATTTACCACATCTCCCGTACAATAGGATCCGCAGTTACAAACAACAATGGTGTGGTGTAGTGTACATATGTAGGATCTTTTTCTTCCTCCCTGCTATTTCTCCCCCTTAGTTGAGGAATCCTCCAAACTTTTACTTAAGCTTTTATCTCCCCCTTAGAGAAGGAATGTATGTCGTTGTCTGAAGGAGTTCTCATATTTCACTGGGTTGGAAAAGAAATAACAAGTAGTTTCTCTTTCTTCCTCACTGTGAGTGTGTGATTCTGTTTAGTGTACCTCACATGTGTTTCACTCTTTTCTCCACTCGTGTTTACACTCATTCTCACAAGTGTATCACTCCTCTCATAGCTCCAACATTCAGTTGTACCTGCAAGGAAAATCACATTAGCCATCCTTAAGGAGGTCATAGGTGGTTCAATGGGAGTTCGCAAATCCACATCCTTGTTAAACTCGTCAGATGAATCTGAGTCATAATCTACAAGTTGCTAGTTTCCCTTTTAGGGTTCCAGATTTGAATTCTGGGAAGGTAAACAATGATCCAACGAATTTAGCATAAAGATCAAAGTTCCCTTCTAATGTTTGTGAAGACATTTCCTTGTGACTCATCAGGTAATATCTGAATCATTGTCAACAAGTTATCGATCTGCACCTATGTCAGATCCACTATCCGTAAATGCATCAAGGGGATTTAAGCCTGGGGAGGTAGACACTGACCACTGACATATGGCTTTTGGATCAGTATCCTCTCCTAACACCTGTAAAGGCAATTGGTCCATTAACGAACCTTGAACAATCAAATATGACCTTAAAATGGTTGAAACTCTTGTTTCCGTCAACTCATCCTTTGTGTGTGTAACCTTTCCTTGTGCATCAAGAATTGTTTATGTGTGAAGTGGTGACACTACATTGGATACCCTGGCCGACAGGCAAATTTTAATAGACGCACCCTGTTGAGAGAATGAATCTAGTAACTGTTTTTGTGCCTTTTCAGCCATTACATCTTTTTGAGAAGATGTATGGGGGCTAGCAGTTGTCTCGGTTTAAATACTACTAATCTTTGTAGGAGACAGAGCTGCTGGGTTGACTTCGGAACCTTCCTTATGTGATGCACTAAGGAACTATCTCCCTCACGCTCATTCATACTTCATTTTAGTGGTAAGAGAGTGTTGGTTGGTTCTATTTTTATGTTTGTCTTTACAGTGTGGGATAGATGTTGTGGGTTTTCAACCTCATGACTATCAATGAAAGAAAGTCATTGGAGACTGAATATGTATCACAGAACATATGGCACTATAGAGATAAAATGTACTTAAGATCTATAATGAATGAAAATTATACATTTAATCTTTTGAGAGAAATGATGTACAATAGTGATTTCAAAAGATTTTAATGAAATAATAAATCACTAAAGTAGAAAGAAGTTTGATTTTCAATGATAACATTACCAACTTACAAACAGCCATATCCCTCAGATAAACCTTTGTTGTTATCTCCAAAGGTAACCAGTGGGCCAGCTTTCTCAACCACATTTGATAGCAGGGCTCTATCTCCGGTCATGTCTTTGATGATCCACTGTCAAGAATCCACACTACCGGTTCCACCTATTTAATGCCCTGCACTACAAATGGATTAGACCTTCTTTGGAACCCAAACTTGGTTGGGCCCGGCATACTTGTAGAATTGTCCTTTGTCAGGCAAAACAACATTTTTAATTTTCATGGTCTCAACTTTCTCAATGACTGAACATTTGACCTTGTAAACAGCCTTAACAAATTTCTTTTTAGGCTTAGGCACAAATGTCTCCTTTCTAGCCTTAGAAGGACTAGCAGTCTTAGACCTATCATGCTTCCTATTATTCACATGCTGACGATGAGTAATCTTATCACTAGAAATATGCTCACCATTAAAATAAGCATACATCAAATTAAAAGCACAAGACATATAATTAGCAACACCACATGCTTTATGAGAGGGATTAACAACAGGCAAAATATGCATGGTAGACATGGCAGTTTTGTTATCCAACTCATGTGTGTCTGAGTTAGTCTGAGTTGCTTTCACAACTTTGACTGGAACTTTCGACACACTTGACTTGGAAACAACCTTCTCATTAGCATGATCTTCAGCACGTATTTCTTCTTGAATAATAGAGGAGGTCGCATCAAATGGTTCAGCAATTGATGTTTTATAGAGGGGTTTATCAACACCCTTAAGCACATGTGGTACTTCCCTACCTTTAGCACATACATGAGGAGGGGAGTTTATGCCTAATTCTCCAATAGCAGCATTGTAATCATAACCTATTCCAGATGTTTGATTAACAGCTTGCTTACTGTAGAACTCTTTAGCCTTCGAACAAGAATTGAAGTAGGTTCTAACCTTAGTCTCAAGACCGGTGATCTTGTCTTTGAGAATAGTTTCGAGTTGTCTATAACAGTTAACTCTATTCTCTAGAAAAGATACTTGTTCTTTTAACTTGTCTTGATTAATGTGCACAAGTCTTAATTCATTGACCTCTTTCTCAAGGTCTTTGATCTGCTGACTTAACAGTTCATTATCACAATGAGCACAATCTAAGGAACCTCCTGGATGATAAACTAATTCAGAATCAGTAAATTTTACCTCTTTTCTTGACAATGAAGTTTTTCCATCAATAGCCATAAGAGCAAGATTCGCATCTTCTTCATCTTCACTATCAGTATCATCCCAGCTTCTTCCCTTTGTCAGGTAAGCCCTTTCAGGGTTACTCTTCTGATTTGAATCATAAGAACCTTACTTGTTTTGGCTTCCTGCATTCTGTGGCAAAGTGTCCCAACTCATTGCAGTTATAGCAACTAATGGTGCTCCGATCAACCATCCCTGTTTTGTATCCACCACTACTGGTGTTAGAGGATGAAGATCCACCTGTCTGGAATCTGTTGTAGTTGGACTTGTACTTGAACTTGGGATTTCTCTTGAATCTTACATTGGAGAATCTCTTGACAATCTGGGCCATTGACTCATCTTCCAATTGCTCCAGCTCTTCCAAGGAATAAAAATCATCACTGGATTGATTTGTAGTAGGAGGATCATATTCTGCTACTAACACATTTTCCTCAGCCTTGGAAAACTATACCATTCTCTCCGACTGTTGAGATTGTTGTTGTTGTTGACCTTCAGCTACAAGAGCAGTAGATGTGCTGACCATTCTATCTTTCCCGTAGACTTTCTCCTGCTGAATCTGCTCCAATTCATAGATTTTTAACACACCATAGAGTCTATCCAAAGAAATCTCACTCAGATCTCTAGCTTCTCTTATGGCAGTGATTCTATGCTCAAGATGAGTTGGCAGTGTTAAAAGGAACTTTTTGTTGACCTCCCTGATTGAATAATATTTTCCATTTATGTTCATATTGTTGATCAATGCATTGTACCTCTCAAACACTTCAGTAATTCCTTCTCCTGGATTGGATTTAAAATGTTCATACTCAGAGGTTAGGATCTCCAACTTGTTCTCCCAAACTTCCTCTGTACCTTCATTAATCACCTCAATAGTTTCCCAGATGTGTTTGGAATTTTTACAGTTCATCACATGTCTGTTCATCAAGGGATCGAGGGAATCAACTAAAATTAACTGAAGGCTGGCATCCAAGGAGGCTTCTTCTTTTTCAGAAGGAGAAAAATCCTCAGGCTCTTTTGGATAGGTTCTAGCTTTGGTAATCACAACATCATCTATTATCACCTCTGGTTCAATAACCATCGGAGTTTTTGGACCCTTCTTTAACAAGTTCAGATATTTGGGATTTGCAACTTGTAAAAACAAGAGCATCTTCTTCTTCCACATAATATAATTTTCTTTATCAAATAGTGGAATTTTAACGGTTCTAACTTTTTGTGAAGTCATTATGAATTTTTTTGAATAAATAAAAATTCAAGGAGTTGAAAAATCATAAAAATCTAGGATCTTGATTTGTTCGTTAATCAGAAAGCTCTGATACCAATTGTTAGGTCCCAATGTGTTTGTAGAAGGGGGTTTGAATACAAACAATACCGAATAATCGAATTAAGTGGGGAATAAAAAAATTGAAACAAAATTCAAGTTAAATAAAAATATTATTAAACTTGAAAGGTGTTACAACAACGGTATCGATTACAAGGGATTAATCTCAAATTAATTATCACAAATCTAGAATAAATTCGACATGAACTTTTTCTATTTTTGCAATAAAAAGAATCAAATGCTAACCGCAATTTGAGATTAAGTTCTAGGGATTTTGATCCACTAGATAGTTACACAAGAACAAGAGAATGATTTTTAGTTGTTTGGATTTAACTTTAAAACTAGAAATGATGATCTTGAAGTTTGCAGATGAAAAGATGAAATATTGCTTCTGCTTCTTTTTTTTGTTCTTGAAAAAGTGTGTTCTGTATCTTAGTCTTGAATGTTTGTTGTTGCTTCTGTCTTTATAATTCAATCAATAGAATCACTTGAACTGGAATGACAATCGGTTGAACTAGCAAGACAATCTGTTGAACCAGTAGAACTTTCGGTAGGACAATCAGTTTAAGCTAGTATGACTTTCGGCAAGACTATCTGTTGAACTAGAAAGACTATCAAACCGAACTAGCAAGACTATCTCCTTCCAGTAGAACTTTCGGTGAGACAATTGAAATGACTTGGCATGACAATCGGTATGACAATCCAGATTGCCATGCTAGTTCAATTTCAATTGTCTTGCTGAATTAAAACTGATTTTAATCCAATTAAAATTCTGAAAATTCTTAATATTAATTCAGAATTAATTAATCAATTAATTCAATTAATTAATAAATTAATTTTTGCAGATATAATTTATTTTCTTAACTAAATTATATGACTTAATTAATTAATAGAGAATTAATACTAATCTTGAGCAGCAACCACTCTTCTGAAAATCTTCTGAAAATCACTGAGAATTATGAATCAATTCCACCACTTTAATGTTTACACTCGATGTACTGTCTGGTTCATAAGTGACTAACTTCCGTGACGTTTCTTCATGTCTTGACTTTGACACTTTGATTTTCTTCAGATTAAATCCTTGTAATTCTCTGATACCCTGACGAGATCTATGTCACTTGATTAAATCCACAATCTTGATTTGTATCACTGAGGCTTGATCAATTTCTTGAACTTCTTCCAGTGAAGTAATTCCTCAAGTCTGTAGATGAACCTTATTTCTGAATCATTTGACAGATGTTACTTTGTGAGATCTCTTTGACGGTAGATCCACTATTTACTTATTACATTCTTATTTGAGTTGAGTTAAATCCTCGAATATAAAAATAGGCTATGACATATGCCTTACATGATTTGTGTTTAGTTTTCAGATCTTACTTAATAGGACAAATCAGTACTTAACTGGAAATCAGTATTTATACTGAAGTCAGAATTTAAGTTGTCAGAACTTAAGTTATCAGGAGATAATATCAGGAGTTAAGGAGACTTTCAGATAAGGAAAATGGCTGATTGAAAGAAAAGAAGATCAAGACAAACGCAAGAAGAGATATGCATGAAGAAGGAATTCTATGAAGAATAGAATACTTGGAAGAAAAAATAACTAGTTGATATATTTTAGGAAGCAGAATTATATTCCATATCAATTAGAGATTATCTTGTAATTGTGTAGTATATAAACACAGACATAGGGTTTACACTATATGTGTTATCATAATCGAAGTTATTATTTATTGTAACCCTAGCAGCTCTCGTGATAATTTGTTCATCACTGAGAGTGGACAGTTCCATATTGTAACAGAGTTTATTGTGTTGAATAAAATCTGTTTTCTGTTACTTGTGTTCTTATATTCGATTTGATTGTGATAAACACTGTATTCAACCCTCTTCTACAGTGTGTGTGACCTAACAAATCCATATTCTCAAAAGGCGAGACATTATTACCTTATTTTTGGATAAAGTGTTTTATAAGAGACTTTGTTCTGATAGTTATCCAAATTTGGTATTAAAATCATATCGTCTTTTTAGTTACTTAGCGGCTAAGTAATCCATTTTCGAATCTGATATATAAATGTACTTACTGAATTATTAAATAAATAAAATATGTGATGGTTCTGTCAGTTGTGTGTTACCTTATTATTAATTTTGTGTAAATTGTTTGGTACGAAGATTATTTGTATAATTATTTATTGAGCTGTATGAGTTTGTTTTGCTTTTAAAATGATTTTATTGAATAGTTATTCTCATATATATTGAAATTATTTCTAAAATTATTTTTATGATTTTATAATTTCAATCATTATTTTTGGGAATTTATAAAATTTAGAAATCAATATTTCATCAATTATTTAACCCAAAATGATTTTCTGATTATATTTAAGTGTAAATTCAATATTAAGTTCTAGAATATTTCAAAAATTACGAAACTCATATTTTAGTAAGTTTCGAATATTTCGAGAATTTAAAAATTATTTCAGAAACTTTCTGGCTTTTGTTTAACCGCACATTTGTTCTTTAATTGGTTAAATGTGGGTATAAAATTGCAAGAAAAAAATTGTAATAAAATTATGAAAATTTTATATTATATGAACTTAATTTGCGGTTGGTTGTTGTGATGGTGATTGTGGTTAATTGTGATTGACGTCGATTTGATTTCGACGGGTAGGCCGATAAACAAAGGAGGCGCTACCCGATTTTCAGGAAACTGATTCCGAAAATACGGGAGTGTAACCCGCAATTATCGGAGACGTCGAACAACCATAAATAATTATATTATATGAACTTAATTGCGATTGAGACAAGATAATTTATAAATAATCGATTACCCTGTTTTTCAAAACGACAAGTATACGTATTTTCTGAAAATAAATACCGAACCGAGTTTCGAAGATGTGAACCATAATTGCTATGTGTATTTCAATAATACATATAAATATGAGTTGGGTTATGAAATCGTATAGGTTGAAAAGGATAATGGTGTTATGTTAAGCGAAATGATTATCTGAATTAGGATATTTTAACCCTGTAGGTCCTAGTCGGAAGACCCGAGATTTGACGTTGGACTAGGAATGATCTAGTGATTAGACGTTGAGATCAATGAAGTTCCAATCGAAGGACATGAAGGATAGGATTGTATCCAGAATAGGATAGTGGTTGGACGATAAAGTCAAACGCTCAAGGAAATCCAGAAGTCGACCGATAATAGGGGTTAAAGCTTATCGAGGCAAGTATTCCCGAACTTTCTTTTAAATACTGTAAGTATTCCTGATTTTTCTTTTAAAATACTGGAAATATTTATTCGTTCCTATTCTAAGTTCAGAATAGTTAACTGTTTTATATTTCGCTGCAATTACTTTGATTATGCATGTTCCCTTTATTCTTGTTCCTATAATTCGATTGCTCTCTTGAGCAAATACCCATTCTTTCGGGTTATTTGTGAACCCTAATTTGGGATATTTTGAAATCAAAATGATTTGATATTAAAATACTCTACGGGATGGACGGTTACTATTAGGAATAAGCTGGTTCCTATGGGTCAGGGATGGACCGGACCCTTTAGGCTATAGTTGCCTGGGTGCCCCATATGTTGGTTGGGTCTATGTAGTTGGGTATAGATCTGCACTGTATCCTGACTGATCAGCGGGTTATAGTGCATATATTGGTTCTAGTGTCCAGTCTAATTTGTTGTTGATCGCCATTAACGGCATTCTCTCTCTCTAATGATTTTATGATTCCAAAACCGGACAAAGCCCTGATTCAGGAGATGAATCGGG
Organism: Apium graveolens; assembly: GCF_009905375.1. Taxonomy (NCBI): domain Eukaryota; kingdom Viridiplantae; phylum Streptophyta; class Magnoliopsida; order Apiales; family Apiaceae; genus Apium; species Apium graveolens. The sequence continues at coordinate 197,218,707 of NC_133655.1, read as the reverse complement.
GAATCGCTTGTCATTTTTGGATTTTAGTTAAGAGCTGGTGACAACCAACATTTATTCGCTCAACTTACTCAAATAGATAGAATTGTTTAAAATCGATTTAAGATTTTGGTCCGGAAGTTTTTCTTTTGATATTAATGCTTGAAACTCAAATTATATACTTGCTGGGCATTTTTGTCTCACTTTTGCTTTGTAAATTCTTATTTCTGCCAGAAACAGATAAGGATAAAAGTGAATAGTTTTGATAGACAGCAGAAGTTAGAGAAATCTCCGCTGCGAGAAGCTGAAGAAGTTGGAGGAATATGACAAGAGCGTTAGGACAAAGGTATTCTCATTTGTATTTTAGTTGTTGTAAGTTGTAGAAGATTAGATTCTTGTTTCATACCATAACCTGTAAACGATCCGGATTCAATGGGTTAATTGAATATTCTTTTATTTTTTGTAAAGATTATTTCGTGACACCAAATCTTGACCCCGAATTTGGGTTGTTACAATAAAAGTCGCAGTACCATTCGCGAGAGTTGATTTCTAGGTTCACTAATTGAGGACATGATATGAAAGGCACCTTGTAGTGATCAGAAAATTTGAGGCTTTGTAGACTGACAAGTGTAGCAAATATATCACTTATATTCACAGGGAAATCTACATCATCAAAACTTAAATTTTTTAAAGCAGGGAAATTCCAAACTATATTATGCAATCTGCAGGATGACAGAACCAAAGTTGTTAGACCAGGTAATTAAACTGAAAGATAAAGCCCGTAAATCCCAAGATTTAAGGCACAAAGTTCTTAAAGCAGGCAAACATTTCAAACATATTTCAGGTAACTTCTCTACGATCTCAGGATGATCCAAACCTGTCAAGTGCAGTGTTGTCAAAGAAGGTAAAACCCAACAATCTAATCTCGATATATTTTCTTTGACTTGCATTTCTAACTCGAGTTTACTAATAAAGTTAGAGCTATAGTTGGATAAATGTTTATTATGGAGCCATTCTAAACGTTCACGAACGTTTAAGTGTTGAACACGATGAGAAATAGCATAGGCAACAAAGTCTGTAAGAAATTCCGGAGGTGGGTGCACGAGATCCAGATACGTAACCGGGGATTGATGGTCACGGTTTCTCAAAACATGATTGTTAAGGTCCGTTAGGTCTTTAGATGTTCGATCTTTTTGTGGAAAATGATAATAATCTCATTTAAATTTGAGAAAAGGAAGAGTGGTTCGTACGAATTTCCATCATTTCAAGAGAACGCTGGGTTGAACAGCTAATTTGGTGTCAACGAACAGGAGAATCTGATGAATTAGTTCATCAGGCAATTCACTAATTCTGTCTATGTTCAAATCTTCAATCATCGATATGAGTTTAAAATTAGTGAAATATTTTATAAAATAATTAATTTAGTCTTATATCTAAAATTTAGTTAAAAATGGTGTTCGTTAGTTAGAATCGACTGGTGCCTATATATGTCAAAACAATATGTATATTAATATTAAATTTTAAATTATGTGTATTTGACCTTTTTAATTATAATGAATTCATAAAGAGTAAATTTTAAACTCTAATTTTTGTTTTATACAGAATTAGATTTTTTTTTCCAATTTTATATAGAAAATAATTCTAACAGTTAATGTAATTTGAAAAATATATTGACTTAAACGATTTTTAATAATATTATATTATAGAAAAATGTAAATCATATATTATTTCATATCATTAAAATTACATATATTTAAAAGTTTATGAATGAAATATTGTATTTTTTGTAATTGTTTAATTGGTATGAAACGGTTTAGTGTTATTATAAAATTATTTTCATTTTTGATTTTTTACACATGAATAAAACTTATGCACACATTAAAAATATGATTTCTTTCGATCTGTTATAAGTTAAAATAAAAAAAAATCATTGATCACAAAAATTATCGTACTATTTCTTTCAAAATAAAATTTTAGAAATTTTATTACACATAAAGGATCTAAATAATTATTGAGCCTAAACTACTTCCTTTGCTATTTTTTGTATATTTTAATTAAATTACTAGAGATTACATGCTCTACTTTTTAATTGCATATTTCAAAAATAATATACAATATATTTCAATATTACTTGAAAATGGCCCATAATTCGTACGGATTATTAGGCTAGGCTAGTATGTTATTATCAATTATCAATATTAATAAATTTAGCAAAAAAAAAATTATCAATATTAATAGACAAAGGATAAGATAATCTTAAACTCTTTTATTAGTTTTTCGTGAAGGCACAAGTTTTGAAAGAAGTAATCGTATCGATAATAAAGTTAAGAAATCTATACTTATATTATAATAGCTGAAATGGGGGTATAATTTATAATTTGGTTAACCCCTCATTTTGGTTATCCATTTTCATCACAATCGTTGGATCTTCTTCATCAAATAATCAGAGTCGTTATATCCAAATACTAAAAAAATAAAGTCGTTGGATCTTCTTCATCAAATAATCAGAGCTGTTATATCCAAATACTAAAAAATACACTCCACAAGTTCTCAAGTTCAAATCACGTCAACAACAAACATTTATATTATTATTTATAAAGATACATATAAGTTCTCAGGTTCGAATCTTGTTAACAACAAACATTTATATTATTTATAAAAATATATATAAGTTTTCAGATTCGAATCTGACTCACTAACAACAAACATCTATATTATTATTATTTATGAATAAGATCTCATCAATGACTAACAACAAACATCTACACTATAAGATCTCATCAATCATATACTATTTGTACTATTTGAACCTAACTTGAAATTATAATTATATAATTATTATTTAGTATTTAATTATTTATATAGAATTTTAATAAAATTATATAAAATAAAATTAAAAATATATAAATATTAACCAAGACCCGTATATCGCCCCACCGTAAGGTAGAATAGTAAAAAAACAATCCGGGTTTTACTAATAACAAATCTTGGACCAACATTGAAGAAATTAGAAATTAGAACCGCGATTGAAATTCAGAACCTCAAAATTTTAAATAGACTTAATTGAGAAATGTATACTTCTGCGACTGAGAAAAGGGACAGGAGCACGCTCGTTTGAACAGCTAATTAAGCTTTCCAAAAAATATACTCAGTCTGCCTTTTCCTGCTATTTGTCATTTCTTCTCCGCATGGAAACATCTTAAAACACCAAACAAACATACAAACACATCCACGACGTTTTGTAAGAAACAAAACACCATGAACAACGTACCATGTCAGTACTCATTATACCACAAAAGCACTAGAGAGACTCGAGGACTAGACTTCCATTTAAAGGGCATTGGACAAGATACTACGGCATCAAAAAACACTCAAACACAAAATAGATAATCTCCAATGCAGCCAACAGCAAGGTTTGCACCCATAGTTCCAAACACATCTTCCATCTTCTCAGCACGGGCAGTCTTCAGGTCTTGCAATTTAGTCTGCAACTCGTACTTACTTTTCGCATCATAAATTTGACACTTAACTGCACAAAGCTCAGGAATTAGGGGATTTGAAAATCGGAGCTGTTCCACGAAGTTCAGATGGTTCTCAAGCCAACTTAATAAACTGAATCCATATTTCTGCAATTCAGAAAAAACAGCCCTGTACTCGGCAATCACCTCAGTTTCAACCTTATCCATGGACATTTTAGTAAAGTCACTTATTGAGGTGCACAACAGATTCAGCTCCATAGTACAAAATTTCTTAATCTTGGTGCTATAGTGCTCAAAAGTTTCTGGGTACTTATTCATAATGAGATCAAGTAGATACACAAACTCAGAGTTAACTTAATGACCCCGCCATATCCCAAAATCACTATTTTTTCTTGGAAGAGCTTGGCCGATCATTGCCTGTCCCTTCAACTGGAGCAACAACCTGTCTAACCTTGTGAGCTTGTACTTGAGAATTAGCCACCGGATCTTGTTCTTGCACCCCTATATCCACTATGTCAATGGACACAGTTTTATTTATATCTTTAGCATCAAAGTACACCTTCCTTGGAGCTGTCAAAGGTTCTTGTATCACCACATTTTCAGCCTGTCTCGGCTGGTACCAAATTAGGAATCGTGTTGTTCTGCACAAAAAAGCAGAAACTTTGGTAACATTTGCCACTGAGATTAATAATAACACATCATCCTATAATAATATCAAGTTCTTAACAAAAGCATTGGACAAGAAAGTAGTCCAGTAAACATTATGATGCAGGACAGGGATGTAAGAAACCTAAGGAGGACTATTTGGGAGCAATATAATATTTCGAAGCCTGTTAGTTAATATAAAGAACAGCCCAAATAAATAAAGGCCAATAGTTGAGTACACCTGCCGAAGCTCATTTGCTCCTCGTATACATCTATAAAAGGCTACTTGGTTTCTATTTATTTTCCTTAGAGGTGCTTGACCAAATAAACAGACAGTGAATATGCCAGTCTCTTGGAACAGGGGTGTTAGTTACAACCATTTCCTGCAGAAACCTAATTTAATAAAGAATCATTTTGAATATAAAGCTAATATACTGGATTCTGGCAGGTCATTTTTGTACAGACTTGAGTTAACATTAGTTATAGATTTAGCCATCCAGAGACGTCAAAAGTATTTGATTTTTTTCATTAAATACCAATGTGACTCATCGTGGTATTGTTGTGATATAAATTTCAACTATGTGAATTTAATAATTCACCAAAATATAGATTCAATACAGGTTTCTTCATGGAAGTGATGGTGGGTAATTTAACAACATCAAGCTCAGGATGTACAGTATCAAGAATTAGCACTTGACCGCTGTGCGCAATTGCATAATCAAGAATCCCGTAAACTAAATCTGGAGGAGTGTCAACTGAAAGAGAGATTACATTTCAATATTTCAGTGAGATAAAAAAGTGTCAATGAACTTAATTTCTTTAGCAGAGTTTCCATAGTGAAGTGGAGAGAAATTGAGAGAAGGGAGAGTACTCCAAATGAGCTTCCATTGCATGGAGCCTTGGACAACTATTTTATTATACTTTATGATGGCCCGTCCAGAATAATATCAAGGGCTATTTTGAAAACTACGATTTTTATTATTATTATAAAAATTTGCTTTTTTATTTTCACTTTTTGCAAAAATACGATTTTTTTTGTTTTTTGCAAAAATAGGACTTTCCAACCAAATGCAACTACATTCAACAAAAATCAACCAAAAGTAAATTCAATTTTTTTAAAAAATCCGTGAAAAAAAAAGTTGCACTTGATTACTTTAAGTTGCAAACCATGTTTTTGCAAACATTTTGAAAAGATAATTCACAAAAAAAAAATCAAGAAAGTAATTTTTTGGTAATTTGTCTAATATCAGTTCAATCTGTATGCTTTCATGTAGTATTTGTGTGTGTATGCGTGTGCGTGTGTAGTTCGCAATTGTATCTATGTCCAATTTTTGTTGGTGATCTTTCTCCCTGCACCAGCTGTTGGTCATCTAGTATCTGCAGTTAAGGTTACGAGCTCCTAGTCAGTCGAGATCAAATTTCCATAAGCATTCTCATAATGAATCTGTCTTTTGACTCTACAAATGACTATTCTTTCCCACTGGGGATTGAAGTCGATGCTAGAGAGTATATGGTGTGGGGTACCGGTTGCTGCTTGGCCTATGTATGCTAAGCAGCAACTAAATACTTTTGAGCTGGTGAAGGAGTTGGAACTGCCAGTGAAGATTACAAGGGACTATGTAAAAGGCACTGACTGTTTTGTGAAGGAACAAGAGGATAGAGAGGGTATAAGGTGTCTGATGCAGGAAGAAAGTGAGACAAGGAATAAAGCGAAAGAAATGAAAGGCATATGCTTTATTGCAAAGGGCAGCTCATCGTATAGTTCAGTTGGACAGTTTATTGAGGATCTCGTGGATTTCTAGAGCTCTGAACTGAAGCTCGAAACAAATCCTACATAAATTTATTATGTCAAGCAAAAAACAGGAGGAAGAAAATTGCATGGCCTGTGATTCACTCTGTAGTGATTACAGAGAAGCAATGTCTGAAGTGAAGTAAACCTGTGTTCAATATATTACTCATTATGAGTTACTTGTGTAAATTCATGTCATACTAACATGAGGTGCACCGGTGCCGCGTGTGCTGCTGAATTTCTTTTTGAAAAGCCTATTTGTTTGTTGTGAAATTATATTATATATAATATATATGTAACACTTCTCACTCGCATATAAAAAGTTAGCAAGAAACATCATAAACTTTATATGAAAAAATTATAAGTGTACATATATCTACCGAAGAACATGAGTACATGTACATTGATATATACCAAAAAAATGAACTCCGTGTAATTTTATAAGAAAAGTATCTTTTCTTGTCATATTATATGTTATTTGACATATATACAAATGTTAAATAACATTATGTTTTACAAATTCTGGAAAAAATTTGGCATATCAAAGTACATGTACTCCTATATATTTATATTCTAAACTTTAATTATCCCTTCCAAAGTTTCTAAAAAGGCGAAATTAATTTTCTTAAATTTGTGTTCCTGCTGGAAGTGTTAACAATATACAACTTAACGAGACTGCAAAACCAACATTCAAGCTGCAACATCAAGTGATATACAAGAGTGATAACAACAGGAGTCTGGAGTCAAGCTCAGTGTTGTCCACGTGTCCAATCTAACAGCTAGATACAGCTGTCATCTCTAGTGTACAAAGTTTGTTAGAGTCTTTGGAGTATATAATAGGGATAGATAAGACAGATCAATAAAACAAATACACATTTCAGATATATCATTTTTCATCTAACAATATACACAATAATGTTCTTCTGCAACTATCTGTTTGACATGAAGGAGATATACATGGCATGCATACTAACTGCTAAATGCACAGTTCCTTCCAACAGGAAAAACAGAGAAAAATAATGTTGTGATGATTGTGCCTGTTGGAGAACCACCAAGCAAGTAGCTTCTTAGAGTTCTGCAAATTTTTGGTTCTTTACATCCCAGTGGTAGCTTCACATACTTCAAGTTACTGAACGGAGAAGGATGACCGACAAGATAGTCCTTAATTAAAGTTAGAGCCTAAAAAATATAACACGAGATTGAGTAATACACACAACAGCAGTCAAAGAACTGTAATTTAGATCTGCATTTGAACATATACCAACATGAAAAAGTGATGAGCCACTTGCTCAAGCATTTTCTTTTTGATATATCTGGATTTTACAGGAGCCAAATCACTGAAACAGCTAATGAGAAGGGTTACTAACAAACAGGCCACCACTGTCCACTAGATATTTCAGAATGGGGGCAATAGAGACTACCTGTGGATGGAATATTAAAGCTCAACGGTTTGATACCGCAAGAGATGCTGAGTACATACAATAGTTAAAGAAATAACTGTTTGTTCTTGATAATAGCGAGAGCGTATTAAAGTCTCATTATCACATGCATTTTCATAATTAAAGTTTTTTTTTTTTAAAGATTAACACATACTTCTCCAAATCAGAGTTACACGGATATGGGCTAAAGAGGACAGAATATAGGATGACTTAATAGTATTTTAACTCATTTTTTCTAGAAGAAGGCATGCTAAGACATTAAACTTTCACAAAGCCAGAATTTTGATAAATCACAGATCAAATATATTTATATCTTCAATCAAAGAAGGATATTAAGGGCGGTTAGTTCTGATATCATCATAAGAACATTAAACAACAAGGTTACCTCTATGGTCTCCAACCCGAGATGAAGATTCTTAGCACTACCAAATTTCAAAAGCATATGTCTTAATCCTGAATAATATGCTTTCAAATGCTCATGTGGGAGTATCACGAGGTCATCAATCCCTCCCCTTAAATTTGATATGAACATTGTCCAAATTTGACATGTCTAATCTTATTTTAAAGATACCAACAGAAGTGACGTTGCGGAGTCTTGGTGCCAGAACACTAATGTAACCCATCTGATTCCCACTGTTGTGGCAGTAGCAGACCTTGATCTCCAGGTTCACCAATTGAGGACAAGGCAACTGAAAATAACCTACAGACTTTTTGTAGAAAGATAATGAAAGATTCTGTAGACTGACAAGTGCAGCAAATATGCGCCTCATATTTTCAGGAAATACCACGTCATGAAGCGCTAGACTTTTTAAAGCTGGGAAGTTCCAAATAACTTGAGGAAATTTGCATTTAGACAAACGAAGAGTTGCTAGAGCAGGAAAATTAAAAGAAAAAGACAATTTTCCTAAATCCCAATCAGTAAGACACAAAGTACTTAAGGCAGGCAAGCAGGTGAAACATAATTCGGGTAAGTAGTGAGTATAGTCATAATGTAGGCGAGTCAAGTGTAAAGTTGTTAAAGCAGGTAAATCCCAACAATCCGAGTCCAACGCAATATCTTGAAATCTAATTTTCTTTGAGCTTCCCAATAAAATTAGGGATCCTGTTCCCTGACAATCATGTGTCAGAAAATCCTTAACCAACACACTATCTCCTGGCCGTTGGATCGTGGATTGCCAGGATTAAAAAAAAATTCGCCTATCCGCGCTTTTTATCCGCGGAAAGCTTCCCTTCCACCTTTTTTTTCCGCGGAACATATTTCCCATCTGTGGATAATAGCGGAATGTCTGTACTTGCAGTTTATAACCCTAAAATGATCACACTTTCCTTTTTGTGCAGCATTTGTCAATTTGGAGAGCAAATTTGGGGGAAGTCTTGATTTTGTTCAAACTTATTCACTAATTACATTTGGTAAGCTCAATTTCTTGCTTTTTTTGTTGTAGTTATGGATGAGATGTTTGCTCGGTTTAAAGGTAGAAAAGCTTTGAGAAAAAATGATAATGTTCTAAATAGTGAGGTTGTTGATATTAGTGGTAGTTGCTTACGTAATGATAATGTAAATTATGTTAACCTTGTTGATGATTGTGATGAAGATGTTTATGTTAGTGAACATAGATTTGAAAATGAAGATTTGCATAAAAATAGTGAGTTTGCGCATAATAGTAGTGAGAGTAGGGATAAGAGTGTTGTTGGGGAAGAAGATATTGTAATTCCTTTCTTGAGTCAAAATTTTCCTAATTTGGTAGCCGCCGAAAATGTAATTAGGGCCTATGCTTTGAAAAATGGGTTTGCAATTAAAATCCAAAATACACAAAGGCGTGTGGACAAAACAATATATGCCCGTACTTATGTTTGTAATTTAGCGGAAAACCGCGATAAAGAACCCGTAGAGGATGAAGAAGTTTTGATAGGAAGTGTCGGTAGTGAGAAGAAGAAAAGGCGTAGAGATAAACTTCCTAGAAGTGGATGTAAGTTTAGGATCTATGTGATTAATAGGCGAAATACAAGGCATTGGGAGATAACATCGTTGGAGTTAAATCACAATCACGATGTTGTGTCGCCTTCTAAGATGAATTTGATTAAAAGGGAGCGACATGTAACCGCCGCCCAAAAGAATTTAATTAAGAGTTTACATGTTTCGGGTATTGCGCCTAGACAACAAATGAATATATTTGGAAAAATGCATGAAGGAGAGGAGCAAGTAGGGTTTCATGCCCAACACTTGAGAAATGTCATGCGAGATTTTAGAAAAGATAATTTGGGTGTGAATGATGCGCAAGCGGGATTGGATTTGTTACATAGGTTAGAAGAGGAAAGTGGAGGAAATTTTTTTATTCGGACTCTAATTGATGAAGAAGGAAGATTAAGTGTCTTTTATGGGTTGACCCCCGGTCGTTGTTGGCCTACAAAAATTTTGGTGATGTGGTTGCATTTGATACAACATATCGAACAAATAGGTATGTTATGCCGTTTGTGCCATTCACCGAGGTGAATCATCACTATCAACCGGTTCTCTTTGATTTTGCACTAATGCGTGATGAATTAAAGACTACATTTGAGTGGGTTTTGGGTACTTGGTTAGAGGCCGGTGAAGGAAAAGCACCTTTGGCTATTATCACCGATCAAGATCAAGCAATGGCGGGGGAAATTCAATCTCAACTACCGAACACGACACATTTGTTGTGTTCGTGGCACATTATTATCAAATTTACGGAGAAGCTCTCAACCTACTATGCAAAGGAGGAATTTAAAGGTGACTTCAACAATTGCATATATCACTCGTTGACCGAAGAAATTTTTGAGGATAGGTGGAAAACATTGATCTTGAAGTACAAGTTGGAGGATAATACATGGTTACAAGGCTTGTATAATTTGAAGAATAAGTGGATTGATGCTTATACACGTAACATTTTTTCCGCGGGTCAAAGAACAACTTCAAGAAGCGAAGGAATGAATGCCTTTTTTGATGCTTATGTAGGGTCTTGCATGGGGTTGAAAGAATTTGTTGAGGGTGCACAAAAAGCATTAGAAAAATAATTTATGCGTGAGAAAGACGAGGATTATAATACACGTCATAAAATTCATTGCATGCGACTGAACACCGCCTTGGAGCAACATGCCGCTTCCATTTATACGAAAGAGATGTTCAAAAAATTTCAAGAGCAATTGGTTGAGGCCGCAAAGTACTTTGTGAAGAAGGATAGAGACCGTTCCTTAGAAGATGTGGAGGATACGTACTACAAATGTTATCGGCCATTAATGGTTGAGTATAAGAGAACCACTTATCTCGTTACCTTCAACAAGTTGTCATTTCGGGGTTCTTGCATATGTAGAATGTTTGAGCATTCGGGCATACCGTGTTGTCATATTATTGTCGTGTTGACAAAGAGGTGTGTTGCCGAATTACCCGAACATTATGTGAAATGGAGGTGGACTAGGGATGCCAATAGAGTAGATGGTGTGTTGCCATATCACATGCCCGGAGATGATGCCTCATCCCATGATTTGACTCCAACGGAAAGATTTAATCACATGACTTTACTTACTATGGGGTTTAGTCATAGTTGCATGGCGTCGAAGGAACGTTATGAGTATGCCGTGAGAGTTATTAATCGAGAGACCGAAATTATTGAGAAAATGCCCGTTAATGGGGTGGAAGGTGTTGGAAGTGAATTTGATACCAAAATTTCTCAAGAAAGTGGAGAGAAGTTGCATGAAACTATTCTTGACCTCGTTGTTTCAAAAACCAAAGGACGCAAAAAAGAGCACCGAATTAAAAGTCTCGTTGAGGAACTTGTAAAGAAAAAAAGGAAATGCGGATATTGCAACATTGAGGGACATGATGCTAGAAAATGTTTAGTGAAATTGGAAGAATTGAGAAAAAGTCAAAGTGGCCAATTGTAATTCAAATTTTATATAACAATCTCTTATATATTGTTTTGTCATCCTTTACACTTATATTGATTTTAGTAGTTCCACCTCATTTTGGTAACATGCATTTGTTCTTGTTATATATAGGTGAAATGACCAATACTTCGGATGATGAGTCGGTGTCTCACGTTAGAAACACATTCTCGGACTCGGACTCCGAATTCGAGGAATGTATGTCACCAACATTTAGCGAGTTGGATGTAATCGCTCGTGAATGGAGCGCGGAACTAGCACGATTAAACGAAGGACCTCCCCTAGTGGAGGAAGAAGACCTGGAGTTGCACCCTCCAGAAGAAGAGGCATACCGTTCAAGATTTTGGGCTGAAGCATGCCACTGGTTAACCCTTCCTTGCATGTTTGTAAGAGTTTGGAGCAATGAGCCGCCTTACTTTCTCCCGTTTTTGAACTTGGGTAAGGACTCCTCTGATGGCCCTTGGAGACTGTCCGAATGGGATGGCGGTAAAATTATGAAATGTGATAGGATCGCGGACATACGTAAGTTAAAGCCTCGTGAGGGTGCCACCCGGGACCAAGTACACATTGATCACGTCAAGGGTTGGGTGTCCCACTTACGTGTACCACCGCATGGGCTTGGAGGCGTGCACCATGGTGCAAATTCACTCTCTACGATGGGTCAAGCACCATTCCCGTCATAATATGGAATGATCATGAGACCCTTAGAGAAGTCACTAAAGGCGTGCTCCGCGAAGGATGTGTTGTTATGCTCTATTAGGTTACATGCATTGTCAGGGCCGATGCCCCCCCCGCCCCGGGGTCTCAACGCACCGACTATCGGGCGGCTTCTCTAACATTTTAGAGATATTTAGTTAGTTAGGGTAGCTCGTACGAGAATTCCCTTTATTTAAGTATTTTTTTTGTATTTCGATGTAATTTTGTCAAACTAGACATGTTAAGCACTTATTTGGATTTGAATTGTGACAATTATGTAATTTCTAATTTGTCATTGATCCATTACTTGAAAACTTATTATGTTGAAACATCTCTTTTAATGTGATATGAAATAGAATGCAACTTTATTTTGTAATATTTATGCTTGTCATGCATGGGAATTTACATGCAAAGTTGGCAAAATGACCATATCCTAGTCATTATAGTCAAGTAATTCTTAAATTTTGGAAGTCATAAGAAACGATATTCTAATCAACATTTTATTGCATAATCCAGTTCATATAGTTGAAATACATCATTATTTTACAGATTTTACATAAAATAGGGGATAAAATTTCAAGAATCTTTTTGTCCTTTCCGCGGAAAATAACCGCGGAAGGCATTAACCCTTCCGCGCTTATTTTTCGCGGAAAGAGCAGAAAGTTTTTTGGAAATGTTCCTTCTAGAAAGGCACCATCCCACCTGTTTTACAGGATACCAACCAAACAAGCAACAGTCTATGCACAGTCAAACAACAACAACCTGTAAAATATAAAAAAAATCGCCAAATTTAGGCACCCCTCCAAATATGGGCCAAATCGCCAAAAATTTACAAAACCTCAAATTTTGAAATTTCTTCAAACCTTTTAAAATTTGCACACAATTGTATGGGGGCCATTATATATACAAATAAAAAAATAGAAACAAAAAAACTAAAAAGGGGACGGGAAAGGGACACGGTCGATAAACGACCGATATAAACGAAACAAGTGTCAATTGTCATTAAACCAAATAAAGGGACGCGATGATGTTCAAATGTAACGAAACAAGTTCAACTACCTACACAACCATAAGATTAAGTCACTAGTTCAACTAAACTATACAACTAGACGAATGACCTAACTACTACTCTTTCCGGCTACCCTCTCCATCCTTTGCCTCATGCGATGTGTTGGTATGGGTTTAGCCATCCCTCTTTGAAGCTCCTTCGCAATCCTATAACGAAAGATCTCCACGTCCGAGGCATCCCAACGCACTTTAGCCAGGTCATATCCATGTAAGGTGTAGTCCATATATTTGCACACGTACACACCGCAATCTGAGTAGTTATCTTGTTTAGGCATTGCATCCCAAAATGTGAAGGGTTTTTAGCACATAAACGCAACGAAAATGTACATTTAATTCTTAAAAAATCGAAACCCTCCACAGGATCCATGCAAAAAATAATATTTAATTCGTAGTTCAGTATGTTTACCTTAAGAAGCTTTATGTTAATGGAAAGATGGAGGTCTTGAATGATCACCACGTAGCCCTTCGCTGGAACGTTCTACGCCTTGAAGGTATCCACACGAATGATTGCCCGGAGGATGGATGTGTACTAGCACATTCTTGAGGCCGCCTTCTTACTCTCTCTATCTCTCTTCAAGTTCTAGGGTTTATGTTTTATCAAATAAAACGTGTAACCCTAATTTTATTAGAAAAAGATATTATATAGGCAGGAGCTATTGGGCCTCCAACCCTAAACTTAATTTTAGAGTTAATATTATTATTAAATTTGAAATTCTAATTATTGTATTATTAAGTCTCACTTAATCATCCAATAACTTAATTTCGAATTTAATATTAAATTCGAATTTCCTATTTATTTAATTAATTAAGTCACACTTAATTAATAACAAATAATTTGAATTACTTACATTTAATTTAAATCCGAATTTAAATTAAATAATCCTTCAATCATTCTTTGTGCGACCCTTTAGGTTATTATTACGTTGGCAACAATTTTAAATCTAATTTAAAATCATAAACAATGAGCGGCATCTAGTAATATATATGTTAGATATATTTGATAATGTCATGGCTAATATGTCTTATGTTTAGCTTTCAGATCTTGTATGAACAGGATAGATCAGTACTTAACTGTTGATCAGTACTTATACTGGAAGTCATGACTTAAGGATATCAGTACTTATATTATCAGGAGATAATCATCAAAAGATAGATATCAGAACTTAAGTGCTGAAGGACAATCAGATAAGGACAGTAGCTGATTAAAGGAAAAAAGATAGAGATAAAACATAAGAAGAGATATGCATGAAGAAGGAATTCCGTGAAGAATGGAATACTTGGAATAGAAGATATCTGATTGATATATTTTAGGAAGCAGAATTATATTCCATATCAATTAGCGATTATCTTGTAAATGTGTAGTATATAAACACAGGCATAGGGTTTACACTATAAGTGTTATCATTATCGAAGTTATTATTCTTTATAACCCTAGCAACTCTCGTGATATTTGTTCATCACTGAGAGGTAACAGTTCCATATTGTAACAGAGTTTATTGTTTCAATAAAGTTTGTTTTCTGTTCGATTTGAGTGTACTATACACTATATTCACCCCCTCTACAGTGTGTGTGTGACCTAACAATTGGTATCAGAGCCTATCTGTTAACTTACATACAGTTAAAGATCCAAACACAATCATGTCGGACACAGAAACTCCAACTAAGCCTACCACAACTGAGGAACCACCAAAGACATAAATTCAGAGTCGGTATGAGACCATCAGAGTCCCCATACTGAGACCATCTGAATATCCCATATGGAAGGTAAGGATGACCATGTTCCTGGAAGCAACAGATCCAGAATACCTGGATAGAATCAAGGAAGGTCCTCACAAACCAACCAAACTCGCTGTTGCAGTTGCAGGTGAAGCAGCAACGACCGTACCAAAGGAGAAGAGTGATTATACTGCTGAGGACATAGCATCAATTGCTAAGGATGCTAAGGTACGGCACTTACTGCATAGTGCCATTGATAATGTAATGTCAAACAGGGTAATCAACTGCAAGACTGCTAAGGAGATATGGGATGCTCTGGAAACAAGATGTCAGGGAACTGACACAATTAAGAAGAACAGGAAGACAATACTCACTCAAGAGTATGAACACTTTGACTCAAAGACTAATGAGTCATTGAATGATTTATATGATAGATTTGTCAAACTTTTGAATGATTTGTCATTGGTTGATAAAGAGTATGATCTTGAAGATTCAAACCTTAAGTTCCTGTTAGCTCTTCCTGAATGCTGGAATTTGAAGGCAACGACAATAAGAGACAACTACAATCTTGATGAAACAACTCTTGACGAAATCTATGAAATGCTCAAGACACACGAGCTGGAGATGGAACAAAGAAGCAAGAGGAAAGGAGGAAAGTCAAGGACAGTTGCTCTTAAGGCTGAAGAAGAATTCCCCAAAGCAGCTTCCTCAAAGAAAGACAAGGGTAAAGCTCTTTTCATAAAGTCTGATACTGAGTCATCAAGTTCTGAGAGTGATGATGACTCAGATTCTGAAAGCTTGCCTGAGACTGATGCTGATGAGGAGATGATGAAACTGTGTGCTCTTATGGTGAAAGGAATCACAAAGATTGCATACAGGAAGTTCAGGAAGGGAAAGAAGTTTCCCAGGAAAAGCATAAGTTCTGATAAGAAGAATTTCAGAAGATCTGAAGGAAGAGGAGGAAAGTCTGACAGAGGAGATTACACCAATGTTAAATGCTATAACTGTGGTGAGAAAGGCCACATATCTCTTGACTGCAAGAAGGTAAAGGGTGACAAAGGCAAGGCTCTTGTCACAAAGCAGAAAAGCTGGACAGACACCTCAGACTCTGAAAGTGAGGAGAACTATGCATTAATGGCAAATGCTGATAAAGAAAGTGCTGAGAGCAGTTCTGAAGCTGCTGAAACAAAGGTACCTCAGACTACTTATGCTTTTCATACTGATGATATTAATGAGTTGAGAAGATATCTTAAAACCATGTTTGTTAGCTATAGAGATCAAACTTTAACATGTGAAAGATTAACTTCTGAAAATCTTGCATATAAGAAAAGAAATGATTTCTTAGAAAAAGAGTTAGTCATATTCCATCAAACTCAGAAGGATAGAGATGATGCTTTTTATGTTAGGGATGAAGTGCTAAAAATGAATGAATCTCTAAAAACTGAGTTAGAAAAGGAAAGAGAGATAATCAGGACTTGGACTAACTCTGGCAGAATAACTCAAAATTTGCTAAGTAGTGAAAATTGGAAAGAGGGCTTAGGTTATGGAGAAAATAAGAATGATAAAGGAATTGAAGAAATTAAGCCTGTTGTTAAGCAAAAGCCAAAGTTAAAACCTGTTAAGTTTGTAACTGTAAAGTCTGATAATGAGAAATCAGAAGTTAAAGAGGAATTAACTTCTGACAAACTAAAATAGGAAAAGACAGCTGAAGTAAACATAGGCTTAATGACAAAGAAGCAGCTTAAGCATAAGCTGAAAGATGTCAAGAATGCAAACAAGGTAAAATCACCTAGGAAAAATAGGAATGGAAAGGAAGGTGTGAATAAAAGCAATGATTATAAACCTGTTCCTGATGCACCTAGGAAAATATGTCATAACTGTGGAAGTTCTAACCATCTGGCTTCTTTTTGCAGGAAAAATAAGAATATTAACTCCTTACCTTCGAAATCAGGAGTTAAGAGTCAGTCAGTTAGATACAAACCACAAAATCCTTGTTTTCATTGTGGTAGTTTATGGCATTCCATTTATACTTGTAAGGAATATCATAGTCTGTACTATGATTATTATCAAATAAAACCTTCTTTGAAGAAAGTTTCCATTGTTCCTTCTAGTATAAATTCTGATTCAAAGTCTGATAATGTAAATTCTGATAAGAAAAATGTTAACATAAACTCTGATGCTAAATCCGCTGCAAATGTTAACAAACTTAATAAGACCAAAGGATCCAAGCAAGTCTGGGTCCTTAAAACTAATAATTAGTGGTCTTTATGATTGCAGGGCAACAGGAAAAATATTCTAGTTCTGGACAGTGGATGTTCAGGTCATATGACTGGAAATAAGACCCTGCTATCAGACTTTGTGGAGAAAGCTGGCCCAAGTGTTTCTTATGGAGATGACAATATTGGAAAAACATTGGGATATGGAAATATCAATCTTGGGAATGTCATCATTAAAGAAGTAGCTCTGGTCTCAGGACTTAAACACAACCTTCTGAGTATAAGTCAAATCTGTGACAGAGGTTATCATGTTGATTTCTTTGAAGAACACTGTGAAATTAGCATCAATTGAAGAAAGCTGGAATTGGCATAAGAAACTCTCTCATTTAAATTTCAACAATATAAATGAACTGGTCAAGAAAGATCTTGTGA
Organism: Apium graveolens; assembly: GCF_009905375.1. Lineage (NCBI taxonomy): Eukaryota > Viridiplantae > Streptophyta > Magnoliopsida > Apiales > Apiaceae > Apium > Apium graveolens. The sequence continues at coordinate 197,201,348 of NC_133655.1, read as the reverse complement.
GAGGATTGCCAAACACAGTATTTGCTCCTGATGGTCTTTGTGATTCATGTCAGAAAGCCAAACAAAGAAAATCTTCATTCAAGAGCAAGACTGAATCATCAATTCTTGAGCCTTATCATCTTATACATGTTGATCTATTTGGTCCACTAAATGTCATGTCTATTGCAAAGAAGAAGTATGCGTTGGTCATAGTGGATGAGTTCACCAGATACACATGGGTGTATTTCTTGCACACAAAAAGTGAAACTGCATCTATCTTGATTGATCATGTCAAACAGCTGGATAAAATGGTCAAAGATTCTGTGAAAATTTTAAGGAGTGATAATGGCACTGAGTTCAAGAATTTGATAATGAAAGAGTTCTGCAAAAGCCATGGAATAAAGCAGGAATTTTCTGCTCCTGGAACTCCACAGCAAAATGGAGTTGTTGAAAGGAAGAATAGAACTCTCATTGAAGCTGCACGTACAATGCTTGAAGAAGCAAAGCTTCCAACCTATTTCTGGGCTGAAGCTGTGCAGACTGCTTGTTTTACTCAAAATGCAACACTCATTAACAAGCATAGAAAAACACCATATGAGATGGTGAAGAAAAAGAAGCCAAATCTGAAATATTTTCATGTATTTGGATGCAAGTGTTTTGTTCTCAAGACTCATCCTGAACAGCTATCAAAGTTTGATCTAAAAGCTGATGAAGGAATCTTTGTTGGATATCCACTTTCCACAAAAGCCTTCAGAGTCTATAATTTGAGAACAAAAGTGGTCATGGAATCTATCAATGTCTCTTTTGATGACAAGAAGATCACTGGTCTTAAAGATTTCGTTGACCATGATCAGCTGAGATTTGAAAATGAAGACTCATATTCTGATACTGAAAAACCTGACAGTCTAAGTCCTGATACTACAAACTCTGACGGATTAAACTCTGATGTTATTGAAACTGTGGTGACTACGTTAAAGGAAGATGCACCTATGCAGGGGGAGCATACTCAAGATCCTACCATATCTCAAGAAACATCAGAACATGTATCTGGCTCTTCAAGTTCTGATTCGTCAAGTTCTGATAAGCCAAGTTCTGATAGTGCTGAAAATCTAAATACTGAAGAATCCAACTCAGAGAGCATAGTTTCAGGGGGAGCATCAGAAAATGAAAATGAAGATAGCATGGATCATGGGGGAGCATCCAGTTCTAGAGAAAACATTCCATCTGCAAGGAAGTGGACAAAATCACATACACCTGATTTGATAATTGGAAATCCTGATGCAGGTGTCAGAACTAGAACAGGTACTTCAAATGAGTGTCTATACAATTCTTTTCTCTCTCAGACTGAGCCAAAGAAAGTAGAAGAAGCTCTTCAAGATGCTGATTGGGTGCAAGCAATGCAGGAAGAGTTGAATGAATTTGAAAGAAACAAAGTCTGGACCCTAGTGCCAAGACCAAAGAATAGATCTGTTGTTGGTACAAAGTGGGTATTCAGAAACAAAACTGACAGTGATGGCATAATTACAAGGAATAAGGCAAGGCTGGTTGCAAAAGGATATTCTCAACAGGAGGAAATTGATTATGATGAAACATTTGCACCAAATGCTAGGTTAGAAGCCATAAGGATATTTTTGGCTTATGCTGCTTACAAAAAGTTTACTGTCTTTCAAATGGATGTGAAAAGTGTTTTTCTCAATGGAGAATTGGAGGAAGAGGTATATGTTGAACAACCTTCAGGTTTTGTAGATACCAAACATTCAGATTATGTCTACAGGCTTGATAAAGCACTTTATGGACTTAAGCAAGCTCCTAGAGCATGGTATGAGACTTTAGCTCAGTTTCTTCTGGAAAGTGGATTCAACAGAGGAACAATAGACAAAACACTGTTCTACCTCAACCATGGAAAGGACTTACTTCTGGTCCAGATTTATGTTGATGATATCATTTTTGGATCTACAAATGACAAACTTTGCAAGAAGTTTGCCAAACTAATGCAGTCAAGATATCAGATGAGTATGATGGGGGAACTTAGCTATTTTCTGGGCCTTCAAGTCAAGCAGAATGAGGAAGGCACTTTTATTTGTCAAACCAAGTACACCAGAAACTTGCTAAAGAAATTTGGAATGCAAGATTGTTCAAGTGCATCCACTCCAATGGCCACTGCAACAAAACTGGATAAGGATACCGATAAATCAGTAGATATTACTGACTACAGAGGTATGATTGGCTCTCTACTCTATCTAACTGCTAGTAGACCTGATATCATGTATGCTACCTGTCTTTGTGCAAGATTTCAAGCAGATCCAAGAGAACCTCACTTAACAGCTGTAAAAAGAATCTTTAAGTATCTTAAAGGAACAGCTGCTCTGGGATTATGGTATCCTAGAGAATCAGATTTTAAACTAATAGGTTACTCAGATGCAGATTTTGCAGGTTGCAAAATTGACAGGAAAAGCACAATTGGAAGCTGCCAATTTCTTGGAGGCATATTGGTTTCTTGGTACAGCAAGAAACAAAAGTCAATTTCCACATCAACTGCAGAAGCAGAGTATATTGCGCCAGGAAGCTGTTGTGCACAGATTCTTTGGATGAAGAATCAGTTACTGGATTATGGGTTAACATATTTCAAAATCCCTATTTACTGTGATAATCAAAGTGCTATTGCTATGACAGGTAATCCAGTTCAACACTCAATGACAAAACACATCAGCATCAGGTACCACTTCATCAGGGAACATGTGGATGAAGGTACAGTGGAATTGCATTTTGTTCCCACAGATCAACAGTTGGCAGATATCTTCACAAAACCATTATGTGAAGCTACTTTTACAAGATTGGTAAATGAACTTGGAATGGTTTCAGGTTCTTTCTTTAAATCTGCTTAGACTTGTTTTGTGTTATCAGACTTTATGCTCAGTATTTACAGAATTAATCTCATTGTGTATTCTGTGCTTAATTGATAAATATCTTTAAGTACTGACTGTTGTCTGATATATGTTTCTAAACTCTGATAAGTGATATGTTTGTTCTAGTACCTATTCAATCCTATGAGGATAACTGTGCTAGATACTGACCTAGTAGTCTTTAATAAACAAATGATTCCATGGAAGAAGTAATTATTTCAGTGGAAATCTTATGACACTAGCAAATTCTGATAATTGAGCTTAGTTAAGTTTACTTTTTATATCTTATTACTAAGTCACAAATTAGAATAATGCTACTCATCTGTTAAGTTCTGATACTAGTAAAACTGCTGAGTGCACTAAGTGCTGATAGACCTCTCTTATCAAAAGAAAAAGCAAAAAGATTAAAGAATAAAATCAGGTATTCCTTTGAGATCTAGAGTAAAAATGTGAAAGGGACGACCCAAGTGCATTGTTGGTATTAAGTAGATATGCATTAGAAAAGCAAAATATTTTCTTGGTGACTTTTCACACTCTATGATTACTGGAGAAATACTCTGATAATAGCATAAATTCTGATAAACAGTCGTGACTCACTTACACTGAGAAGCCACTGTAAAATAGAATTTCAAAAGATGCATAAAATTAGCACAAAACAGTTGAGGTGGCCTCAAGCATGAACTCATTCATCAGTAGGTTTCAGGATAATGACAGCTCTTTAGCAAAATTTTAGTTATGCCTTATTTCTAAGATGTACTGAAGTGAATCAGACTTTACTCTTTGTCTGTTATTTAGCTTAATGCACACACTAATCACTCCATCTGAATGATGAAAATTTCTGTGGTGGTCTATGTTATTGTAGATAAACAGTCATTGTGTCATTTTTGCACAAATTCTGAGGACAAGTTCTAGTTACACGTTCTGATGATTCAGTTCTGACGTTCATAACTAAGAACTTGTATGAGGATTTACTAAGATGAGCATTCCTTTTTCGAGTTAAGAAATTATGTTCTGATGACTGTTAAATTCTGGTATAGGTCTAAGTTCTGATTTCTTAGTCTAATCCTTTACTTGGCTTATCTTTGAATGAAATTTAATAACAGTCTCAGTTTGTACTTGCATATGTTGAAGTGGAAGATTAATAGTCACTATGATTAGGATTGATGGTTTTGTACTTGAACAGTCCACTGTTTCTTGTGTCTTGTGCGGTCTAGACCATGATTCCTCTTTCCAATGACTGTTATTCTTTTTCAAAGTCTAGGGAGACGAGGTAGAATTAATTCTACCTGTCAGCATTAAATATCTTTGCGTCTCTTGGCATTCTTTTGCCTATATAAACAACCACTTCACATCAGTCTTTCCATCACATTCTTCTCACACACTTATCCTCCTTCTTCTGTCAAAAACACAATGGTTCGATACAACATGTTTTTGAACACACAAACCTTCACAATGGAGCTCAGTTGTGCCGACTGGAAGCAGGAGTGGCATGTAACAGCCATTCCTGAGGAGATCTGGGATTCTATCCCACAGGAGGTGCTAACTCACCTCCTATTCTTCTATATGGACTACCATCGCCATCTGGAGCGATTGGAGGAGGAAAGGCGGGAAGCTATCCGTCAGCAAGAGCGAATCATACGACTCGCCATCTTGTTCGTCGAAGATAGGAAGAGGAAGATGACTTAATCTCATCTTCTTCCTGTTCTTCTTCATCCCCAGCTTTGTCAGGCTTCTTAGCTAGGACTAAAGCTGTTGACGTTAGGATTAGAAGCTTAGGGAAAATCTTGTATTGATGTAATTTCTATTTCATATATGTATTGACTTGATATATTAATGAAAACTGTTTTTACTTCAAGATTTTGTCTCTGAGTTATTTTATCTTGTGTTGTTAAATCCTGCTTGATATTCTGATGACCATTTAAATTTTGTCTTCATTTAAGTTCTGATTCTCTGTCAGCACTTATTCATCGAAATTATCTCGGTCATTTTTAACATGATTCATTTTCAGAATATTAATGTTGCAGTGAAAAATAATTCAATCAGTGCTAACGGTTTAAATTTTGAATTAAAACTGTGTCTCTTGATAAATGGAACGGTTTTTCCTTAAAACAAGGCAACTGGGTAAGTAATCATTCCTATTTTCTCGAGCCCAGTAACTATCCGTTATTACTGCATGTCTGACAGGTGTCCAACGGTAACATTTTTTTCAGAGTATAAGAACAACAGAGAGAAGATTTCTTTAATCTTTTATTTTCTTTATACTTTATCTCTCTTCTTACTTTTACTTTATTTCTCATTCTTTCTCACGTTGGTTTTTCATACAGACATTATCTCAAACACCTAACAGGCATACTTGAATCTCAATATTTTTTCACATGGCACCAAAGGATTTAATCATTGATGGAGCAAAGTTTGTTCCAAACAACTATGCTGCAATTCTTGATCATGCTGAAGCTCCATCTGAATTGCACTTTGTGCAAGATCTTCTTGCACATAGTGAGGTTGGGTACGCCTTAACTCAGCCTGAATTATTTTCAAGTCAACAAGTTCTGCGGTTCTGGAGGACTGGAGTTTTTGATGATGGTGGTAAACGAGGAACTCCCAGTATTATCTTCCAAGTGGGTGATTCATCCTATGTAGTCACTCCTGGTACAGTACGAAGAGCATTACATCTTCCAGAAGATTGTACCTTCTCTATACCAGAGGAATCAGAACTTCGGGGGTTAATGACTGATTTGGGATATGAAAAGAGTCTGACGAAACTTGGACAGTTGAAACGGGCTAATATCAGAAGAGAATGGAGTTTCTTCTTCGATTGCATCACCAAGGCTTTTGGCAACAAGTGTTCAAGTTTTGATGCCATCCCAATTCTGAGTCAGCACATCGGGTATGCTATTATCCATCAAACTCATTTTGATTTTGCAACTGGAATAATTGGTTTTATTGGGGATAGGATGACAGAGGATCGAGATGTTGTTTATTTTGCTAGATTCTGTCAACTTATTTATACGTATTGTACTGCTGAACCCCAGTTAGTCAGCACTCAAACCCCACCTTTTAAGGTTACAAAAAGGTACTTTAACGACCTGATAAATGCTGACACAAAGAAATCAATGGTGAGACAATTACAGATTCCTCAGTCTGTGAAACAGATTCTGGTAAATGCTGATCCTGCTACTTACAAATCTGTTTACTCAAATGTTCAACCAACTCACCATAACCAAAATCCATCAACCTCAGTACCTACCTCTCATTCTACTCAACCTACCCTCAGAACTTATCTCAAATCCTATCTCTCCACTTCACAGACTGCTCAACCTTCTTCTTCAGCACCTACTGTGAAGCCTACATCCTCTAAGCCAAAGAGAACAAAGACTGTTCTTCAAACACCTCAAAAGAGGAGAAGCATTACTTTGAGAGATGAATCAGATTCTGAGGATCAGATTCCCTCTTCAGAACCTGTGGTAAATGAAGCTGAGAAGGCAACTTCTCAGAAGGATTCTGCAATTGGGGGTTCTAGGCTTCTCAAGAGGCTTAGACGTATGACGGTTCCTGAAACTCCCAAGGAATCCAAATCAACAAGGAAGTACAAGAAACAGAGGGCACAAAGGCCAGTTTCAGATGATGAGGAGGAAGCAGCTAAGGAAGGGGATCAGGAATCTCTGATCTCACAAGACAAGGAATTTGCTCCAGTCACTTCTTCTCCATCAACTCCATCTCAGGAACCTGTATCTGACAAGGCTAATTCACCTTCTGTGTCTCTTGTTGATCCAGGCACAAGTGCTGAAATTGATATTCAGAACCTGGTTGTGCCTGAAATACTTTTCTTAGAAGCTCCAACAGCAAATAATCCTTCCACAACACCTGTTACTGATGTTGTTCAAACTCCTGAGTTATCACTAACACCTTCTCTGCATCAAGATGCTGATGATCAGATTTTAGGTGAGCATCAGGATATGGCTGTTGATCAGAACTTAGTATCAGATCAGCAATTAGAGGATGCTGAAGGCTCCATTGCTACTCACACTGTTGTCTTATCAGAAGATACTGATTCTCTAAGTTCTGATGCTGCAAATGTTGGAGATACTGATGAGGCTGCTACAACTGTAGATGCTGATGAAGCAGGTCCTTCAGGACATACTCCTCCACTGACTCTTCCTAAGTCTGAACTGGTAAAGGAGTTTGTTATCAGGGATGCACCAGTACCTTGGAGTGAAACTCCTGCAGGTCAGGAGTGGACTAAGGAATGGAACTCAGTTTCATGTGTTCCAAATGCTTTACATCTTGCTGAGCACTTGACTAAAGCTGATGAAATGTTACATTCTGATGATTTTAAAACCCAGCTTAGAGTCACTGCATTGAGTACTAAACATCTACAAGGTCTTCATTCCAACACTCATGCAGAGCTACACAAGATTCAGGAGAACTTTATCAAACAGGAACAAGTTTGGAAAATTGATAAGAAAAAGTTCTTCCAACCTACCATTGACAGGGTTGCTTATATTAAGAAAACTCAAGAGAAGCAACAAGCTCAGATTGATCAAATTCTGCAAATCAAGCTTCTCAGCAATCGCAACTTACTGAAATCCAGACCTCAGTGGAACTACTTATCTCTCTTTTATTACCTGCTGATGCCAAAAAGGGGGAGAAGGTAATTAAGTCCAAATGCAAAACCAACAAGACACTGCAAGGAAAGGATGATGGAAAAGATGACCAAGGAAACTCTGGAATGGGTAGTGGTCATAGTCAAGGTAGAAGGTTTACATCAAGACAAGCTAGTCACAGAACAAGTTCTGATACTGGGAAAAGAATAAGTTCTGCTGCTGGTAAAATGATAAGTTCTGATGAACTTCTAGATCTTGATGAGGAAATGTCAATACAGTTATTTCTTCAAGAAAATCCAGGGATGGACTTGGAAAGTTTAAAGGAAGAAGAAGCCAGACTTAAATCAGAGAAAGTCACATCTAAATCTGAAGCTTCTGGTAAAAAGTTACTTCCAAAACCTAAAGGCATTGTGATCAAAGAAAGGATACATACTGAAGAAACTTTAGCTAGATCACAACCACAGATAGATCCAAGATCCAAGGGTAAAGAAAAGGTTGGTGAACCTATCAAGCCTTATGTACCTCCTGAGGAAGAAGAAATTACTGATGGAAAAGATGATCTTGCTCTGACTTCAAGAAAAGTTCTTAAAACAACCTCTGACATGGCTCAAGTTGTTCAGAGTCAAGAAATTGTAAGTTCTGATATTCAGAAGAAGCAAGTAACCTCTGACAGTGCTCAAGTTAACTTGATATCAGAAAATAGATCTAAAACACTCCTACCAGGATTCACTAAAGCAAAACAGACTCAATCCCAAGTGGTTTTGAAGCAAGAGTAGTTACTGGAAAGGAAGCTAGAGATAAAACTGGATTGGAAAGTGCAGATGAAAGAAGAGTACACAACACTATCGATGATCCAACTTCCTTGAGTGAACCAGGTATTGGAGCAACTCCTGAGAGATTGAATCAACTAGAATCTGTACAGATGGTTTACCATACCTACTTGAAAGAATACATCATGTTGTATTTCATGACAGATGGTAGGGTTTATCATATAAGACAAAATGCCATTCCTTTGAAGTATTTTGAAGAATTGGAGCATGTACTTTTCTTACTTCAAGTGGATGACAGAATAACAGAGACTGCTGCAAACTACTTAAAAGAACAGATTCAGAGACAGAAAAGGCTTTATTCTGTTAAGTCTGACAGCAGATATGTTCCAAAGTACAGAGATCACAATGGGGATATTGTTGATATGAAGCCTAATACTGCACAGATCAGAACGTATCTTGGTATTAAGGGACTTGAATTCAATCTTGAATCTGACAAAGCTTATGTCATAAGACTAGACCAGGAGTTAAGGAAAGCAAAGATTAATGATCTCAGAGCTGCAATCTTTCAAACTGGTGAAGATACTGCAGAGCTTAAAGGTGTTAAAAGGAGAATGATTGATGAACTAAGATATGCTGAGAAATGTTTGTTGAAGAACTATCTCAGAACAACTCCTGACATCAGAGAGATCAGAAGATGATGAAGCCAAGTCGAAGATCTACAACTGCTTAAATTCTGATATTTATGCAGATTGAAGTTGTTATCAGAAGTTGAAATTGGTAAAACTTTAAGGACTGTAAGTTGTAGTTATCTAGTCTATTTCTCATGCATTTGTACTTAATGTTTTTGACATCATCAAATATCTGTTTAACTTGTATATTTTGTTAATTTACAAGTTGGGGGAGATTGTTAGATATATTTGATAATGTCATGGCTAATATGTCTTATGTTTAGCTTTCAGATCTTGTGTGAACAGGATAGATCAGTACTTAACTGTTGATCAGTATTTATACTGGAAGTCAGGACTTAAGGATATCAGTACTTATATTATCAGGAGATAATCATCAGAAGATAGATATCAGAACTTAAGTGCTGAAGGACAATCAGATAAGGACAGTAGCTGATTAAAGGAAAGAAGATAGAGATAAAACATAAGAAGAGATATGCATGAAGAAGGAATTCCGTGAAGAATGGAATACTTGGAATAGAAGATATCTAATTGATATATTTTAGGAAGCAGAATTATATTCCATATCAATTAGCGATTATCTTGTAACTGTGTAGTATATAAACACAGGCATAGGGTTTACACTATAAGTGTTATCATTATCGAAGTTATTATTCTTTATAACCCTAGCAGCTCTCGTGATATTTGTTCATCACTGAGAGGTAACAGTTCCATATTGTAACATAGTTTATTGTTTCAATAAAGTTTGTTTTCTGTTCGATTTGAGTGTACTATACACTGTATTCACCCCCTCTACAGTGTGTGTGTGACCTAACAACATCATTGTTACCCAAGTAACAATAATTAAATCGGTGATCGATTAAATCTTTTGTGTATAATTTACAATGTACTATAATCCTTTTAACCATATATTATAGATTAAACTTGAGGCATGTTATGTGTCATCCTCTTCATAATTTAATCCAGGTTTCCTTGATCGATGAGTAGACTATAACATCAAATCAACATTTGAGCATGGTCATGCATTTCATAGTCTAACTCAAACAAGAGGCCAATAATATCACCCCTAAAATAGGAGGGTTAAATCCTTTCTAAATCATTCATATTTCTCATATGATTCATAATATACCCAATATACACTTTTATCATCACCCGGTCCAAGGTAACTTTTAATGCAACTAAAGTATATTAATTCTCATATAGAAATATAATGATTTCAAGTCTAAGGACCAATACATCATTATCACTGTGAGAATTATTTATGACACAACAGACATGTAGAATCTCACATTGGGTCTTCCAGCACTATATATATAATACATGTGCATGTGTTTTGACTTTAGTATCACTATACCTATGATCTATGAGATGTGATCATCAGTCAACATTCACACTAGTCTTAATGCATTATTATTGTCCCTTAATAATAATACTCGACTAGGGATCTTTAGGAATATCGATACTATTCTCATAATCTCATTTCTAAGTCACGTACTTAGAGATATAAAATTACATATCATATTCCAAGGACATTTATTAATCTAACATCTTATCGCAGAAAATAAAGATATAATAAATTACTAAAGAATAATCCATATAATCAGAATTAATAATCCAAATGTTTCATAATATAAACATAATAGTGTTGTCTCTAGGGCACAAACACTAACAATCTCCCACTTGCACTAGAGCCAATCACCCATGTATCTAATACCCATGGAACTAGTATGACCTTCGTGCTTTTACTGTGACAAAGCCTTAGTCAATGGGTCTGCAACATTATCATCAGTATACACTTTACATATATGTATATCTCCTCTTTCATTAATCTCTCGAAGGAGGTGATATCTCCTAAGTATATGCTTTGCCCGGGAATGGGACCTTGGTTCTTTAGCCTGCGCGATGGCTCCATTATTATCACAGTAAAGATCAACTGGATCTGTGATCGATGGAACCACACCAAGTCCCGTTATGAATTTCCATATCCAAACAGCCTCTTTGGCTGCTTCACTGACAGCAATATACTCAGCTTCCATTGTAGAATCAGCTATTGTCTCTTGCTTTGAACTCTTCCAGCTTACAACAGCTCCATTAAGGCAAAACACAAAAACTGACTGAGATACTGAATCGTCTCTGTCTATCTGAAAGCTGGCGTCAGTGTAACCCTTTACAACCAGCTTATCATCTCCTCCATACACCAAGAATGAATATTTAGTCCTTTTCAAGTACTTAAGAATATTATTGACTGCTGTCCAGTGACCCTCTCCAGGATTAGACTGTTATCTGCTCATCATGCTCAAGACATACGAAACATCAGGTCGAGTACATATCATCGTATACATTATAGATCCAATTGCCGAAGCATATGGAACTTTGCTCATACGGCCCTTATCATCTAATGATTTAGGGCAGTTGTCTTTTGAGATCAATATCCCATGAGACATTGGGACATATCATCTTTTTGCTTCTTGCATCCCGAAACGATGCAATACTTTGTCAATGTATGTACTCTGACTTTGGCCGATTAATTTCCTTGATATATCTCTATAGATCTTGATCCCTAATATATAGGTAGCATCACATAAGTCCTTCACCGAGAAACTATTTCCCATCCAAGTCTTAACAGCCTGTAGAGAAGGTATGTCATTCCCTATTAGTAATATGTCATCTACATATAGTACTAGGAATGACACATAACTCCCACTAACCTTGTTGTAAACACATGATTCATCTTCATTTTGAATAAATCCAAATTCTTTGACTGTTTCATCAAAACGACGATTCCATCTCCTTGAGGCTTGCTTCAATCCATAAATAGATTGAAGCAACTTAAAGACCATCTTAGCAAACTTGGGATCGACAAAACCCTCAGGTTGTATCATGTATACATCCTCTTCAAGGCTCCCATTTAAGAAAGCGGTTTTGACATCCATTTGCCAAATCTCATAGTCGTAGTAAGCAGCTATTTCTAGCAAAATCCTGATGGACTTGACCATAGCAACTGGTGAAAAGGTCTCATCATAGTCTATACCATGAACTTGTTTGAAACCTTTTGCCACCAGTCACGCTTTATAGGTATGTACTTTACCATCCATGTCAGTTTTCTTCTTTAAAACCCACTTGCACCCTATAGGTTTTACCCCTCCAGGTGGATCATCTAAAGTCCATACTTTATTTTAATACATGGATTCCATTTCGGATTTCATGGCCTCTAGCCATCTCTTGGAGTCTGGACTGTTCATAGCATCTTGCTAGGTAAGAGGCTCATCATTATCTATGAGCATTACATCATCATCTTGAGTCAAGAGAAATCCATAATATCTCTCTGGCTCATGACGAACCCTACTAGATCTACGAACAACCTGTATTTCCGGAGCAGGAACATCTTGATGTACTTCCTGCTCATTTTCCAACTCTGGTTCAATATTATTTTGTACAACTCGATCTTCATCGAGATCTATAGTCCTCCCACTAATTTTCTTTGAAAGTAACTCTCTTTCAAGAAATACAGCGGTTCGAGCAATAAACACTTTGTTCTCGGTAGGATTATAGAAACTATACCCTTTAGTTTCTTCAGGATATCCCACAAAATAACATTTATCTGATTTTGGTCCCAGCTTGTCAGACACCAAGCATTTCACAAACGCTTCGCATCCCCATACATTCATAAAATATATGTTGTCACATTTCTCAGTCCATATCTCATATGGAGTCTTTTGAACCGATTTAGTTGGAACTCGGTTTAGTGTATATGCAACCGTTTCTAGAGCATAACCCCATAAACTTATTGAAAGATTTGCTAGACTCATCATCGATCGCACCATGTCCAACAAGGTACGATTTCTCCTCTCAGAAACTCCATTCGATTGAGGCATTCCGGGAGGAGTAAGTTGTGATACGATACCACTCCTTCAAGAAACCTTTAAACTCGAGGCTTAAGTATTCTCCTCCATGATCTGATCGTAGAACTTTTATACTTTCCCCTGTTTGCTTTTCCACTTCAGCCTTGTATTCTTTGAACTTTTCAAAAGAATCAGATTTGTTCTTCAAAAGATACACATATCCATATCTACTGAAATCATCAGTAAAAGTAATGAAGTAGTAAAAGCCACCTCTTGCCATCATACGCATTGGACCACATACATCACTATGTATAAGTCTTAATCGTTCGGTGGCCCTTTCACCTTGTCCGGTAAAAGGAGCTTTAGCCATTTTTCCAATGAGACAAGATTTGCATTCTTCCTATGATTCAAAATCAAACTTATCCAAGTAACCATCTTTATGTAATTTGGAAATGCATTTCTCATTTATGTGACCTAAATGACAATGCCAAAGGTATGTTTGATTTGAGTCTTTCATCTTATAATACGTTTATTATCATTATTTATGTTATAGACAGGAGTAACTATATCAAGAACATATAAACCATTAAACAATCGTGCAATCCCGTAGGTAACATTATTGAATAAAAAGGAACAACTATTGTTCTGAATCAAAAACGAAAAACCTTTCTTGTCCAAACAAGAAACTGAAATAATATTTCTGCAAATCGCAGGCACGTAAAAACAGTTATCTAGTTCTAAAACAAGCCCAGTGGGCAACGATAAACGATAAGTCCCTACAGCTAAAGCAGCAACCTTTGCTCCATTGCCAACTCGTAGGTCGACTTCTCCCTTCGCCAATGTCCTACTTCCCTGCAGTTCCTGCACATTTATACAAATGTGAGAACCACATCCAGTATCTAATACCCAAGATGTAGAAGTAGACAAATTGACTTCAATAACATAAATACCTGAATCATAAGTAGTAACAATAGCCTTCTTCTTCTTCAGATCCTCCAAATAAGCATGACAGTTCCTCTTCCAATGACCTGGTTTCTTGCAATAGTGACAATCACCAACCTTTGGAACACCACCTTTAGGCTTCAAAGCCTTGGTCGGATCAGGTTTTGGATTGGCATTCGATTTAGATCGCATCTTCCTCCTGCCTTTCCATTTACCCTTTCCTTTGGCCTTCCCCTTATTCACCATCAACATGTGAGCAGGGGATGTCTTTTGAACGTTGGTCTCAGCAGTTTTCAACATAGCCAACAGTTCGGTGGGGTTCTTATCTATCTCATTCATATTGTAATTCATCACAAATTGAGAATAACTGCTGTTTAAAGATTGTAAAATTAGGTTGATCTGGTGCTCCACAGCAATCGGGGCACCCAACTTGGCAAGGTACTCAATATACCCAATCATCCTTAGAACATGTGGTCCAACCGGATCACGTTCTCCCTGCTTACATGCAAGCAACGATTTAAAAGTATCAAACCTATCCTGACGAGCCTGTCCTTCAAACATATGTTTAAGGTGCTCAATCATATCATAAGAATCCATATTCTCATGTTGTTTCCGAAGTTCAGCACTCATGGTCGCTAACATGAGACATTGAACATCCATGTTATCATCGATATGTTTATGATAAAATTATATTGAGCACGGGATGCTCCTTCAGTGAGAGGTGCAGGGCGAGGGATATCTATGACATAGAGCTTGCGCTCTTGTTTGAGGACAATCCTCAAGTTCCTCTGCCAGTCAAGGAAGTTTGTTCCTGTCAGCTTGTCCTTCTCAAGGATTGATCGCACAGAGAAGTTGTTTGAATTGATTACCATTTGATATCTATAATGTTTAAAATGCATAAGATAAATTAGTTTACAGATGATTATTAAATTATGTTCAAGTGATTATTCATATATATTCAAAATATATATATCTCCCACTATTTTATCAAATTAATAGCCCTAACTATTAATTCGGAAAGAGTATCTTCTATATACTTTCTAGTGAGCCAAGATCCAAATTTTCACAACATTTTAGTTCATCTTTGGCTTTACTCCTAAAACATGATTCAATAAGGTAGACAACATTTGTCAATTATATCAACTATATAACTCTTGGATAGTTTAGTGGAACAACATTTATTCTTATTTATCCAATAAATCTCACCAAACTCTATGCCTCCAAGTTCACAATCCTATTATGGTAACTTAGTCAAGTTAAAATCCAAAGGTCTAAAAAGTATCATATACTTCAACACGTCGTCCCACGATAGATGGGAGTACTTCGCTCTGGAGAACCCACTCCTTATCGATCTAGGGGTTAACACATTGGACATATTGGAAGGCATCTAAATAACTTAATATAAACATTAGGGTTTTGTTAGTATTATAACGATCATGATTCCATCATAAAGAGATTCCCAATTTTTCCTTGAATAAAATACTTCAAATCAATACTCGTCAATGGTTTGATTTCCAGGTAGTGGAGGAGTCACATCGGTCTCGCTTAAAACCCACATCCTTACAAGTTCTATGAACCCGTTGTTGACAAAATTGCCCCATGTCGGAAATAAAGAAGATTCATATTTCATTCCGTGTTTCATAAACACGAGAATCTCATAATCATTTGTAAATTTTAAAATCTTGAGTCGTTATAGATTTTATCTTGTTTAGGCATGGCATGTGTGACGTATCTAATACATACATTCATGCATGATTAATCTAATTAAAGCATGCATCATTAACTATTCTAGACATACATTCATACATCAATATGTAAAGTGCAATAAAGTAAATGTGTTTGGTTATGACCCCATCCTATGTGATCTTTATCAAGCTCATGATAAAGATCAAGGTCAATCTAATGTGGTGATGGAAATAAATACAACTACTTATTACATAAGTCTTCTTCTTTGTTTAGACTTCTTGTATGCCTCGTCTTCTTCTTTGAATCACCTCCATTGGATAGCCTTCTTGAGTCTTCAATTACATTACATAATTGAAAGTAAAACTAATCTAATGAACTTACAAGAATAACTCGAGTTACATTCGAGATTTATGATTACAAAGATTGACGGCATGCAAGTCGTATTTAAAACCAAAACCAAAACCATTACACTAAGGTCGAAAGGCCATAACCATCCACCATGCTCATACAACACATAAAAGCATGTTAAAACACATAATCTGATCTTAACATATCATATTATCCATGATCTAATCAAAAAAAATATGACAAAAATCAGAAAAATCAGAATTAAATCAGAAAAACAAGAATCACTGTTTACGGGCAGTAAACGACGTCAAACGCCAGACGAGTCGTTGATAGCTTTAGCTATCAGTTTTGTTCAGACGCTCGTTTACCTATGGAATAGGGTATTCGTTTGCGTAAATCGGACATCAGACCCAGATTTCAGCAAATCTGCAGCAGCCAATTCAAAATCCGTATATAATATAATTCTCATAATTAGAACAAATATAAATTATATATATATATATCAGTATATATACAGATTACATATTCATCTTATGATTATACAACTTACATGAATATCATATATTCAAAACCATACATATACAAGCATATTATATCAACATCAAATCATGGAGAATCACGTACATGCTCATATATCGAAAACGGTTAAACACATAAATGAATTAAAAACTTTTCGCAAGTAGCTCTGATGCCATTGAAGGGTTTTTAGCACATAAACGCAACAAAAACGTAAATTTAATTCTTAAAAAATCGAAAACCTCCGCAGGATCCATGCGAAAAATAATATTTAATTTGTAGTTCAGTATGTTTACCTTAAGAAGCTTTACGTTAATGGAAAGATGGAGGTCTTGAATGATCACCACGTAGCCCGTCGCTGGAACGATCTACGCCTTGAAGGTATCCACACGAATGATTTCCCGGAGGATGGGTGTGTACTAGCACGTTCTTGAGGCCGCCTTCTTACTCTCTCTATCTCTCTTCAAGTTCTAGGGTTTATGTTTTATCAAATAAAACGTGTAACCCTAGTTCTATTAAAAAAAGATATTTTATAGGTAAGAGCTATTGGGCCTCCAACCCTAAACTTAATTTTAGAGTTATTATTATTATTAAATTCGAAATTCTAATTATTGTATTATTAAGTCTCACTTAATCATCCAATAACTTAATTTCAGATTTAATATTAAATTCGAATTTCCTATTTATTTAATTAATTAAGTCACACTTAATTAATAACAAATAATTTGAATTACTTACATTTAATTTAAATCCAAATTTAAATTAAATAATCCTCCAATCATTCTTTGTGCGACCCTTTAGGTTATTATTACGTTGGCAACAATTTTAAATCTAATTTAAAATCATAAACAATGAGCGACATCTAGTAATACATCATTGTTACCCAAGTAACAATAATTAAATCAGTGATCGATTAAATCTTTTGTGTATGATGTACAATGTACTATAATCCTTTTAACTATATATTATAGATTAAACTCGAGGCATGTTATGTGTCATCCTCTTCATAATTTAATCTAGGTTTCCTTGATCAATGAGTAGACTATAACATCAAATCAACATTTGAGCATGGCCATGCATATCATAGTCTAACTCAAACAAGAGGCCAATAATATTACTCCTAAAATAGGAGGGTTAAATCATTTCTAGATCATTCATATTTCTCATATGATTCATAATATACCCAATATACACTTTTATCATCACCCGGTCCAAGGTAACTTTTAATGCAACCAAAGTATATTAATTCTCATATAGAAATATAATGATTTCAAGTCTAAGGACCAATACATCATTATCACTGTGAGAATTACTTATGACACAATAGACATGTAGAATCTCACATTGGGTCTTCTAGCACCATGTATATAATACATGTTCCTGTGTTTTGACTTTAGTATCACTATACCTATGCTCAATGAGATGTGATCATCAGTCAACATTCACACTAGTCTTAATGCATTATTATTATCCCTTAATAATAATACTCGACTAGGGATCTTTAGGAATATCGATACTATTCTCGTAATCTCATTTCTAAGTCACGTACTTAGAGATATAAAATTACATATCATATTCCAAGGACATTTATTAATCTAACATCTTATCGCATAAAATAAAGATATAATAAATTACTAAAGAATAATCCATATAATCAGAATTAATAATCTAAATGTTTCATAATATAAACATAATAGTGTTGTCTCTAGGGCACAAACACTAACAACATGAACTAAAGGCTCTTCATCTGGGACATTTCTATTCTTGCCAACGTAACGAATCATTCCTCCAACAACTCCAACCTAACACACAACAAAAAACAACATCAGTTCACGAAAGTAATAAGGAAAGATTTAGAAATTACAATATAAGGTGTCGTCGAGGAACTATTACCACGCACTCTTCCTCTTCGGAATATTTAGCATTGTAGTTCATAGGATCAAGTTCCATCACGGCCCATTCCTTCACAGAAAATACCATGAGAATCTAATGGTTCTGGTTCACGTTCACGGGAAGAAATATGTAGTCCACCGGGTTAATTGGTGGACCTACCCCACAACACTCCCAATTAACAAAGAAATGCATGGTCCTCGCAGGATAGGGACGTGAGTAGTCCACTTTTTTCGCCAAATCCATAAAAAATGGATCCATGAAATAGTATGAAGGCATCCTCGGATACACCCTCGCGGCAGCTATGGCCTCCTCACGATCACGCAACAACCACTGCAAGAAACATGTTATACGATAAATGATATAAAAAGAAGAACATAAATGAAAGAAGGTCAAAGATTATACCATGTAGGCATATATGATCCTATTATCTAGCCATCCTTTGGGTTCCAAACTCTGCATAACACTTGTGTCCAAGGTCCACTTAAGATCGTGTTTAATAGGACCACTCCTGGGTAAACCACCCCATCCCCAATCCCTCATAATAGCGTCCATCCTCTCCCACTTTAGTCCCTTATTTATATCTCATTTCTCTTCCAAAGGTCGGCATATATCCATCTTCTCAGCCATGGAAGACGAGCCTGCTGCAAATACAGATGCCTGTGTCGGGGCCTGTGACACTTGCTGAGACGGCTGTGTCATGTCAATTACATCGGCCTCTCGAGTCTCTCCAACTTTAGGCCTCATCACCTCGGGAGAAAGATAAACATGCTGGAACACTGGAGCCATATATGTCAGACCTCTAACATCCTGCATGAATTGACAGTACGGCTCAAGAAACATAGGGGCAATCCTCCCAAACTCCTGCTCATACTCAGGGGGAATGCTACTATCCATAGCTTGCAGACATGCCAACCCCTTTTGTATCTGCAAAATACATTTGTGGCATATAATCAAATGTTACTATAATGCAAAGGAGGAAACAATTCTAAAAAATATCGGGGAAACAATTATTAACAAAGTTACAAGGTCAAATACCTGCGAGTTGTTAAACAACTCCCGGGTGCTGTACAGGGGCTCTGGAAATGGCTGTGGCTTCCCAAAATGCATCCGTGCAATGCCTGAGTACCACTGCATATAGCCTGTGTCATCCACTCCGTCTGGCTGATGAGCAACTACAACCTCGGGGTGCTGACTAAAACGGGTCCACTCACCAATCTCATCAAACCATATATCTCGCCAGTCATAGGGATTAAACGGAATCATAGGCTTCCTATACTCTGTCATGTTAATAGGTGACCGTGGGATACCATGTCTGAACCCGAACTGTCTCATCACCCTGTCTGAATGCTGATACTCTACAACATCATAGCATATCACTAGAATCCTGGCAAGACCAAAGTAATGAGCCTCCCAATCCTCATCCAATATATCATGATCCTCATCTGAATCCTCCTCTACCTCGTGAAAGTGGGCATATGGCGTCCAAGACAAAATATCAGTTGCTACTCCATCAAACTCGCCTCTATAATGTGGCAAACTATGATGAGGCGCCAATCTACTATCACGCCTACCTATAGCCCATTTTCTCTTAACAACAATCCCAGTCCCAGGAACATCCTCATCCATAGGATCATCAGGAACAACATCAGCCTGCACCTTACTCTTCCCTCCCCTTCCCCTACCCTTACCCCTAACCTCCTTCACCGTCACCGTCTTCCCCCTAACCTCCTTCCCCTGTTTCCCTTTCACCTCCTTCCCCTTCTTCCCCTTTGCCCCCTTAGGCTCCTCCTCCGCCTCCTCCTCCTCCTCCTCAGCTACCACCTCATCTACCGGCCTAGCCCAGAACTCAGCTACTGGATATGAATCCCTGATAGGATCAGGAAGAGGTCTCCCAATCAAGAACCGTTCATATGCCCACAACTGCAACAACCACGTACAATAGGAAATCCTCTTGGCCCCTTTCTGTGCTACATGCTTGAGCCCCCTATATAGATATGAAAGAACCGCAGAACCCCAAGACCAATTATGCACACCCGTAAGATAGCGGAGGTGTCCAATGTACTTCGGGTGCACCACATTCCTACTACTGGTAGGAAATAGAACAGAACCAACGACCATGAGCAGGTATGCCTGTGTGTGGATAGCAATCCTCCTCGGATCTGGACCCGAATCAGCCCTCCCATATCTCTGATACAACCATGTGTACTTTATGCCAGCTCTGGCCCATCCCGCCTTCACCTCCTCCTCATCCAACGGCTCAAACCACTATCTCGAAAAATATGCCAAACCATTGTCCAGACTGTCTCCAACTAACGCATGACCAGCAACCGGTAAACCCAAAATATAGCCAACATCCTCCAAAGTCACTGTCATTTCCCCCTGTCTCATGAAGAATGTGTTGGTCTCGGGATGCCAACTCTCCACAAGTGACGTGACAAGCCTCGCATCATTCTGCAAAACCACACCCGGATTTGCAAACATACCAAAACCAATGTTATGCAACAAGTCCTTCTGTGCATCAGATAAAACCCATCTACGCATGTTCCAGTTCCTATAATAACACTCCAAAGGATCCCGCTCATGTCTCTCCCAAACATCCGAACTCACATGATAGGAGTTATTAAAGATAATGTCATGACTAACTGTACCCGGCAATATGTTATCCATCCTGAAACAATAAACACACAATTTAACGTTAATTACTTCCACATTTAAAATTGACCGTATAATCACATCCACATGCACCAGAACCAGAATGTAACAAAATTTAGGCCTTGTTAATTCAAATCTCAACCAATACATTTCAATCAATTAACAACATTACGGAACATTACAACATTCTCTCAACATAAAATTTGTAGAGACTATTGTGTCATGGTATTGATGTTTCTAAAAATTCAATGCATGTTTGGCTTATATTAGAATTGTTTGAGTTCATACTGATTTCCCCAGAGTTCACAAGGCAAATGTATATCGATTTCGTTCTGCAGTCATTTCAATTAATTTGTCGAAAATTAATTTATTTATAACTAGCAATCTAGAATGATCTGATAACTCAATAATAACTGTCCAACACATATATAACTCCAGATACTCGGTCATAATTCATAAATATAAAAAAATAAACACCTCTCCTGGCCTGTCGAAAAATCGAGCTTTCAGCATGGCCACATTACTAGACTAGTAACTTAGAAATCAAAATAAGACAAGTACAAAGCAACATGTCTAGGATCGCAGAAACACTTCCTGATAAACTAGCTTACATATACATAATCGCAATCCTATAATCAACAATCGGGTTCAACAAAAACATAATCGGGTTCAAAACACAATCGGGTTCAAAACAAAAACACAATCAATGGGGTCGAATTACATATACACACATACTTACATATACATACAGAATTATAACCCAATCAATTCGAAGTAAACAAAGAACAAAGAACAAGCAATTCGATTTCAAAATCCTAACCTTAAGAACAGACTAATACAAAGAATAATCGAGAGAATCGAACCTTTGGGTAGAAAACGGTTGTTGCTTGGTTGTTGTTTCGGTTGAAATCGCCAGAAAAGCCAGAAAATCGCCAGAGAAGGAGGAAGTATATGATTTTAATGTTTGTGTTTGTGTATATAACTGATGGAGAAGAAAGTCGGGCTGTTATTAGTTTCTGCACGTTCCGCTAATATTATCAGCGGAAGGGAAATATGTTCCACGGAAAAAAAAAAGCGCGGAAGGGAAGCTTTCCGCAGAAAAAAAGCGCGGATAGGCGAATTTTTTTTTTAATCCTGGCCGTGGAGATAGTGTGTTGGTTAAGGGTCCCCTGACACATGATTGTCAGGGAACAGGACCCTAAAATTAGAGTTAAAAAGAGACAACTTAAAAGGACCTTGGCGAGAATAAAAATTTAGAAATAACATATTTAACAAATTGTACAAATGCTTGGAAGATACCAGGAGCAGGAGTGAGTAACATGAGCTTCATACAAGAAACCGGGGATCTATTGTTTCGATGTCTGAGAAATTCAGCCACAAAATTAATAGTAGTTTGAGGTAATAAAGACTTGGGTGAATTATAGTCATGTGACCTAAACTTAAGATAAGGGAGAGTAGTTTATACGACCTTCCATCGTTTCGAAAGAACACATGTTTGAACAACTAATTTGATATCTACAAACGACATGATTATATGAATTAGGTCATCGGGTAACCTGCTTATCCCGTCTTCTTCATCATCTTCTATTCTCGCTTTTTTCTTCATCGGCTCTCTGTCCTTTCAAGATTTTCCAGAAGCCCTAATTTCACACACTTTAGAAATGCGGTCTAGCGGTCAAATTATCATATTTTTGTTTTTATAACAACTAAATGGGCATTTATTACAAAAAATATTAATATTAAAATAATCTTTTAACTGTAATTTATTAAATTAACAGGTTAATAAATAATATAATTTTATGTTTGGTGAATAATAAGAGAGCGGCTAATTGAAATATATATGTTTAACGAGAAATTTATTATATTTTTATTTAATTTTCAAAATTATATAATGATCAATATCAAATAAATAAAACAAAATATTATTTAAAAGACCGCTACAAAACGCACCTTAATAAACTAATTTTTTTATAAATTAAATTTTTGTGAACAATTTCGCGATCTCCAAGACTACGCAATTCCCTATAGAGAAACTATCACATTCTAGAAAAAGCAAGTTTCCATCGAAGTAAATCACTAAACAAATTTAACAAATTTTACATAATCACTCTTTTATATCATTTTATCCAACCATTCTAGTAACACCATTTGGAGAGATACTCTGAATTAACCAAGTTATATAGTATTTATTGTAAAATAGGTAAAGAATCAGCAGTAGAAGAACAAGTAAGATATCACTTTAGATATAGGATTGTTGTGTCGTGGTGAACCACTGCATTAAAAGCGATTTCGGCAAAC
Source organism: Apium graveolens (assembly GCF_009905375.1). Lineage (NCBI taxonomy): Eukaryota > Viridiplantae > Streptophyta > Magnoliopsida > Apiales > Apiaceae > Apium > Apium graveolens. Next base: position 197,178,229 of record NC_133655.1, on the reverse strand, counting down.
TGAAAGGTGCAAATCAAATAATTGTTCACTTCTAAGGTTAACACAGCTTTCTCCAGAAGTAGGAGAAGAGGAGTTTAATAAACGAATGCCCAGAAAATCAAAAAGAAAAAGGATGATCGTAGTGCTCCCAATAGATCTATATATATACACCAGTCTTAATGAACCTTTAGTAATCTTTCACTAATGAAAATAAAGAAGAGGAAGCCAAAGGGTTGAAATTAATTTGATAATAAACAAGCTAGTAGAGAAAATGAAAGGACCAGTATAGTCTAAGAACAAGTATGTCTACATTTCCAACATTTATCACCAAGTATCTGCGAATTGCAATGATTATGGGAAAATAAATGTGACATTGGTGCTACTTGGAGACCCATACTTGATTCTCTACATCCCTGTGGTAGAAATTAGAAACATTCACCATAGCATACTCATATATAAAATATGCTCGAGAATTCTTTTTGTGAAGTAAAACATTTTTTAAGATACCCTACAAGCAAACCCAACAATTTCGTGATAAATCGAAGGAAACCAAACACCACTAATAGTTTAAGTGTTAATTGGCTAAAACATAATTAAACTGACCCAAAACTTGCAACAGGGTTACTAAACTTAAAAAGTTTGCACTCGACTAAGTGAACTAATATAAACTTGCATTTAACTAACTGAACTGTTAAAATGTTGCAATTAAATTATTGAACTGATGGTCAACTTGCAATTCGATTATCAAAGCCAAAAAATTATAAAATAACACATATTTTCATTTATATACATTTATTTACTCAATTAAAGTAATAATTTAGTTTTTAATATTAAAAATAACAATTGAAATTAAATTTGTATTTATCGAAAATCACAAAAATGAAAATCGTGTTTTAAATATTATATTATAGTATTCATTGGAAGTTAGATTTTTGAGATAAAATTAGCTTATTGTATTAAATTAGATGTTTGACCAAATAAAAAAGATCATATTGGTGCTTGGTAGTTATCCGATTAAAATGGCTTTTTGGTCCCAATAAGCTAATTTTAAAAAAGGTCCTTGGAGGAGTTTTTTCAATTAGATGATTGACATGTGTGTAATTAAAGTACAAACAGCTAATTGAAATATCTATCCACCGAACACTTTCTTCAAAATATCTAAATTGAACCAGTTATTTAAAACAACTTACCCAATCAGCTAGTCAAAACAACTACTTCAATGTTACAGCTAACAACTAATTCCCAAATATGGCGTTAGAGAGATTGGGAGAGAAGAGAGGTGGAGAGAGGATAGAGTTTGAGAAATTTTGCAAGTTTATTTTTTATTTAGTTCCCATTTGGAAGTTTATTTTTATACAGTAATCCTAATTACAAGTTTTTATTAATCTAGTAATGTAAATGCAAGTTGGGGTTGAGTTCAGTTTTGTAAGTTGCAAGGTCAGTTTTTATTATGTTACTGATGTTAACAGTAGTGACCTAAATGCAAGTTTTAATTTCTTGAGTTATGTAAATGCAAGTTTTTTGAGTTCAGTATCCCAATTGTAAGTTTTAGGTCGCTTCGATTGTGTTTTAGCCTATTACCCCAATAGTTAAATACAAAGTCATCATGCAAGATACCTAAGAAATACTAAAGATTTGAGGACCAGAGAATAGACAAGATACTAATGCATCCAAACAATTCTCCAACACCCAAATGATTCTGAGAAATTTACGGACTCGATAATAGATCCTCTCCAATATAGCCAACAACAAGGTTTGTACCCAAAGTTCCAAAAGCTTTTTCAATCTCCTGCATCTTCTCATCACGAAGATTTTGTAAATCTTGCAATTTACTATCGGTCTCACTAATACGAATAAGCGAATCTGGTAATTTACTTATAGCATCTTTAATATGAAGGTCTAGTGCATGAAGCTCGGGAAGTAGGGGCGTTGAAAACCTGAGTTGTTCTACATAATTCAGACGACTCACAAGCCAATTTACATTGATTCCTGATATCTTCAAGTTAGCAAAAGCATCACTCTACTCGGCAATCATCTCGGTATTAACTTCAGTATAGAGATTTTGGTAAAGTCATTTACTGAGGAGCAGAACATATTCAGCGTCATTTTAGAAAGCTTCTTGCATCTGAGATTGAAGTACTCAAAAGTTCCAGGGTACTTCTTCATAAACAGATTAAGTAGATATATAAATTCAAAGTTTACTTCATGGCCTCGTCATTACTATTTCCCGTTGAAGAAAAAAAATTAACAATTTGGTTGTTCATTAGATTCCTTTCTCGAGTATGTTATATAATCACTATCTGCAACTAAAACTAGAAATAAGGTAACTATTGTCTACCACATAAATTTGAAAGGGACAATAAGTATATGTGTTACCAACGAATAACTAAATATGCCAAGAGGCTTAAAAAAATAAAAATCTATGCCAAAGATGTGGATGATTTAAAAGGTATGCTATGAAATTTAAAAAACAACAGAGCAAAGAGTTATACAATCAAATAAATATTCGATTACAGCAGGAATTAAGAGACACAGGGGTAATGCTAAAACATCAAAAGAAAATTGGAATAAAATTACCTCTATGGTTTCCAAGTCAAGTTTAAGAATCATGGCACTCATAGCTCCCGGGATTAAACTAATCCTTTAATTTTATATTTGCAACATCCAATTTAGAAGCTCCGAGTGTGTTTGTAAAAACACCAACAGAAGTGAAATTGCGGATTTTTGGTGCAGAAACCACAATGTTACCCTTCATTTTATCTCTGTAGTGAGTACTTGATCTCCAGGTTAATTAATGAAGGATAATGTATGGAAAATTCTTTTATAGACTTCCCGAAGAAATGTATTGTGAGATTCTGTAGACTAACAAGTGCAACAAATATGTCACTCATATTCTCAGGAAATACCACACTACAGAACTCTAGACTTATTAAAGAAGGAAAATCCCAAATTATTTGGGGCAAGTGGCAGCACCACAAAGTAAAACTTGTTAAAGCAGGCAGATTGAAAGAAAGATATTCTAAATCCCATTCTTCAAGATTTAAAGTTCTTAAAGAAGGCAAACAAGTTACACAAATTTCCGGTAACTTGTCTAGACGAGAATTAATTAGATAACCTCTCAAACGTAAACTTGTTAAAGTCGGTAAATCCTAGCAATCTGATTCCAACAAAGAATCATCAAGTTCCATTCTCATTTTGAGTTGCTGAATGGAATTAGAGTTGAAGTTGGATAACTTGTAAGGTTTATGTTTTTCCGGAATTGTAATAACCCCAATTTTTGAGAAATTTTGAAACCCTTATGAATAGTGTTTTTGCTGAACGAGAAAACTTTTCATGCCACGCTATGTAGGGGTTCTGTTATTGATCTTATGGGATATTATTAGTACTCTATGTGGTATATAAGTGTATGTAAAGATCGTCAGAATCCAATTCCGAACACTTTGATTTTTCCCGGAAATCCACAAGATACGGAGATAATTGAGTATAAGGTAACAGGATAAAAAGGATTTAAATTAAAGGATTATAGGAGAGGATCATAAAAAGGAATATAATATATTGAGAAAGGTTAAGGGAACCTAAGTAATAAGATCCCGGGTATGATCCCTCAAACGATAAACGAGAACGAAAGATAAGCGAACCGTAAAACAAATAAGTGACCAAGAGACAAGCTTGTACAAGAAGCCAGGGATTGTGACATCATCAAACCACAAGGTGTGGACAAGTGGGAGCATTATGACATGTGCAAGGTGACACAAGCATGACATGGGAAGGAAGGAGGTGTGGTGACTTTTTAACCACACAAAACCAAGGGCAACTAGGTAATTCACTAAAGAAAACAACAAAAATCAACCAACCAAGCAAATCATTTCATTTCACCAAACAAAACACAAAAATCTCTCTTCTTCTTCTTCATGCTCTCGGGTTTTTTCTTAAAAAATGAAAGTCCAAGCTCCTCCACTTACTATTTAGCAAGGTAATTATCTAAGCTTCCCCATGGATAGTTACATACTTCCTATAAGTTTAAGCTTCTAATTCCAAGCCAATCTTTTTCTATAAATCATGAAAGAAGATGGTGAATAGTGTTTTCAAGAACTAAAATTTGTGTTCTTGAAGTTTTGTTTAGATTAAGCTTGGATAAGGGCTTTAAAGGTGATTCCAAGCCATTCTCTTGATTCTCCACTCTCCAAGGAAGGTATAAACTACAAACCCTAGCTTTAGTTTTGAGTAATTAGGATTGAATGTGTTTGATATAGCATATGTGAAGCATGATGCTTGATTGGTTAAAGTTTGGTTGAGTTTGTAGAGATTAGTTGGATTTGTTGCATTGTTGGAGTTGTAAATCTTGGTAATTAGTTAAAGAACCTAAGTAAAGCTTTTAGTTCATGTGAGGAATAAGTATAAATGGTTAATGTGGATTTGTTGGGGCTGTTATGATGTGGTTTGGAGGGATATTGGTTGTATGATTGATTTGGGGTTGATTTGTGGTTGGTATTGAATGGTTTAAAATTTGGGAAATCGCGTAAACATAGCCGTCGTAACGTCCGATTTTCTTTAGACTGTTTTTGTGCATAACATTAGGACCCGAGAACCCCCTGCTAGATTTTGACCATTGCCATGTTTAGATAGTTCATATTACGAGCTTCGTTTTGATATGTAGTCCGTTCGATTCCGATGCATGGTTTAGGAGAAACGACCGTTTCAAGTAACGGCGTTTCGTGAACGAAACTTTTCCCCTCGCCTTACTTTGAAACATAGGTTAAAGACCAAAAAGGGTTAATTAATGTATGAAACATTTATGGTAAGTGTGTTAGGCAGTTGGTAAGACACTCGCGAAGGAATCGCTTTAAAACTCGTAAAGGTTAAATTATTAAAAATGGTGGAGCCGAGGGTACCCGAGTGACTTAAGCGAATCAGTGAGCGCAAAACAAGCGTTAGAGTCTAAGTTAGTTAAAGTATAGATTTACAAGTGATTTTGGTTTAATTCCAACTTACTTGTTGTTTATAGGTTACCAGACTCATCCCGAGCCATTCGTAACCCCAGTCGCTCAGGCAAGTTTTCTACCCGTTATACTGTTGTTGTGATGTAAATATATGTATATGCATTATCTTGTGATATTGCATGATTGTTATTAGCAAATTTTGCGATATATTGGAGCATGCTAATATGGTATATATGCATGTCTGTTTCGTAATCTGGTTATCTATCTGTTGATTTCAATGCTTATAGTTGCATAATACCTATGCTAGAAATAAGCAAGTAGTTGCGTATACCCTTAGTATAGGGGATAAAAGGTGAACATATTTCTAAACCGGGAGTCGATGTTCCCGAGTATATATATATATATATATATTTATATATATATATATGGATATAGTTTTTAAAACTATTAATCGAATAAGGTTTATTCGATAACTTTAACTTTATTTTATTATTGAATATTATTTCGAATATTATTCGAAGGCGTATGACTCCTTTACATTATTTATTGAATATTATTTGAATATTCATTTGAGGATGTATGACTCCTTTATTTTATTTAATGAATATTATTTATAATATTCATTCGAGGTATTATGACTCAGCTTATTTTATTTATTGAATATTATTTGAATATTCATTTGAGGATCTATGACTCCGATTATTTGCTGAGCTATATTCTTTATTTTATTAAAGAATAAGGTGTCGATAATCAAACTTATTTTTGATTATTCAAATAAAGATATTACTTTCGTATAAGTATATCTTTGATTATTTGCTATTCATTTCAAGTATAAGTTTTAATACTTCTACTTCAATTATTTTATAAAGATTATTTTTATGGGAATATTATTTAAATAATAATATTCAGACATTTTCTAAATATTCTGGGGACTGATTTACTTCATTAAATCAGTTTTACTCCAAACACTCTTTAAAGTGTTTTCAAGTCTTTAAAATGATTTTCAAAAGTTAGAGCGGATCCCAAAACTATTTTTATATTTAAGATCTTCCTTTTAAAAAGGGGATTTAAATACTCGCTCAAAACCTGGGGGATCCGGCTCGGTGGTGTGTTTTATATTCGCAACAAGGTTGCTGTCTTGGTAAAAGAGTTTTTGATTACTTACCCAATATTCGGGAAGTAAAATTCTTGGAACAAGTTAATCCATTAACAGGCATGCCTGGGAAATATCGGTGAGTTTTCCTTTCCAACTAGGTACGACTTCTTGGTGGAGCCGTATCAACAAGTTTCTACTTGGGGAAAGGGGGAAACGAGCTTTACGTTTCAGAGTCATGGATTTCATCTGAACTAGGAGTGGCGTAAGTGGTCGAGTAGCGCCGGCCCAGCCTTATTATATTGGCCCAAATGGCCTGGAAGTTCCGCTAAGGCGGTCCATTCCTTAGGAGTTCAGTGTTCGGTTGACAAGTAAATCCGACAGGTTCTCCTCTACATGTAGAAAATGGTGGGGTTATACTACTACGACTGATCATCGTAAGTGGTCTTCCTGGCGCGGCAAACTCCCGTAATGAGTTCATCATCCAATTGGATAATTTCTGCAACACTACCCAGAGCACTTCGATAGAAAGGCTACGGTTGGGCGATTGTTGGGTGTTGGCAGGGTCAAGTTTTCAAAATGATGTTTACATCAAATGAAGTATCTCGTAACTTCATTTTATTTTGATAATATTTTAAAGATTTAATCTATTCAAATCTTGTCTTATAGTCTCATCTATGTGATGAACTTTTGAAATTAATTATAACTTGAACGGTGGTAGTTCAAGTAGTATTTGGAAAAGATATAAGTATATTGGGGTATCTTGTAACTTCATCTTTTAAGCTTATATCTAATTAATAATTGTCTTATGAAAGACAAAGATTTTCAGAAAAACGTTGAGACAAGGTTAGATATATGAGATCACCTTGCAACGATATTTTTTTATATACAGTTATACACTGGGACTTTGTGTATATTATGCATGGAAGAGGACTTCCAATATTTTGAAAAGTATATATGTATATATACTGAATATTTTGCGACTTCATCGCATTAAGATATCAAACTTGATTCATTTCTTTTGACCAAGACTTTCATGAGTATTATGAGTAGGCTCATATATTGTAAATCATTATACATATTATTTTGGTGGGCTTGCTGCTCACCCTTGCTTTCTTCTTTCATCACACAACAACAGTTAGGAAAGATGGCCAGACTCCAGCAGACCCAGCGCAAGCGCGTGGGAAGCGTCCCGCGTCTTCCCGTTGATGTTGTAGCTGCTATAGCTGCAGAGGTAGATCTATTGTAGATCAGACCATCTACTTTTGAGAATCAATTATGTATAATTATAACTTGTGGCAGATAATGGCAATTAACTGTAAATTTATCATGTAATCATTTTGGGTTGTAATAACTGTTAAATGGTGGATTCAAAGACTTGTATTTATTTCAATTTCATCTCTGAGACTATAACGGGTTGTGGTGTGTGTTAGTATGGGGTCACAGCATGAGGTTATTTATTATTAATTAAGTGAAGTGATATTGTGGAAAGAAAGACCGTGACAACCCGGATTCCCGACCCCGGATCTGGGGGTGTTACAGAAATGGTATCAGAGCTAAGCGTTATAAACCTCAGAGATGATGGGACGTTAAGATAATAAGTTAACTAAGATAATAAGAACTCTTGCCAAGTTCATAGTCGGGCTACCTAACGTAGCACTGACAGTTAAAACCCTTATGGGAACCCTTATAAATATCGTGATAGGAGCGTAGTTCGTTATCGTATATGGTAGCGGGACTCCGAACCCTGAGGTTGAGGAGCAACAGCGCGATGATGTTTTATTACTAATTAGAGATCGGATTGTGGATCCGATAGAGTGTCCTAATGCAGGACCGGATGATGTTGATATTGAGGATGTAGCGGTTGAGGATGTTGTCCTAGAAGGGATAGTTGTTGAGGAGGATCCCATGGAGGATCCTGACAAGATTGGATAAAGGACCACTGATGAATTGATGACCATGGTTAGGTCGACTACCAGAGGTAGGATTGGCCGGTCACTACCGGAGGTTCGTTCAAGTTGTAAAGATAGTAGCCCCTTTAACGCGGCTTACTCGTAAGACTGAGAAGTTCGAATGGACAGAGAAATGCGAGAACAGCTTTCAAGAACTGAAGCAGAGGTTGGTGATGGCCCCTATGCTGGCATTGCCGGATGGAAAAAGGAGATTTTGTGATTTGTAAGTGACGCTTCGCATAAGGAATTAGGGTGCTTCTTAGCACAGCAAGATAATCGCGTCTGCGTCAAGACAATTAAGGTAATATGAAATTTGATATCACCGCCCATGAGCTTAGGCTCGTGGCAATAGTTTTACCCTAAAGATTGGAGGCACTACTTGTATGGAGAGAAGTGCGAGAATTACCTAAGCCATAAGTGCTCTAGTACATTTTCACGTAGAAAGAGCTCAACATAAGCCAGAGGAGGCAGTTAGAGCTAATCAATAATAATGATTGGGAGATTCTTTATCATTCGGGGAAAGCCAATATGGTGGCTGATGCCCTTAGTAAAAAGGAGAGACTCAAGATGATAATGTCTTTTGGAGAGTTTATAAGAGATTTTGAGAAAATGGAAATAGAAGTGAAGGTAACCGGAGCCGGTACCGAAAAGCTGTTTGAGATTGCAATACAGCCCGAATTATTGGAAAAGAACATATTGTGCCAGAAAAAAATGATGAATGAAGGCAGAGAGCCAACAAATAGATATGAGATTAATACCGAGAGAGATGATAAGGGAATAATGAGGTATTCCTATAGAATTTGGGTTCCGAAAGTTCAAGAGCGTAAGGATGAGAACTTAGATGAGAGCCATAGTTTGAGGAATAAGATTTAGAGCAAACCCTGAACGTGATAGTCAGGGAGGTCGCCATCAAGATAGAAGGAACCCATGACATAATGGAGTGGAAAATGAGGATTTTAAATTAAAAGATGACCCCAATTATGGGGAGTAGGATGAAACATTTCATACTAAGGAAATAGAAAGTCGAGTAAGGAAAGGAGACCCGAGATGGTACCCCTATACGGCAATTCATGGACCTGTCTAAAGAGAACTTAGACTATTATCCCCAACCACCACCCTGAGGAGTCAGTGCGGTGGGAAATTCTTTCATGACCTTTAAGTCGCTAAGCTCTCAGAGTTCCAAGGAACAAGCTGACCCAGTCGAGGCAAGAGCCTGGCTAAAGGAAATAGATGAATCATTTGAGACTCTAAATGATTGACGAATCTCAAAAGGACTGTTTTTGTCACTTACCCTCCTAAGAGAGAGACCACCCGCTGGTGAAAGACCAAGAAAGGCACGGAGCAAGAGATTATAATAAACTGATTTAAGTCCAGTCAATTGTTTTCGGGAAAGTAATTCCCAAAGATAAGGAGATAGTGTAAAAGCTTTAGAGCCAGAACAAAGGCAGACAAGTATGATAAATTATGAATCTAAGTTGTAAAAGTTGTCAAGATTCGTTCTGAGGACACGAATCCAGAATGACGGGATGTTTGAAATCAATGCTTATATTGTGATTGGTTTGTGAAATAATGATAAGAGAAAGGAAAATAAAAAGAAACTGAAGTGGAAAGGAATATAAAGGCAATAGAGTTTGAGGAATGATAAGGGAGTTGGGTATGAGGAAACCCTAAAGACTCATAGCAATAGAAGGTAAAGTGTAAGACCGGTGGCATGATACCCAGAAAGGGAGACGCCAGATATGAAAGATATCCCAACATTGAGATGACTGTTGAGATAAACAACAAAAGTAAATAAGGAATTATTAAGAAGAAGTTCACGTTGAACATGACCAATATCTTCCAGAACATCCATGTTATCATTACCAAATCAGGAAAGAAAAGCAGATGACCATTGTTTTCTTTTGGAGGCCATATGGATTGACCTCAATTTGAATAAGGATGCTATTATGAAGTTAGGTATAGACTATCGAGGTGGAAATGATTGAATAAGATACCCTTATCAGGGATGTATGACTTGATTTATCCATGGAAGGATGCTTGTACCTTTTTAAAGGTGGAATTAAGGATAGAACATCGGTAACTTAAAATGAATCCTAGGGGAATGCATACAGGTTGGCATTTCACCCTTAATAGGGACAGTATGAGTTTTGACAGGATGAATTGGAAAGGATTAAGGTAATAACAACCTTTAAGAATCAGTGGAGAAATTTTTCAGAAGTATATAGACAATGGTTCTAATAGTAGTAAATGGTATTTTGATATGCCCTGTATCTAAGGAATACAGGAGGAACGATTCAAGGATAACCCTAGAGGTTTTACAAGGAGAAAGGTAATATTCAAAATTTTCAAGAATAGAAATGTTGATAAAGGAAATATGACGTAATTATATTGATGCCAAGTGAGGCACGTGTTAAACCACGAGAAGGTATGGATCGAACCAGTAATGGTCGAAATTGTTCAGGGCAATTAGGACTTAAGATAAAAGATGCTCTAAGTATAATTGAGAGTCAGTCATGACAGTGATTAACCTCTAAAGACTGAGGCAATAACTTATGGAAAAATGGTGATATTTTTTTTCCCATATGATTTTAAGGAAAATATCTTCACATAAGCTGTGATTGAAATAAGGTGGAAAAATTTATTTGGAGGTGGTTAAAATGACATTGACTGTAAGGAAATTTTACTATCAGGAAAGGCCAAAGAGGTGGCCGACACTTTAAAGGTAAGAGGATAATTATAGGCGCTTGTGCCAAAGGAATACAATGATGATGGTTAAAGCTATGCAGATTGTATTATGGTTTGGAAGATTGACATTCCTTCTGATGACTGTGCAATACCCAACCGTAATAGTAGTTGGTAAAGGTTTAATTCGTGTAATCGCCATGGGCGGGCTATCTATCTTAGAAGGTCCTATCTTGAGAATAATCCAGGACCATGTTTCAAAAAGGACTAGATGAACCCTTGAGTTAATTCTTCTATTTAGGGCGTATGATTAAAAATGGTATTAACCTGCTATCATTGCTTTGATTGAAACTCTTCTGCACTTTTATCTGCTTCATGTCATGAAGGTACGTCAGAGTTTGGAGTGTTCTTCATGAATTGTGATTGATGGTTATTATGTTACCTGCTTAGAAGAATTCGATACGATATGTATGGACTCCGTATAGTTAGCTATTAAGACTTCAAGGAAAATGAATGACTACAGTAGGTTAGTGGTGGACCATAATAAGGCAGCAATGATTTTGCGAGTAGTGAGCTGATTACAACCATGAGAGTTGTATTGGAATGGGTGTTGAGATTGAGTATCACTAATCGGGTCATGGTAGTGTATAAGTTATCATTGATAGAATAATTAAGTAGAGTGTCTACCTATTGAATATTTATTCTTTCTTATCAATAGAGAGTCGTATTATTATACGAGGAAGGTTGCGGTGCAAGCATAGAATTCAAGTAACGATGATGTCTAGAATGAGATCCCAGATTCGATTTTCGATGTCGAGGGAGTTTCAAAGGTAATTGTGTATAAGCTCGAGGAAGAGCATGGGTCCATAGAATGATGAACGGAATAGAAATATTTAGGCATGTGAAACAGGATGCTATAATACTTGATGTTGATATAAATACATATATGATTTGTTCTCCTATGACAAACCTCTATAGTTCAGAGGTAGGTTCCAAGCCAGATATTTTGTGGCAGTATATTTTTTTTTATATATACAATTCTCTTCAGTTCGTTCTTTTCTCTTCTTTTCATTTCATGTAATTTGAGAAGAACAACCCTTCCAGAAGGGGAGGTATTGCCGAATGACTATCTATCTGTGTGATAGAAGCCGAGTAGGATACCAGCTATTGTTTAATTGCTTGTCAAGTACTAAAGGCTGGCCACCTTCTGTACTAACTATGCGATATAACAAGTGTTCATGATCATAGTGATCTCTCAACAAATTCCTTTACTTTTAATTGATTGATCAAATTTTGGAAAATAGAAACAACTGAAAAAAAAAGAGTAATAAAGTGGTGGTAGTATGCGGAATGGGAACACATTCGCGATACTAAGGTTGACGTGGTTATTAAAAGGTTATAGAACGCTAACGAGCAAAAGTATAACCAGTATAATATTAGGAACGGAAGGTAGTAGCGATTACGAACTGGAAAAGAATGGGTATTGAGAAGCAAAAGCTCTAATGCTAAAAGCAATGATGAGAGTCTGTGCAATAGACTTGAAAGAATTTGGAATGATCACTTAATTCGGATTGAGTTATCTTACGACAATAGATCATATGTCATTATCGAGATGTCGCCTTATGAGATCCTTGAGGGAAGACAATGTCGATCTCCCTTATGCTAGGATGAAGTTGTAGAGCGCAAGATGCTCGGACCCGCAGTAGTCCAAAGGACCAAGGATATGATAGATCTAATCATAGGACGGCTGGTAGTAGCCCAAGATGGACATGATAAGTATGTTGATTTGACACGAAAGGATAAAGAGTATGAAATAGGGGACCTAGTAATGTTATAGGTATCCCTTGGAAAGGATTGATGAGGTTCAGAAAGAAAGGAAAGCTAAGTCTACAATTTGTTGGACCCTTGGATATATTAAGACGTTTGGGAAGTTAGCATATGAGCTAGCCCTAACCCAGAACATGTAGCGAGTCATAACGCGTTTCAAGTATCAATGTTAAGGAAGTGTAATTCAGATGCCAGATAAATAGAGGCATATGAGCGCATAGATATGGAACCCGACGTAACCTATATGGAGCAACCAGGAAGGGTTATAGAGTGAAAAGGAACAAGTGCTTAGGAGAAGGATTATCAAACTAGGCAGAGTTTGGTGGTAGAACCACAATGTGGAAAATTGACTCGAGAGTTAGAAAGTGTAATACTAAGAAAGTATCCCCATTTGTTTTCTATCTGATTCCGGGACGGAATCCTTTTAAGGAGGGGAGACTGTAATAACCCCAATTTTTGAGAAATTTTGAAACCCTTATGAATAGTGTTTTTGCTGAACGAGAAAACTTTTCATGCCACGCTATGTAGGGGTTCTGTTATTGATCTTATGGGATATTATTAGTACTCTATGTGGTATATAAGTGTATGTAAAGATCGTCAGAATCCAATTCCGAACACTTTGATTTTTCCCGGAAATCCACAAGATACGGAGAGAATTGAGTATAAGGTAACAGGATAAAAAGGATTTAAATTAAAGGATTATAGGAGAGGATCATAAAAAGGAATATAATATATTGAGAAAGGTTAAGGGAACCTAAGTAATAAGATCCCGGGTATGATCCCTCAAACGATAAACGAGAACGAAAGATAAGCGAACCGTAAAACAAATAAGTGACCAAGAGACAAGCTTGTACAAGAAGCCAGGGATTGTGACATCATCAAACCACAAGGTGTGGACAAGTGGGAGCATTATGACATGTGCAAGGTGACACAAGCATGACATGGGAAGGAAGGAGGTGTGGTGACTTTTTAACCACACAAAACCAAGGGCAACTAGGTAATTCACTAAAGCAAACAACAAAAATCAACCAACCAAGCAAATCATTTCATTTCACCAAACAAAACACAAAAATCTCTCTTCTTCTTCTTCATGCTCTCGGGTTTTTTCTTAAAAAATGAAAGTCCAAGCTCCTCCACTTACTATTTAGCAAGGTAATTATCTAAGCTTCCCCATGGATAGTTACATACTTCCTATAAGTTTAAGCTTCTAATTCCAAGCCAATCTTTTTCTATAAATCATGAAAGAAGATGGTGAATAGTGTTTTCAAGAACTAAAATTTGTGTTCTTGAAGTTTTGTTTAGATTAAGCTTGGATAAGGGCTTTAAAGGTGATTCCAAGCCATTCTCTTGATTCTCCACTCTCCAAGGAAGGTATAAACTACAAACCCTAGCTTTAGTTTTGAGTAATTAGGATTGAATGTGTTTGATATAGCATATGTGAAGCATGATGCTTGATTGGTTGAAGTTTGGTTGAGTTTGTAGAGATTAGTTGGATTTGTTGCATTGTTGGAGTTGTAAATCTTGGTAATTAGTTAAAGAACCTAAGTAAAGCTTTTAGTTCATGTGAGGAATAAGTATAAATGGTTAATGTGGATTTGTTGGGGCTGTTATGATGTGGTTTGGAGGGATATTGGTTGTATGATTGATTTGGGGTTGATTTGTGGTTGGTATTGAATGGTTTAAAATTTGGGAAATCGCGTAAACATAGCCGTCGTAACGTCCGATTTTCTTTAGACTGTTTTTGTGCATAACATTAGGACCCGAGAACCCCCTGCTAGATTTTGACCATTGCCATGTTTAGATAGTTCATATTACGAGCTTCGTTTTGATATGTAGTCCGTTCGATTCCGATGCATGGTTTAGGAGAAACGACCATTTCAAGTAACGGCGTTTCGCGAACGAAACTTTTCCCCTCGCCTTACTTTGAAACATAGGTTAAAGACCAAAAAGGGTTAATTAATGTATGAAACATTTATGGTAAGTGTGTTAGGCAGTTGGTAAGACACTCGCGAAGGAATCGCTTTAAAACTCGTAAAGGTTAAATTATTAAAAATGGTGGAGTCGAGGGTACCCGAGTGACTTAAGCGAATCAGTGAGCGCAAAACAAGCGTTAGAGTCTAAGTTAGTTAAAGTATAGATTTACAAGTGATTTTGGTTTAATTCCAACTTACTTGTTGTTTATAGGTTACCAGACTCGTCCTGAGCCATTCGTAACCCCAGTCGCTCAGGCAAGTTTTCTACCCGTTATACTGTTGTTGTGATGTAAATATATGTATATGCATTATCTTGTGATATTGCATGATTGTTATTAGCAAATTTTGCGATATATTGGAGCATGCTAATATGGTATATATGCATGTCTGTTTCGTAATCTGGTTATCTATCTGTTGATTTCAATGCTTATAGTTGCATAATACCTATGCTAGAAATAAGCAAGTAGTTGCGTATACCCTTAGTATAGGGGATAAAAGGTGAACATATTTCTAAACCGGGAGTCGATGTTCCCGAGTATATATATATATATATATTTATTTATATATATATATGGATATAGTTTTTAAAACTATTAATCGAATAAGGTTTATTCGATAACTTTAACTTTATTTTATTATTGAATATTATTTCAAATATTATTCGAAGGCGTATGACTCCTTTACATTATTTATTGAATATTATTTGAATATTCATTTGAGGATGTATGACTCCTTTATTTTATTTAATGAATATTATTTATAATATTCATTCGAGGTATTATGACTCAGCTTATTTTATTTATTGAATATTATTTGAATATTCATTTGAGGATCTATGACTCCGATTATTTGCTGAGCTATATTCTTTATTTTATTAAAGAATAAGGTGTCGATAATCAAACTTATTTTTGATTATTCAAATAAAGATATTACTTTCGTATAAGTATATCTTTGATTATTTGCTATTCATTTCAAGTATAAGTTTTAATACTTCTACTTCAATTATTTTATAAAGATTATTTTTATGGGAATATTATTTAAATAATAATATTCAGACATTTTCTAAATATTCTGGGGACTGATTTACTTCATTAAATCAGTTTTACTCCAAACACTCTTTAAAGTGTTTTTGAGTCTTTAAAATGATTTTCAAAAGTTAGAGCGGATCCCAAAACTATTTTTATATTTAAGATCTTCCTTTTAAAAAGGGGATTTAAATACTCGCTCAAAACCTGGGGGATCCGGCTCGGTGGTGTGTTTTATATTCGCAACAAGGTTGCTGTCTTGGTAAAAGAGTTTTTGATTACTTACCCAATATTCGGGAAGTAAAATTCTTGGAACAAGTTAATCCATTAACAGGCATCGCCTGGGAAATATCGGTGAGTTTTCCTTTCCAACTATGTACGACTTCTTGGTGGAGTCGTATCAACAAGTTTCTACTTGGGGAAAGGGAGAAACGAGCTTTACGTTTCAGAGTCATGGATTTCATCTGAACTAGGAGTGGCGTAAGTGGTCGAGTAGCGCCGGCCCAGCCTTATTATATTGGCCCAAATGGCCTGGAAGTTCCGCTAAGGCGGTCCATTCCTTAGGAGTTCAGTGTTCGGTTGACAAGTAAATCCGACAGGTTCTCCTCTACATGTAGAAAATGGTGGGGTTGTACTACTACGACTGATCATCGTAAGTGGTCTTCCTGGCGCGGCAAACTCCCGTAATGAGTTCATCATCCAATTGGATAATTTCTACAACACTACCCAGAGCACTTCGATAGAAAGGCTACGGTTGGGCGATTGTTGGGTGTTGGCAGGGTCAAGTTTTCAAAATGATGTTTACATCTAATGAAGTATCTCGTAACTTCATTTTATTTTGATAATATTTTAAAGATTTAATCTATTCAAATCTTGTCTTATAGTCTCATCTATGTGATGAACTTTTGAAATTAATTATAACTTGAACGGTGGTAGTTCAAGTAGTATTTGGAAAAGATATAAGTATATTGGGGTATCTTGTAACTTCATCTTTTAAGCTTATATCTAATTAATAATTGTCTTATGAAAGACAAAGATTTTCAGAAAAACGTTGAGACAAGGTTAGATATATGAGATCACCTTGCAACGATATTTTTTTATATACAGTTATACACTGGGACTTTGTGTATATTATGCATGGAAGAGGACTTCCAATATTTTGAAAAGTATATATGTATATATACTGAATATTTTGCGACTTCATCGCATTAAGATATCAAACTTGGTTCATTTCTTTTGACCAAGACTTTCATGAGTATTATGAGTAGGCTCATATATTGTAAATCATTATACATATTATTTTGGTGGGCTTGCTGCTCACCCTTGCTTTCTTCTTTCATCACACAACAACAGTTAGGAAAGATGGTCAGACTCCAGCAGACCCAGCGCAAGCGCGTGGGAAGCGTCCCGCGTCTTCCCGTTGATGTTGTAGCTGCTATAGCTGCAGAGGTAGTTCTATTATAGATCAGACCATCTACTTTTGAGAATCAATTATGTATAATTATAACTTGTGGCAGATAATGGCAATTAACTGTAAATTTATCAAGTAATCATTTTGGGTTGTAATAACTGTTAAATGGTGGATTCAAAGACTTGTATTTATTTCAATTTCATCTCTGAGACTATAACGGGTTGTGGTGTGTGTTAGTATGGGGTCACAGCATGAGGTTATTTATTATTAATTAAGTGAAGTGATATTGTAGAAAGAAAGACCGTGACAACCCGGATTCCCGACCCCGGATCTGGGGGTGTTACAGGAATGAACATTTAAGTGTTGCACATAATGATTGAACCATTATGTGTGTGCAGCTTTATTGGAAAAGTTTGTTGTGTATGCTATTTTTCACCATATTCAGTGCGTAAATATGCATTTATGACATAATGATGAACCCTGTAAGTTATCAAACTTCAGCTCTAATACGATTCGGAATCTCCAATTGAAAATGAAGTTTGAAAATTCTATTTCAGAAATAGATTGTTTGGTTTTACATGCACTAGAAATCTGCATTTGACAAGTAACTGTAATAAACATGTACTAGGAAAGTTATCAGAGCTGTGTCTGACCTGCTTTCCATCATTAAGAACTACGTGCCTTGAATATTTTGATTTGCAATCCTTTTCTTTTAGTTTGCATGCTTTAGAAACTCTTCACCTTTTTATGTGCAAGTTGCCCCATAATAATTTGGGACTTTCCGGCTTTGAAAAGTCTAACTCTTCATGATGTTGTATTTCCTAAAAGTAGGACTCACATATTTTCTGCACTTGTCACTCTACAAGATCTCACATTAGTTATTGAAATGGAGTCTATACAAGGTTGTGTGATATCTTGTACTCGATTAATTAATCTGGAGATCAACACCCGCTACAGATGTTACAACAGGATTATGGGTAACTTTGTGGTCTTAGCATGAAAACTCATCAATTTCAGTGTTATTGGTATCTTTCAAATCATATTTTTAGCTTCTAAGTTGCACCATGTGAAAAAAATTAACTGAAGTTATCTGTCATTGAAGATGCTGAAAAAATGTTTTAAGAAGTTAACATATATGATGCTTCCGGGCTCTGCTATTGCCAAGATTCTTAATCTTGACTTGAAGACCATAAAGGTAACTTTAGATGAACTTTATTGTTTTTAGTGTTGGAGAATAATTTGGAGGTTGGGTGAAGTGTTTAAAAATGAGAGAGATAATATTTTAGAGGAGAAATACTACTCTTTATTATTAACTCAAATGACTGGCTTGATCCAAAATGGTTGATGGAGGTCTCCTTTTATAGGCCTCCATGGATAATTCTAGATACCCTACTAAATACAAGACTCTTCATTTTTCTAGATTTATAAGTTCTAGAACTTTAAGATTTTTAGAATTTCTAAAAGGCACTTCAAGATAATTCTAGAAACTACTACATAAATCAAGTTTATTATTATTTTAATTTTTCTCAACACCGCCCCTTAAACTTGATTTGTGACTCCAAGTGCGTTTCGTAACCTTTTGAATGTGTCTTTCTTGAGGGGTTTAGTAAATATATCCGCCACTTGATCATGTGTTTTTACCTACTCCACTTGTGCATCCTTTTTTCTATGCACTCTCTAATAAAGTGACAACGAGTATCAATGTGCTTACTCCGGTCATGAAAAACTGGATTTTTAGCCAAGGCAATCGCTGATTTATTGTCCACAAAAATCTTGATCGGCTCCTTTTGCGGCATATCTAACTCCTTCAACATATTTCTCAACCAAATAGCATGACAAACGCAGAAAGTTACAGCAACATACTCCGCTTCACATGTTGACAAAGTTGACAATTGATTGCTTCTTTGACATCCATGTGAAGACCGATTCCCCCATGTAGAATACAAAACCGGTTGCGCTCTTGCGATCATCAATATCTCCTCCTCAATCACTATCACTATATCTAACAACCCTTTTATCATTTAAGCAAGAATAATACATCCCAAAATTTAGTGTACCTCTAATATATCGGAGAATCCTTTTTGTGGTCTTCCAATGAGTTGTTGTTGGATTTTCCATGTAGAGGCTAATGACTCCAACTGCATATAAGATGTCAGGTCCCGTGGACATCAAATATCTCAAGCTTCCAACCAAACTCTTAAAGAGTGTGGGATCCACTCTTTCTCCTTCTTCGTGTTTTGATAACTTTGTTCCACAATCCATTGGTGTACTAACTGGATTGGAATCTTCCATCCCAAACTTCTTAAGCGCTTCTTTTGCATATCCCTCTTAAGTGATAAAGATGCCTTTTTTCTTTTGTTTCACTTCATTCCAAGGTGTTGGATATATTTGAGATGTCATGTCAAATATGTTTCATGATTAGTTCTCAGATCTTAACTAACAGGAAATATCAATACCTACTGGAATCAGGACTTACTGGAAGTCAGAACTTAAGGATATCAGAACTTAGATTATCAGAAGATAATATCAGAAGATGGATATCAGAACTTAAGTACTGGAGAACTCACAGTTAAGGAAGGAAGCTGATTAATGGTAGGAGATCGAGACTAGTACGGAAAGAAGATATGCATGGAAAGAGTCAGAGGACTAGAAGAAAAATTATATAAGATATCTGATTGATATATTTTAGGAGACAGAATTATATTCCATATCAATTATAATTTATCTTGTAATTGTGTGTCTATATAAACACAGACATAGGTTTACACTATAGGTGTTACGATCAACGAGAAGATCATACGTTGTAACCTAGCAGCTCTCGTGATATTTGTTCATCACCGAGAGAGAACAGTTCCATTGTAACAGAGTTTATTATATTAAATAAATCTGTGTTCTGTTACTTGTGTTCTAAATCGATTTGATTGTATTCTACACTGTATTCAACCCCCTTCTACAGTGTTGTGTGACCTAACAAGTGGTATCAGAGCCTATATATTAACACAAATACAGTAAAGATCCAAAACAATCATGTCTGAAGAAGAAACTCCAACCAAGCCCGACAAAATTGAAGAACCTCCAAAGACTCAAACTCACAGTCGATATGAGACAATCAGGGTTCCCATGCTGAGACCTTCTGAGTACCCCATATGGAAAGTGAAGATGGCTATATTTATGGAAGCTACAGATCTAGAATACCTTGACAGAATTAATGAAGGACCACATATGCCAATCAAACTCTCTGTTGTAGTTGCAGGACAACCAGCAAAGTCTGTATCAAAGGAGAAAAGTGATTACACAGTAGAAGATATCTCATCGATTGCCAAGGATGCAAAGGTAAGACACTTGTTGCATAGTGCCATTGATAATGTCATGTCAAATAGGGTAATTCAATGCAAGACTGCAAAGAAGATATGGGATGCTTTGGAGACAAGGTGTCAGGGAACTGATGCAATCAAGAAGAACAGGAGGACTATACTCACTCAAGAGTATGAACACTTTGACTCAAGGCCTGATGAGTCATTAACTGGTTTATATGACAGATTTGTCAAACTCTTGAATGATCTGTCACTGGTGGACAAGGAATATAATCTTGAAGATTCAAATCTTAAATTTCTGTTAGCTCTTCCTGAAAGTTGGGATCTGAAGGCCACAATAATAAGAGACAACTATGCTCTTGATGAAACGACTATTGATGAGATTTGTGGTATGCTCAAGACTCATGAACTTGAGATGGATCAAAGAAGCAAGAGACATGGGAGAAAGTCAAGGACAGTTGCTCTTAATGCTGAGGAAGAATTCCCCAAAGTGACTGCCTCAAGGAAAGGCAAAGGAAAGGCTCTCATCATAAAGTCTGATTCAGATTCATCAAGTTCTAATGATGATGATGACTCAAAAACTGAAAGTTTACCTGAAGTAGATGATGATAAAGAGATGATGAAGCTTTGTGCTCTTATGGTGAAAGGTATCACAAAGATAGCATACAGGAAATTCAGAAGGGGAAATTAGTTTTCCAGGAAAGGTGCAAGTTCTGATAAGAAAGGTTTCAGAAGATCTGAAGGAAAAGGAGGAAAGTCTGACAGAGGAGATTACTCAAATGTCAAATGCTATAATTGTGGTGAGAAAGGCCACATATCTCCTGATTGCAAGAAAGGAAAGAGTGAAAAAGGCAAGGCTTTTGTCACAAAGAAGAAAAGCTGGACAGACACTTCAGATTTTGAAGATGAGGAAAACTATGCCTTGATGGCAAATACTGATAGCAGTTCTGATGCTGCTGAGTTAAAGGTATCTCAAACAACTTATGCATTTCATACTGATGATATTACTGAGTTGAGATTATATCTTAAAACCATGTTTATTAGTTACAGAGATCAAACTTTAACATGTGAAAGATTAACTTCTAAAAATCTTGCTTATAAAAAGAGGAATGATTATTTAGAAAAAGAGTTAGTCAGGTTTCAACAAACTCAGAAAGATAGAGATGGTGCTTTTTATGTTAGAGATGAAGTGCTAAAAATGAATGAATCTCTAAAAACTGAGTTAGAAAAGGAAAGAGAGATTATCAGGACTTGGACTAACTCTGACAGAGCAACTCAGGATATACTAAGTAGTGGAAACTGGAAAGAGGGCTTAGGTTATGGAGATGATAAAAGTGAAAAAAAGAACTGAACAAATTAAGCCAATCATTGTTAAACAGACTACTAAGCCAAAGGTAAATCCTATTAAGTTTGTAGCTAAAACTGTAAAGTCTGATTCTGAAAAGATGAAAGATAGTGAAGCAGAAGTGATAGCAGAGTCAACTTCTGACAAATCAGAACAGGATAAACCAACTCAAGTTAACATAGGCTTAATGATAAAGATGCAGCTTAAGCATAAGCTGAAAGAAATTACCAGTGTAAACAAGGTAAAGGAAGCTAGGAAAAATAGGAATGGAAAGGAAGGTGTGAATAAAAGCAACAATTATATGTCTGTTCCTAATGCTCCTAGAAAGAAATGTTATAACTGTGGAAACTCTAATTATCTGGCTTCTTTTTGCAGGAAGAATAAGAATATAAACTCCTTACCTTCTAATTCAGGAGTTAAGAGTCAGTCTGTTAGGTTTAAGCCACAAAATCCTTATTTTTATTGTGGTAGTATATGACATTCCATTTATACTTGTAAGGAATATCATAGTTTGTACTATGATTATTATAAGATAAAACCTTCTTTGAAGAAAGTTACTTTAATTCCTACTAGTATAAAGTCTAATGCAAAGTCTGATAAAAAGCATGTTAGCATAAACTCTGATACTGAATCTGCTGCAAATGTTAACAAACTTAAAAAGGCCAAAGGATCCAAGCAAGTCTGGGTCCTTAAAACTAACCATTAGTAGTCTTTGTGATTGCAGGGCAACAGGAAGAAAATCCTAGTTCTGGACAGTGGATGTTCAGGACATATGACTGGAAATAAAGCTCGGCTATCAGACTTTGTGGAGAAAGCTGGCCCAGGTGTTTCTTATGGAGATGGCAACATGGGAAAAACTCTGGGATATGGCAAGATTAATCTTGGGAATGTCATCATTGAATCAGTAGCTCTTGTCTCAGGACTTAAACACAATCTGTTGAGTATAAGTCAAATTTGTGACAGAGGTTATCATGGGGATTTCTTTGAAGAAAACTATGGAGTTGTAAGCAAATCTACAAGAAAAGTGGTTCTGAAAGGATACATGCATGGTAACATTTATGAAGCCAGGCTTTCAACAAGTACTGATGGTCCTGCAATATGTTTGTTGAGTAGAGCATCATTCGAAGAAAGATGGAATTGGCACAAAAGACTCTCTCATTTAAACTTCAACAACATAAATGAGCTCGTGAAGAAAGATCTGGTGAGAGGACTGCCAAAATCAGTATTTTCTCCTGATGGCCTTTGTGATTCATGTCAAAAGGCAAAACAAAGAAAATCTACTTTCAAGAGCAAAATTGAATAATCAATTCTTGAGCCTTATCATTTACTGCATGTTGATCTATTTGGTCCAGTCAATGTCATGTCTATTGCAAAGAAGAAATATGCTAGGGTTATAGTGGATGAGTTCACAAGGTACACTTGGGTGTAATTCTTGCATAAGAAGAATGAAACTGCATCTACTCTGACTGATCATGTCAGGCAGCTGGATAAGATGGTCAAAGACTCTGTTGAAATCATAAGGAGTGATAATGGCAGTGAGTTCAAGAATTCAACAATGGAAGAGTTCTTAAAGATCATGGAATCAAACAGGAATTATCTGCACCTAGAACTCCACAGCAAAATGGAGTTGTAGAAAGAAAGAACATGACTCTCATTGAAGCGGCACGAACAATGCTTGATGAAGCAAAGCTACCAACCTATTTTTGGGCTGAAGCTGTGCAGACTGCTTGTTTTACACAAAATGCTACACTAATCAACAAGCATGGAAAAACACCATATGAGATGGTGAAGAAAAAGAAGCCAAATATGAAATACTTTCATGTATTTGGTTGCAAGTGTTTTGTTCTTAAGACTCATCCTGAGAAGATATCAAAATTTGATCTAAAAGCTGATGAAGGAATTTTTGTTGGATAACCACTTTCCACAAAAGCCTTCAGAGTCTACAATTTAAGAACAAGGGTTGTCATGAAATCTATCAATGCTTCTTTTGATGATAAGAAGATTACCGGACTTGAAGATTTTGATGATCATGATTAGCTGATATTTGAGAATGAAGATTTAAACTCTGATTCTGGAAATTCTGGTGACCTAAATCCTGATCCTGTAAGTTCTGATGGATTAAGATCTGATGTCATTGAAACTGTGGTAACAACTCCAAAGGAAAATGCACCTGTCCAGGGGGAGCAAACTGAAGATCCTACCACATCTCAAGACTCTCGAGAAGTATCAGAACCTGTCACTGGCTCTTCAAGTTCTGATTCATCAAGTTCTGATGAGCCAAATTCTGATAATTCAAGAAGCTCTGATTCTTCAACACCTGAAAAATCAAACTCAAATTCTGAAGTCTCAGAGAGCATAACTACAGGGGGAGCATCATAAAATACTGATGAAGACAGCATGGATCATGGGGGAGGATCCAGTTCCAGAGATCAACTTCCATCTGCAAGGAAGTGGACTAAAGCACATACACCTGATTTAATCATTGGAGATCCTGAAGCAGGTTTCAGAACTAGAACTGCAACTTCAAATGAATGTCTCTATCATTCTTTTTTATCTCAGACTGAACCAAAGAAAGTGGAAGAAGCTCTGTAAGATGCTGATTGGGTGCAAGCAATGCAGGAAGAGTTAAATGAATTTGAAAGAAATAAAGTCCGGACCCTAGTGCCAAGACCAAAGAACAGATCTATTGTTGGCACAAAATGGGTGTTCAGAAATAAAACTGACAGTGATGGCATAATTACAAGGAATAAAGCAAGGCTGGTTGCAAAAGGCTACTCTCAACAGGAGGGTACTGATTATGATGAAACATTTGCACCAGTTGCTAGATTAGAAGCCATAAGGATCTTTTTGGCTTATGCTGCTAAAAAAAAGTTTAAAGTCTTTCAAATGGATGTGAAAAGTGTTTTTCTTAATGGGGAATTGGAAGAAGAGGTATATGTTGAACAACCTTCAGGCTTTGTAGATCCTAAATTTCCAAATCATGTCTACAGGCTTGACAAAGCACTTTATGGCCTTAAGCAAGCTCCAAGAGCATGGTATGAGACTTTAGCTCAATTTCTTCTGGAAAGTGGATTTCACAGAGGAACAATTGACAAGACGTTATTCTACCTCAACCATGGAAAGGACTTACTTTTGGTACAGATATATGTTGATGATATCATATTTGGTTTTACAAATATAAAACTCTGTGAGAGGTTTGCAAAGCTAATGCAGTCAAGATATCAAATGAGTATGATGGGAGAACTTAGCTATTTTCTAGGCCTTCAAGTCAAGCAAAATGCAGAAGGAACTTTTATCTGTCAATCCAAGTATACCAGAAATTTACTGAAGAAGTTTGGAATGCAAGATTGTTCAACTGCATCCACTCCCATGGCCACTGCAACCAAGTTAGATAAGGATACTTGTAAATCAGTAGATATTACTAACTACAGAGGTATGATTGGCTCTTTACTCTATCTAACTGCAAGTAGACCTGATATCATGTATGCTACCTGTCTTTGTGCAAAATTTCAGGCTGATCCAAGAGAACCTCACTTAATAGGTGTGAAAAGAATTTTCAAGTACCTTAAGGGTACAGCTGATCTTGGATTGTGGTATCCTAGGGAATCAGACTTTAAGCTAATAGGTTACTCAGATGCAGATTTTGTAGGATGCAAAATAGACAGGAAAAGCATAAGTGGAAGCTGCCAATTTCTTGGAGGCAGATTGGTTTCTTGGTTTAGCAAGAAACAGAAGTCAATTTCCACATCAACTGCAGAAGCAAAATAAATTGCCGCAGGAAGCTGTTGTGCACAGATTCTTTGGATGAAGAATCAGTTTCTGGATTATGGGTTAGAATTTTCTAAAAATCCCTATTTACTGTGATAATCAAAGTGCTATTGCTATGACAGGTAATCCAGTTCAACACTCAATGACAAAGCACATCAGCATTAGGTACCATTTCATAAGGGAACATGTGGATGAAGGTATAGTAGAATTTCACTTTGTTCCAACAGATCAACAGCTAGCAGATATCTTCACAAAACCACTATATGAAGCTACTTTTATAAGATTGGTAAATGAACTTGGAATGGTTTCAGGTTCTTTCTCTAAATCTGCTTAGTTTTTGTTCTCATGCATCAGACTTTATGATCAGTGTTTACAGATTGTGTTATCTCTACGTAATCTGTGTTAAGTTGAAAATTCATTAAATGATGATTGTTATCTGATGTGGATCTATATACTCTGATAAGTGTTTTGAATGTTCTGTGACTATTCAATCTAATGAGGATAACTGCTAGATGCTGACCTAGTAGTCTTTAACATACTAGAAATCCCATATTTGAATTAGTTGTTTATGTGGAAAGTCATTAACACAAGGAAATTTTGATATTGAGCTTAGTCAAGTTTACTTTGTGTATCTTATTACTAAGTCACAAACTAGATTTTTGTTTCTTATCCGTCAAATTCCGATGTCTGTAAATCTTAAGAATGAACTAAGTGCTGATAAGCCTCACTTATCAAAAGAAAAGAAAAGAATATAAAAGAATAAAAGTCAGGTACTCCTTTGAGATCTAGAGTAAAAATGTGGAAGGGAAGACCCAAGTACATTGCTGGTATTAAGTAATATGTATTAGAAAAGCAAAAAAAATTCTTGGTGACTTTTCACACTCTATGATTACTGGAGAAATACTCTGACAACGGCATAAATTCTGATAAGCAGTCGTGACTCATTTACACTAAGAAGCCACTGTAAAAAGGAATTTCAAAAGATGCATAAAATGAGCACAAACAGTTGAGGTGGACTCTTGCATAAATTTGTTCTATAGTAGACTTCATGATGATGACAGATTTTAAGCATTTTTCTGAGTTATGCCTTATTTCTAAGATGTACTGGAGTTTATCAAACTTTAATCTTTATCTGATATTTTGCTGAATGCACAAACTTTTACTCTATATGAATGATGAAAATTATTGTGGTGATTAAATCGTTTTTGACAAACAGTTAAGTATCATTTGCATAAATTCTGAGGACAAGTTCTGATGGAAGTTCTGATGACTAAACTCTGAAGAAAACAAGTCAGTATTTGTATGAAGAATTACAGAAAAAGATATTCACTTTTCGAGTATAGAAGCCAAATTCTAATGAATGTTAACATTTGATATAAGTTAAGTTATGATATTAAATCCTGATGAAACCCTTGATGCTTACGTGGCATTATTCTTTACTTGACTTATCTGTGGATAAAATCTGAAACAGTCATATTTAAATCAGAATATATTTGGGTAAAATAAAAACAGTCATAATCATTATGAGTTAGGGGTTAACGTGTATGTCGTACATAACTGCATGTGCACGGTAATTATTGCAAATTTTACGTGCCCATTAACTCCTGCTCTAATTGTTTCCTGACTGTTCATACGTGCCAGGTGTAGTGTATCCCATGCTTCAAAAATATAACTGTTGAGTAGAGAAAGAATATATATAAGAGATAAAATATTTCCTAAATCTTTTACTTACTTTTCTATTCTTACTCTCTTTTATTTTCTCTCTCTCTCTCTCTCTCATATTCTTTGAAGCGTTTTCTTACAGGACTTCTCTCAAACACTTTGCAAGCAATCTCTTTCTCACTTAATTCTTTACAGAGATGGCACCAAAAGACGTAATTTTCAATGGAGCTAAGTTTGTTCCTAACAACTACTCCGCCATTTTTAGCAAGGTTGAAGCTCCATCTGAACTTCACTTTATTCAGGATTTTCTTGCAAATTATGATATTGGGTACGCTCTGACCCAACCTGATGTAGTATCTGGAACTCAAGTGCTGGAGTTCTGGAGAAGTGGAGTATATGATGATGGTGGTGCTCAAGGGTCCCCAAGTATAATCTTTACAATAGGGGAGGATGAGCATGTCGTAACTTTGGCTACAGTACGCCAAGCACTACAGTTGCCGGAAAACAGAGCCTATACCAGTGTCGAAGAACCTTTTCTTCAAAATCTGATGACCAGTTTGGGGTATGAAAAGACTTTGGCAAAACTGGGTCAGTTGAAGAGAAATACTTCGACTGCATCATAAAATCCTTTGCCAACAAATGTTCAAATTTTGATGATATTCCCATTCTGAGTCAACAAATCGGGTATGCTCTCATAAATCAAACTGATTTTGATTATGCAAGTGTTGTTTTAGGTTTTATTGGGGATAGGATGACAGAAGATAGAAACACTGTCTATTTTGCAAGAATCTGTCAGCTTATTTATAGTTTTTGTTGTAATAATAAGCCCCAATCATATCATGAATTACTTCAATCATTTAAACTCGCCAAACGAGCTTTTAATGACCTATTATCTACAGTTAATAAGAAGGATGTGTTGAGACCCCTTCAAATACCATTATCTATCAAACAAGCCTTAATAACCTATGATCCAGTTAAATACACAGCACTATAACCTGATGTTCAACCATTTGAACCTCAACCATCAGCACCTACCACAAACACTCAAACTCCTCACACCTCAGAAGCTCAACCATCAGCACATAAAACCAGACCTTCATCTTCCAGGCCAAAGAGGACAATGTATGTTCCTCAACCTTCACAAAAGAGAAGGAAGATGATCCTCATAGATGAGTCTGGGAGTGAAGAGGACACAATTCAAGCACGGGTTCATGCATCTGAACCTGTGGAACTTTAAGCTGAGAATGTTACTTCTCAGAAAGAGAAAGCAGCTCAAAGTTCTGATACTTTGAAAAGGAAATCTGTAAATTCTGATGTTGTTGCAACAACTCCTTCTTTAGCAAGGAGATTGAAGAAAATGAGGGCATAGAGGTACAAGGCCAAGCCTATAATTGAGGATTCAACTGAAGCTGAGGAAGGGGGTCAGGAATCTCTGATCTCACAAGAACCGATTATCATTGAAGCTCTTCCAGTTCAAGCCAAAGAAATTGTTACTGACACAGTTGTCACCCCTCCTGTCTCTCCAATCAAGGTTCCAGATGATGCAAAAGAACACACTGAAAGCTCTGAGATAGATATTCATAATTTGAATATACCTGAAGTTCTTTATCTGGAAGCTCCATCTATATCAATCACACCAGCTTTGGAGATAAATTCTGAAGATCAGAATTTAAATAAAGTTGTTCCTGAATTTCCAGTTATTTCTCACACTGTTGTGCTGTCAGAACATACTGAGTCTTCTTCAAGTTCTGATGACATTGTTTTTGCTGAGTCTCCAGTTCCTATACTAGGCAAGGATGAATTGGTGAAGAAATTTATTGAAGCAGAAACACCTATTCCTTGGGAAAATACTCGGGTGGAGTGGACCAAAAAGTGGAATGAATCTGACTTAATTCCAAGCTCTAAAGTTCTGACAGAGTATATTGCACAAGCTGATGAGTTGTTCACAAATGCTGATTTCAAGACACAACTCAAGATCACAGCCCTGTCTACAAAACATCTTCAAGGTCTACATACTTCTACTCATGAAAAGGTTGATACACTCAAAGAACATGCTGATAAGCTAGATCTTCAGATCAAGCTTGATAAGAAAAGGTATATCAGACCTATTGCTGAGAAAGTAGAAGCAATTGAGAAAGCTCAAGAAAAGCAACAGGCCCAAATTGCTGAGGTCCTGGCAAATCAAGCTTCTCAACAAAATTAAATGAATGAGATTCAAACTTCAGTAGAACTTCTTCTCTCACTCTTATTATCTGATGATGCCAAAAAGGGGGAGAAGGTAGTTAAGTCCAAATGCTTTGATGATCAAATACTGAAGAAGAATGATGATGAATCTGATGACCAGGGAAACCCTAGTCAGGGTAAAGGTCAAGTTCAAAGTAAAGAGCAGAGCAGCAAGGTTTCTTCACAGAAACTGATGACTAATGTAAGCAAATCTTCTACTCAAAAGAAGACAAGTTTTGAAGCTGCTCAAACTGAAAATCTAATAGCAAGTACTGAAACTCAAAATCTGATATCAATTTCTGATGAGCAAAGTCTGATGACCAAGCCTGATGTTCTGATACAAAGTGGAAGTCAAGATTCTCAAAAGTTCATGCAAATTCTGAAGCTCAAAGGGAAGTAGACTACAGTTTTCTACAAAGATCCCAAGATTCAGACACTTGATGAAGAAATTGCTAGAAGATTATTCCTAAAGCATAATCCAGGA
This sequence comes from Apium graveolens, assembly GCF_009905375.1. Lineage (NCBI taxonomy): Eukaryota > Viridiplantae > Streptophyta > Magnoliopsida > Apiales > Apiaceae > Apium > Apium graveolens. The sequence continues at coordinate 197,148,551 of NC_133655.1, read as the reverse complement.
ATGGATTTGGATAATCTCAAGGAGGAAGAAGCTAGATTTAAATTTTAAAAGACAAATCTACAGCCAAAAGCTTCTGCTGCAAAGAAACCTCTAAGGCCTAAGGAGAAAGGCATTGTGATCAAGGAGAAATCAGTCACTGAGGCATCTAAAGCCAAAACAAGGTCACAAATTGAGATTGATCCTAAATCAAAAGGAAAAGAAAATGTTGGTGAACCTTTAAAGAAAAAGACAAATTCTTCTGTTCAAATCTATTAAGCTACAGTGCATGATGATTATGCTTTGATAGAAGATGAAAATCTTCAAACTCTGAAAAGAAAGAAAATTTCTGAAGAATCAAAGACAACCTCTGACAAGGTTCAAGTTGTTCATAGTGAATAAGTGCAGGTTACAGAAGAAGCAGCAAGTCCTGATAAAGTCAAGAAGTCAACCACTGACAGTGCTCAAGTTGATTTAGACAAAATGGAAGTAACTAACAAAAGGAAACTTCTATGGAAAAATATCAAACCATCAGATCCAAAGAAAAGCCGACTGCTGTCTACTTTCATGACCATTGGGTTAAATGCTAGAGAACCAAGAGACAGAGCTGGACTAGGTTCTAATGAAGCCAAGATCAAGACAGGACTTGAAGTTACAACAAGAGATCCATTTTTATTAACTGACAAACCTCTTGAAGATATTAATCAGAAACACCTTAATAAGGTTATCTCTGTTCAAGTGGTACTGGATTTTCATGACAAGCACAACATCAAGGAAAAACTGATTTTATTTCTTGAAGATGAAAGGACATTTCAGATGTCAGAATCAGATGTGCTAAACAAGTCACTGAAAGAACTTCAATTCTTTTATTACCTTTTAGAGGTAAAGTCTGATATTACCAGGAGATGGTCAGAATTCATATTGAAGACCATAAGAGATAAAGCAAGAATTTCTAGTTCAAGATTTTCAGAATTCATTCCAAATATTGTTGAAGATGATGGAAGTGAAATTCCAATAAAGAAGGATTCTGCTATGCTTAAAGTGATTATGAATGAGAAATGTCTCTGCTATAATGAAAATTCATCTCGTCCTAGGGTAATAAGACTGAATAATGATTTAGAAAGAAATCACATCTTTGTTTTAAGGACTGCAATCTATCAGATTGGGAGTCAGACTGAAGAGATGAAGCAAATCAAAGCTACAATGTCTCAGGTCCTGAGAAACAAAGAAGAAAAGCTGATATCAAACTTTGTCAAGAATCACTCTGGATTCAGGTTGACTAAGTAAGATTGGTAAAAGCTACAAGGACAGTAAGTTATAGTTATTTGTCTAGTCAAACTCTTGATGCATTTGAACTTAAATGTTTTTAACATCATCAAGTCTATTAACTTGTATATTCTTGCATAATTTATAAGTTGGGGGAGATTGTTGGATATATTTGAGATGTCATGTCTAATATATTTCATGATTAGTTCTCAGATCTTAACTAATAGGAAATATCAGTACCTACTGGAATCAGGACTTACTGGAAGTCAGAACTTAAGTATATCAGAACTTAGATTATCAGAAGATAATATCAGAAGATGGATATCAAAACTTAAGTACTGGAGGACTAATAGTTAAGGAATGAAGCTGATTAATGGTAGGAGATCGAGACTAGTACGAAAAGAAGATATGCATGGAAAGAGTCAGAGGACTAGAAGAAGAATTATATAAGATATCTGATTGATATATTTTAGGAGACAGAATTATATTTCATATCAATTAGAATTTATCTTGTAACTGTGTGTCTATATAAACACAGACATAGGTTTACACTATAGGTGTTACGATCAACGAGAAGATCATACGTTGTAACCTAGCAGCTCTCGTGATATTTGTTCATCACTGAGAGAGAATAGTTCCATTGTAAAAGAGTTTATTATATTGAATAAATCTGTCTTCTGTTACTTGTGTTCTAAATCGATTTGATTGTATTCTACACTGTATTCAACCCCCTTCTACAGTGTATGTGTGACATAACACAAAGTAATCGGACATGAGCCTGATATCAGTCATCTCGAATTCCTTTATCATCTCCTTTTTGAACTCCTTGAACATGTTTGGATTATTTCCTGTAAAGATCAAGTCATCTACATACAAGCAGACAATCATTATATCATTGTTTTGAATTTTGATGTAAAGTGGATGCTCATATGGGCACTTTATAAAATTCTTCATTTTGAAATACTTGTCAATCCGTTCATACCAAGCCCTTGGGGCTTGTTTAAACCCATATAGTGCCTTGTTTAGCTTTAAAACCTTTCCCTCTTGTCCTTTAACTTCATAGTCTTGTGGTTGCTCAATATAAACCTCTTCTTCTAGTACTCCATTTAAAAAGGCTGATTTTACATCCATTTGATGTATCCTCCAATTATTTTGAGCTGCCAAAGAAATTATTAGTCTTATAGTTTCAAGTCGGGAAACGGGAGCAAATACCTCATTGTAGTCAAAGCCTGCTTTTTGATTGTAGCCTTTAGCTACCAATCTTGCCTTGTATCTTTTAATTTCTCCATTTGTATTTTTCTTTGCTTTGTATATCCATTTTACGCCAATCGTCTTATTAAAATATTTATGAAAAATTAAATCAAATATATTAAGAATTATCCCATCATTGCACGAACATACAATCTAGATACAAGCTAGTACACTAACTCACCTTTTGACTCGTGCATTATTTTATTTTGTGGGTGTATCCTAAATAGTGACATGTGTAAAAGATTAAGAGAAAAATTAAATATCCGAGTCATAAAATTGTTGTGCTTTATATTTTTTTATATTTAAATAAAATAAAGCTTTTATTTTTAATCAGATTAATGGAATTTAGGTGAAATTATCCAAACTTATATATTTGACTTAAAAGGTAAATAACAATTTTGGCCTAAAGTGAGAAAAATATAATTTAAGTGATAAGTAATTAATTTTAAAGTAATGCAAATATTTGAAATAAGTCAAACCAATTGTTATATCTTACAAGAAAATTAGTTTGACATGGGCGAACTACGAGCAAGTAAAGGTATCCACATGTCCCCTCCATTACATTTGGACAAATGAAATAATTGACACCCTAATTATATAATACCTCGACTTTTCAGACAATAAATAATACTTAAATATTAAATTAAAACTTTAAATTTTATGCATACTTAAAATAAGTTTCTAATTGTCCATAAAATTCTAAAATCCAAGACAGAATTAAAATCAGCTAAACTGAAAGTAAAGTCAAATCCTGGAAGACACAGCTCCAATATTAACATAATCACTAAACTTTATTCCAAAGTAAGCTCAAATCAAGTCCATCTTTAAGATTTCCCAAAAGCTAAGCACCTCAAAATTTTGTAAGTAATGAGCCAAAGAGCCCAATAAGAAAACAATTCTACACTAGTGGATCAAGTATCATAATTTTATAAAACCAAAATCATTGTCCAAAATGCATATGACATAAAACATAATTTAATTTCACAGCTCGCTGAGGCCACAAGTACCTGGTGACACAGTATCAAAACTTTATAATTTCTATCAATAATGCGCCCCTTACTAAGGTATCATAGAGTGTCCTCTCCTGACGGCATCATAAGTAGCACTCCGTAGTAAGGTATCAAAGGCTAGTTCCGAAACTATACACAATTACTAACTGGTTCATAAGTCATAATTCACTGGGAATTCTTATTTCTAAAACAGGGTACTTGATCCATAAATTTTAAAGCAAAAACAGTACAAAAATATTTAAAAGATTTCAAAATAAAATAAAGTGTGAAGAGTTAACTTACCTTACTGTGTGTTAATGACGTTCCAAAATATTTTCAAGTAATTCCTATATTTTAGTGAACCAAAAAAAATATAATTACTAACCTAATTTTTACAAGTAGAGCAAACACATTAAATCCAACTTGGAAAATATCATGCTAAGCGACAATGTCACAGTCAGGCAGATTAATACATATTAAGATTATGTACCCTAACATGCTCACAAAGAGAATAGAGTAACTGGTTGAGAACAAAACAAAACAAAACAAAACAGAGTAATAGGCTGACAATATAAAATCATAAATAGAATAATAGGCTGACAATAAAATAGAATACAAGAGAACAAACTTTAAGATTTTAAAGCATAATTTAGATAGTGTAAAATAATAAATAATTAATAATAATTTTTCATTCATCAAATCAAATAAAATATTTACTTACTCTACCATATTATATAAACTAAGCCAAATACATTAATAACACGTAAATAATCTATACATAAGATGAAAATAAATATACACACATTATCAGGCACATTAAACTTACCAGATGTATAACACTTTGAAAAATAAATAATAAAAATATGTGTAAATTTTACTGTAACTAACATACAATCAATAAACACATTATTAAAGTCTAGACATAATATATTTAGTATAATCACATGTCAAAACAATACCAATTCATTTTATTTTAACACTCACTAATAAATTATCTATGACTACCCAAATCAGTTAATATATAATAACAACAATAATGATAACAATACATAATATTAATAAAATATGAAAGTTAGTAAACATATTATATAAAATATTATTATTACAATAAAACATATCCATGCACACGTGTATATAATTATATTAAATGACAACATAAATTATTAACCTGATACTTTGCAGACACCTACATAATTTAATAAAATCATAAGATTCCTACCATAAATCATCATATCTAAGATAAATGACTAATTAAAAAAAACATGGTATTTAAATATTTAATAAATTACATACCAACTACATATGAACTAATTAACAATTATCAATATCTAATAGCATGTATAAATCACGTATTTTATCAAATCAGCAAGTATGCAAGCATTGGAAAGAACTTGACATCTATATAAATTAAATATATTAAAGTGAATATAAAAAAAAGTGAGAAAACATATTTTAAAAGAAAGCTAGAAGAAAACAGAGAGAATGAAGAGTACCTGAGAAAGAAGATGTTGTGCAAGAAATAAACTAGCTGAGACACGTATATTTATTTACAAATTTGACGTAGTGCCTTCCTATTATGACGGGTAGTTATAGGGGTGAGCAAAATCGAACCGAAACCGAAAAAACCGAACCGGTAAATTTTGGTTCAGTTTGGTTTAAGTTTTTTAAAAAATTCCGGTTATTTCGATTTTTCGGTTTTAACCGAATTAAAATCGGTTCGGTTCGGTTTACCAAAATTTTAATTCGATTTTGACCAAATTAACCGAACTATATATACCAATATTTTTCAATTATATTTTAAATATAATATAATTCAGTAAAAGATAAGCATTAAACAAAACAGTATGTGAAATTAAACCGAAGTGAAGTCTGAACTGAACATTAAGATGTCGCCGCTTAAATCAAAACCCTAAATCCTAATCCTAATTCAAATTTCTTCTAAACTCCAAAGTATCCAAGATTCCAATTTCCATTCCAATAATCCAAGTATCCTAAATCCAGGTATCAACCATATCATTGTGTTCATTCAATAATCAATACTTTGTTTCTTGTTTTATATAATCGCTATTCAATAATATACGTGTATATATAATATATACACACGCATAAATCGTAATCATCATTGTTGAATGCTGAATTGTTGATGCTTGCTGAGTTTTATTTTATGCTTGGTGAGTTTTACATAATTATTTGTAATTTGTATATGCAGCCTGCAGTTTGAATTTGTGCTCAGAAGACTGAAAAATGTCGGACTCACACCCCAAACTTTTGAGACTGAGATGAAAGATTCAAATGATCCGAACAGTCAAGAAACTTCTGTGAAAATGAAAAGACATCCCATGAAAGATAGGTCGATGGTGTGGGATCATTTCGACAAATTTACGAATACAGATGATACTAAAAAAGCCAGGTGCAAATACTATGGTAATGAATATTGCGCTAATAGTAGTTCTAATGACACATCATCACTTAATGCACACCTTAAAGTTTGTAAACAACTTCCACTTAGTGGTGAATCGAAGAAAACACAATTATCTTTAGAACCCATAGGAGAAAACGAGGGCATTCTTAAGAAATGGTTTTTTGATCAAAAAGTCTCTAGACATAAATTAGCTTATATGGTTATTATTGATGAGCTTCCATTTAGATTTGTTGAGGGAGAAGGGTTTATTAACTTTATGCGAACTACTCAACCATTTTTTAAGGTCCCATCTCGTTTTTCCGTGGCACGAGATTGTTATCAAATTTATTTGGAGGAAAAGAAAAGTTTGACCACATATTTTTAGATATTGGGTCTAAGAGTAAATATAACCACAGACAAATGGACTTCAATACAAAAGATTAATTATATGTGTATCACGACTCATTACATTGATCAAAATTGGAATTTGCACAAGAAGATAATTAACTTTTGTCCGATAGAGGGTCATAAGGGTGAGCTATTGATTTGTGTTTGTAAGAATGGGGAATTTCAAAAGTATTTGCAATAACGGTTGATAATGCAAGTTCAAACTATACTTGTATTCAATTATTTAATAGATAGGTTTGCTTCTAGGGGATGTGATTTCTTGAAAGAAAAATATATGCACATGAGATGTATTGCACATATAGCTAATTTGATTGTGAATGATGGACTTCAAGGACAAGATTCATCGGTTGGGAGAGTGAGAAAGGCGGTTAGGTTTGTGAGGCAATCTCCGACTAGAATAGCTAAATTCAAGGAGTGTATTGACTTTACAAATGCTAATTGTAAATCTTTGTTGTGCTTGGATGTGAAAACAAGATGGAACTCCATTTATTTGATGTTAAAGGTTGCTCAAAAATTTCAACATGCATTTGAATTATTTGAAGGAATGAATCCATATTATTTAAAGGAGCTAAATGAGGCGGATGGGGTGCCTACTTCTTGGGATTGGGGTAATGTTAAAAGGTTGATCGATATCCTAGTTCATTTTTATGAACTTACTTTGAGGATTTTCGGTTCTTTATATATCATATCTAATATTTTCTATCATCAGATTAGCAATGTTAATTGTTTATTGAAAGAATGGATTAGTAATGATGATGTTGAGGTGCAAATGATGGGTAAAAGAATGAAGGAAAAATATGATAAATATTGGGGTGATGTACACAAAATGAACAAACTCATCTATGTGGCGATTGTTGTTGATCCTAGATATAAATTAGAGTTCATTGAGTTTGCACTTTGTGAGGAATATGGAAAATATGTTGGTTGGAAGTTGGCAAGTGACACTAGTCTAATGATTAGAGAGTTATTTGAGGAGTACAAAAATATTTGTCAAACTAAAAGTACTCAAGTTAATCAAGAGTTTCAATCTTCAAGTATTTCCTCAAGCATAAACTTAAGCACATCTTCAAGAACACAATCGACATTGGGAGCTGGATTTATGAGACAAAAAATGGAGAGTGGAGAAGTAAAATTCAAGTGTGAATTAGATGTCTGTCATAGAGAGAGTGTTTATGTTACGAAAGATAATGATGAGTTTGATATTTTGAAATGGCGGAAAGTTAATTCAAGTAGATTTCCCATCCTCGCACAACTTGCTCGTGATGTACTAGCAATCCCTATAACTACCGTAGTCATCACCCACTATTTTAAAATGACCCATATCTTGTCTATGAGTAACGTGTTATTTTTTTGACCAAATAAAATAGACATGTAAACAATTAAAATAATATATAATTATTTTAAAGATATTTTAGAACATAAAGAAATGTATTATTCAATTTTTTTAAAAAAATCTTGCATGTATGTATATGGACCCACTCAATTTAATAAATATTTATTTTTACAACTACAATTAAATTAAGTCATATATATATATATATTACAAATAAACATACTGGTTATTACAAATTAAGTGTCTTGGATTTAAAAATTAAAAATCGTAATAAGATTATTGGCTCCCTTAAAAAAATATTTATTCAATTTTGGCTTGGTTTTGCTTTGAAAATCGAAAAATTATAAATGATAAAAATGTTCGAATTAAGCAAACAAACTATAATACAAAAAATATTTTGTCCCACGTAAAATCACACTTATATAGTAAATTCAATATATTAAGAAATCAAGACTCCAATATAATGAAACACTAAACACAAAATTTGTAAAATAAGAAATTAAGAATATCTAAAACCCACATCTCTTGTTAGCTATATTGTCTACTAGACAGAAAAATATAGCTATTTACTAGAAAAATGTCATTTCAACTATAAACTCGTGTTAGCTATAATTATAATCCTTGATCTTTTAAATTTATTGAAAAATGGATAAAATATAGATATAAGCTAATCATATTTTGGTCTCCCAAATTTATTAAATTATGGATGAAATATAGATACACTCTAAAACACACATAAACTCATCATTTCTTCTTTCTCTTGTTCTTTCCTTAAGTACAAATATTTGCTTTCATCATAAATTTTATTTTCATAATAATAATAATAAAATGTTAATTTTCAAGTATAGTTAATCATTATAAGCTGGTTAAAGTACAGTACCTTAAATGTTCCATAAATTTTAGCTAATCATCTCTTCTATATATAATACGAGAACAAGGCTATAATTTCATCGCTATAATTTCATGAAATTAAAAAGTCTCATTAAAAAGACTAAATTACCCCTATTTTTAATATTTATATAAAAGATATGGTTTGTAGAAATCGAACTCAAGCTATTTCATTCAACTATACAACCTCTTACCACTACACCATATTGTCACATGTGCTTTTTATCATACACATAATATGTAAGTGTGCAAAATGAATATTTTATTTAACCTTAAAGATACTTATTTGAATTACGCAAAAAATGATAGTTAGTTGAATATTTCTACAGTTAATTTTAAAGAATTGAATTCCAAATATAAAATTAAGCGTAGTACATAACTGGATTATTATCTTATTTATTAATCATTTTTTAATTTGAAAATATTTCTCATATATTTTTAACATATTTTTTATTATAAAAAGTAATTAAAATGTACATATATAATTTTTTAAAAAATATTGAATATAGAATCGCTTATATATAAATAATCTATATTGGTATTACATATTTAGATAAATTAGAATTATAATGAGTCAATGCATTTTAGAACTTGGCCCATTGTTCAAAAAATACTCGAAATTTGACTACATGACCCGGCCGAAAAACATCGTCACATTCTACGTTTAGTAAATTTAAATTAAAAGCTCGGTGTTAATATCTTACCAATAATGTGAAATTTTTTAATATCTTATGTTAATATAAATTAATGTGTTTGAGTATTATAGGATCAAGTCAATTGATTATTTATATTAAAATTACTAACTTCACTGGTAACGCATTATTATTTTTGGGATTTGTCCCAATTTTAAGAATATTTGAAATTTGAAATGAGATCTCATTAGATTTGTTAAAACTACGATTATATATTAAATCGATTTATTTTTCATTTTTTACTTTAAAAAAACTAACAGAGTTGTTCGCGAACAGCTCGGACTCGGCTCGGTAAGAGCTCGGTTCGGCTCGGTTCGTTAAGAACTGGAGCTCGAACTCGAACACATAAATCTGTTCGTTAGGAAAATGAGCTCGAGCCGAGATTTGAGTATGTTCTACTCGTGTCCGGCTTGAGCTCGGATCGAGCTCGTTCGCCTCGAGTTCGGCTCGGTAAAACTCGAAAAATGTAATATTTTCATAATATTTTAGTAATACATTGGCCTGTTTCTAATATTTTTTTTATCCCATTTGATCCCACGACAGACAAGAAAAAACTCTGATTTCGCTCAACCTCAACACAAATACTCACCGTCGACTCCTTAACTCTCCAGACACCAAATCAGAGAATAAAAAATACCAACCGGAGCCATAGGCCAACTTGCACTCACCCTTACTTCCCTGTTGAAGATTGAAACCAACAAACTCACAAAAGCAGCACCAATGAGGAATCATCTAATTAACCCCCCCAACCTCCGCCTACAGCCAACTCTCGCATTAAAACCAAAACAAAACAACCCCTCCAGAAATAACCAACTCCGGGCTTAAAAACAAAACCAAAATCACCAACATACACCCAGAATAACCAAACCAACCCACTTAACTTTAACCAAAAATTGAGAATATGGAAGAGAAGTAGAGAACATTACCGGGGAATCTCAGATTTGATAACCGTTCACTGGATTTGTTTAAGAATTTAGGGATTTAAGTCTATGTGAGAGGAATTGTCTTTTAAGAAATTTAGGGATTTGGTTTGGAGAAAGAATGAAATTTAGGGTCTGAGTCGTCTGACTAGTATGTTTTAGGTTTTTAGTTGGGCTGGGCTTGATGATTTGGACTGGGCTGAGCTTTTGAGTTGTAATATTTGTATATTTAAGTAACTTTTAACGAGCTGTTCGATAACGCATATACTAGGCTCGACTCGTATTTGTTCGCGAACAAGCTCGTGTTCGGCTCGATAGTTACCGAGTTCGAACACATTTTTCTGTTCGGTAATAAACCTCGACTTGGCTCGGCTCGGTTCGTCAGAAAAAAAAAATTTAACTTGGGCTCGTTTACTTCAAAACCCGGCTCGACTCGGTTCGTGAACAGCCCTAATCAAGAAAATATTGTACAAATATTTTGATTTATTTTTTATTTTTCACTTTAAAAAAACTAACTTTTTAAAAAGAATTCTTTTAGATCAACAATATTCATTGATCAAGTATATAATAGGAGAATAATGGGATAATTAGTGAGATTAAAAAGTATCATAGAAAAGACTAAATTACCCCTATTTTTAATTTTTATATAAAATATGTGTTTTATATAAAATACGTTGAAAGTTTGTTTTACTCTTCCTCCGCATCCAAGTTTTGTAGTCAAGTTTATAAATTACGCAATTACACACAATGTTGAATACCTCGATGTTGATATTCCAGGTATTGGTGGTGATGCTATTAATTCATCCATCCTCACTTGTACTTCCATGAAGAAACTCATATTGCGAATACGAGTACTTGGATTATCGGAATCAAATTCTCTTAATTCGGATTACAGCGCATTTAGATTATACATTAGTGAATTTTTGGATTTAGATTTTTGGGATTTACCAGCGTTAACAACGCTGCAATTGACAAATTTTGGCTGGGGAAGCGACAAATTACCTGATTCCTATTTGATATGCTCGCCATCTTTACAAACTCTGTGTCTTGATGCTATTGAGTTACCGGACACTATTAGTTTGCCGGGTTAACATCTCTAAGCCTGGCAAGGTGTAATTTACCCTCAAACCTTTGGGATATTCCGGCTTTATCAACTCTCATACCGGATGATTTAGTAGTTTCTAAAGATACAAACATGTTCTTCCTGGCACTTGTCAATCTAACAAATCTCACCTTGTCTTTCAAAACAATATTACCTGATTGTTGTATTGATATTCCCAACGTGGTAAACCTGGAAATCAGATACTACCCAACTTCTCTCCGTAGACTTGGTTCTGGTAATATCGTGGTTTTGTCACAAAAAAATTGTAATTTCAGTTCTGTCGGTATCTTTCCAGTTACATTTAAGCATTGAGAATTTGAGAATGTGAATGAGAAAGTACGGGATAGTATTACCACTGGTCTGGGTATGGTATCAATTAGGATGTTAAGAAATATTATCTGTTTCAAGGACTCTTGCTCTTGACTTGGAGGCCATTCAGGTAAATTTCTGCTTGATTCATTTAATGTTGTAGTCGATCAAGGGTAAAAAACAGAACTTAGGAAAAAGGAATTTGAAACTTACTTTTTTGAAAAGTGATGGCAGAGATTCCACCCATTGATAAATTTGGTAATTTGACAAGGCACATACCCAGAAGTGAGGACAAATATTTATGTTGGTGAAGAGGCCAGAAGCTACTTGCTATTTCCAGGAAAAACAATATAAATATAGGAAGTTGCAGACATCAAAAGAGATGACGTTATGCAGCAAAGAAAGCTGGCACTCGCACCTCAAAGGATGTCGCATTTTCCATACCTTGAAACGACTGAAATAAATCTTGAGTGGGCTAAAAAAGTAGTTTGGTTATGTACCTAAATGTCACAAGTCTTGGTAATTTAGTCATAAAAAATATAACCAAAAGAGGAGTCAATTCCTATTTACATTGTACAATCAACAACAAAATGTTCCCTGAATCACCATCAAAATGGTGATGGCCAGACGGGATAACCTCTTACGCCCTGACTCCTCCTGTTTCCAAGTAATCTTTGTATTCCTCCCTTTCACTCACACATATACACTGTGGGTAAAGCTTCTGCTCCTTGTCCGCTTCAAACTTAGGAAATATTCTCTGTATTTAATTTCATTTTCTGGACATGCAATGATAAATCTTCCGTCTCTTTATAACTACATACCCTGGCATTTTTGTTAAAATCCAAATCTTCCGTGGAGGCAGTGGCTGAGAGTTTTTTGCTTGGTTTTAATTTATTTTCCTGGGCACATGATGGATAATTATCAGTTGCTCTATTTAAATTACATTTCCTGTCAATCTTTTCACAACCCAAATCATTTTTTGAGTCGCTTGATGATTCTGGTGAAGCAGCAGTCAAAAGCTTCTTGACTTCCTTAAGCTTCTCAGAACCCAGATCCTCCAAGGAGTCAATTGAGAAATCCTGTTTTAAAGATGAGGACAGCTTCTGGTTTTCCTTGAGCTTCTTTGAATCCAACTCCTCCGTGGAGTCGACTGATAAAGGCTTTTCCCTAGAAACAATTTCTTCACAATCCAGGTCCTGCGGGGGTTTAATTGAGTTGCCTAATAATGAGGCGGCGGTGTTTTTATCTTCTTTTAACTTGTTTTCTCGTGCATTAACTTTGGAACCCAATTCTTCCATTGCTGAATCTAGCGAGCCTTCAGAACCCAAATCTCCCTTCAAATCAGTTAATGGATCTGCGGATGAGGCGACAGTGAACAACTTTTTGCATCATCTCCGGTTCTTTTTTCTAGTAACTTTTTCAAACGGTCGAGCACATTTAGCACTACCACTCACACGATCAGCAGCAGTAGTACCAGTAGTCACACTTGCTCCAATGTTGTCCAGCTGTAGAATTTTTGAACAGAGGGTAACAACCCGCCCATCATCATGACAAAAAGAACGTACTTCATCCACAAGCGGAAAGCAGTTCTCTTTAAGATACCTGTCAAAAATATATGCAGGTAATCAAGTATACAGTCATGTATAGGAAGTTGTAATGTGTTCAGTTCAATGCAAGACAAGAATGGTGTAAGCCATACATAAATTGCTTTCCTTTACTACCAGAGACAGCATTGAATATTGCATGTGCTGCAACTTCCTTAACTTCAAACTCTTCAGTTCTAACAAGTTTGATGAGCATGTCAATCAAGCCCAGGCCAATTACCTCCTGTTAAAATACATGGATTAGATAATTGTAATTAATCAAGAACGGGATAAATAAATGTATAAATATATGAAGGTATAAACCAAAAAAAAAAAGATTTGTCTAAAAAACTTAAGACCATGCATAATTTATACAACATTCCAGTCAACTTTTACACAACCAGAACGTCCAGAAAATTTTAGCAAAGGAAATAAAATTCTTCAAAGCAACCTGTATATGTGAGTGATTTGCAACAGCAGTTATGTTTGAAATGATCCAGGAAGCTTCCTTCCTCACTATCGTATATTCATGGCATAATACTTTCTTAAGGTGTAGCAGCAAACCTCGCTCAATCATGAACTGCTATAACGAGAAACTGATTAGATAAATATAGGGAGACAAAATGTGCCAAGATGCTGAACATCAACAAAATATACCAACTTATCGGTAATCATTGGAAACCATCATTGAATGCACAATAAGTTTTCATTAGGAAAAAATAAGTTACTACAAATCCACCAAAAAGTGCACAATAAATGTTTAAAAGGGGATGGACGTGTTAATTTGCAATATCTAGATTCTAGATCCAACTTCTAAACTTCTCAGCAGGTATATATGACAATAGCCTTGACATGTGAAGAAGAAATTTGACAAAGTGACCCGCTGATCTCACTAACCAATTTGAAGGAACACAAAAATACCAAATTTTCTAAGACCCTGACAAGTTAATTCTTCCAGATCCTAATTTTAGTAGTATGAATCTCTCAAGTAAATAGTGCAATGAGATGGAATTACAGTTAAAAGATTAATGAAAAGAACTTGGGAAACAATTGACACTTAAGATCGGGTAGAACCAAAAGATGGTGAAAAGTCGATGTGCAGTAATGAGGAACGAGAATAAAGAATTAATATATATGTTATCAATTAGTTTATATTTATTTAGTATAAAGATAAATAATGTTGTTATCTATATGTTTTATATGTGGGGCTAGGAGTGTATTAATTGAGTATTTTATTTATAATAAAGCACAACTGTTTATATGCTTTAGTCCATTAGGTTATTTTATTAGGATTTCTATTCCTTATATAAGCATTTTAACCCCCCACATATTACTTCTAGAATTATTATACACCTTTCTTGGGAATAATATTGATTTTATTCTTGGGATTCGTATTATTCACTGCTTTAATCTTTTGCTCTTGTTTTTATATTATAATTCATCTTTCTAAAATCTTGTCATGCGTGCATCACGCAGGAAATCTCTAATTTTTATAAGTTTACTAAAATAACGAAAAGTTCACATCTAAGGTCGTAGTCGTAGACTGTAAGAAATCCGATATAAGGCATACATTATAAAGAAATTCCTGTGGACACACTTTTACTTACCCATATAATGAAGCAAGGTTGAACAAATTTTATTTTAACCGGAGCAATAGAGAAGTAAAAGTGAGGCATGCACATATAGACTAGGTAGTTTGACCATACCTGAATGTTCTCAACACTACCCCATCTCACGTAATTCCCAATTGTTCGAAGGGCAGAAATTACTATCTTGTATTGTGAATGACTGCAACACCAGTAGACTTAGTAATTTTGAAGATACAAAAAATATTGCAAAAAACAAAAATAAATAAATATTGCCCAACGAAAAAGACAGATCAAATCCACTTACTCAATCAGATCGAGAAGACGT
This sequence comes from Apium graveolens, assembly GCF_009905375.1. Taxonomy (NCBI): domain Eukaryota; kingdom Viridiplantae; phylum Streptophyta; class Magnoliopsida; order Apiales; family Apiaceae; genus Apium; species Apium graveolens. The sequence continues at coordinate 197,133,519 of NC_133655.1, read as the reverse complement.
ATGACTTCAAATCCAATTTCCACAAATCCTCGGTCAGAGAGGATTGAAATCAACAGGCATATTTGTATTAGTACCAACTCAAAATCATTCACAATGGCAATACTGATAATACGAACAACTTTTATCATCTGTCAAGAATTCAAAATTGAAACTATTAAACCAAGAATTGAAATATATAATCGGGAATAAAGGGAAAATTGAGCAATAACCACATCAGACTGTAGCTGTTGTTTCATCCGACATAGGGTTGTCAAAAGCCCGCCGGCTCTTTCTAACAATGATCCGATGTTCTTCTTGCTTGCGTCGATTTTATCCTTATTTGTAAAAAGAGACTCCAAGAGTTCCAAAACCCCATTTTTTATCATAGTGTCATAAGAGTCGGGATATACCTTTGCTATTTTATTCAATGTGATCAGAGCCTACACATATTAAAGGCATCTCTAATATGATATAATTTGGATAAAAAAATAAACTTAAATATAGGGCAGGAGTCGGAGCTTACTTGCACCCGCACCATCATATCTGGGGAAGGTATAAGGTTCAAAAGATATGGAACTGTTTCATCTTTAATGACGCTACCATGTTTTGAAGAGACGATATATGAAAGGACGACGGCAGCATAAAACTGTCACAATGCGGGAAAAGTTATTTACAATTCTAAATAAATATTATTAGAATTAGAATAAGAAACATAAATGAAGAGGAATGAAAGTCGCAAATAAGTAAACAAACCGTAATGTTAAATCTTTTATTCTCAAGGAACTGTATAAGACGCGTAACCACTTCAGACTTTAGTTGATCACCTAGCCTCGGGTCTGTTGTAAGTAACTGAGCCAACTCTCTTACATATTTGTACTTGTCAGAAACCATCACTGATTTACTTGCAGCATTAAGTCTAGCAATCTGTATAAAAGCCAAATTACTAGATCTAAAATGTTTCTACATACTATGAAACAATGCTAGATATGTATGAAATACAAAAAGGAGTCATGATAGCACATATTACTACAAAAATAAAAAATCGAACCTTCAGCATGTATGTTTGAAAGATAAATTAGGGTTCAATAGCTGACAATAGTACCAGATAATGCAAAACCAAGTCTTCAATTTAATTTTCTTTGTCCAAGTAAAAATCAAATCTCTATATCTTTCCAAGCAAACATTTAATCTTTTTTTTGACTTGCCAAGTAAAAATCAAGGCTTCCTAATCTTGCCAAGAAAAAATCAAGTCTTTTTAATCTTTCCAAGTAACAATCAAGTAAATGAAAGCTAATTAGGGTTTCTCTAGCTTATAGTACTCCTGAAAAAAGAAACTCTATAAGAATAATAGAGTATACCTTTTTTCAGGCAATTAAGGCGAGTAAGTGAGAAGAAAAGGGTGAGTGATAAACATAATAATGAGAACAGAGAGAAGTGAAGTTGGTATTTATGAGCATATCACAATGTATATCAAAACAACTCTGAATTGTTTCGTGGCTACCAAGGGTGAAAGAGACATTTTACGGCTAGGCACTTTATTCGTTGGCTTCTCGATAAAAACTCTCTGACGTCGAAGATCTCACGAGCAGGACTGACGAAAGTCTCTCAAGTGATTAGGCGGGGACAGGATTCGAACCTGCAGTCTTCAGGTCATGAGCCTGATGAGTTGACCATTCCTCTACCCCATTTCTTCCCTGGACATTAATGAACCATCATTGATGGACGTTGCACATGAAACGATCAATTCGACTCAAGGTCCGGAGCTAATAGAAGTAGCTTACTCTCCTAGTAGCGAAGGACAAAAGGGGGCACACTGAGCAAGTACGAGAAATTGGCCCCGCTCCTCTTTCTTAAAACCAAGGACCTATGGAGGTCGGGGCTCGTCCCCGGTCAATATTGGATCCAACAATAGGGGGCCGTAGCACTGACCTCTTTTTTTTTTAATACAATAGGATGGCGGAAAGCTGCTAGGACTGCTTTGTCTTAGAGCATTCAAGTTGAGAGAGAAGTTTCGATCAAGGGCAAGGTGGATGGGACTAAGGCCTCGACGATTAGTAGTCATGACCGACAGCCATCAGCTGCCGGCTCGTTGGTAAGGTGAGAGCTTCCAGCCCGATTTCTGGTTGCGCACCCCCCACACAAGCACCGCCTGACGAGGGGGGGACGGGGAAAGCTACAGGCCCAAAACCTTCGACCCTTCCTTCTAAATAGTCAAATGGGGATCCCATAAAATCAAGAAACTAATGAACTACATACTGAATGCAAAAATGGACGGATGTGCCATAATTTTTGTTGGACTATTTCAATGAATCAAACTTAAGCTTAACATTTAACTGCCTCTACATATTTATTAGGGTTCAGTAGGAGTTGAAAGATCACATCTTCCGTGTACAACAAGCCATCAAGGATCATGTTAACATGAGTATCGTATACATTGATGTGTATTGAGGTGATCAATATCAAGAAGTGCAGGCTAATTCTTGTTCTTTTATCCGACCATCTCCAACACATCTTAAGATCACTCTTAAATATAATATAAATTATTAGCTCTTAGCAATTTATTATGCATTCATCTCCAACAATACTCTTTTATCTCCAATTCTCATTCAATTTTATATTATTAAAAGTAACTTGAATTCATAAAAGTACAAAATGAAATGAAGAGAGAGAGAGACTATATCTAACTAATTTACTATAAAATATTAGTTAAGAGCTAGCTAGAGGCTCTTAGAATTGAAGAGAGAGAAGGGGCTCTTAAGCATTTACAGGGCCTCTCTTGGAGCATTTACTCTAGTATTAGTATACCTTTTTGTTGATATTGAAGGCGAGTAACTGAGAAACAAAGGGTGAGTGATAGACGTAATAATAAAGTGGGCATATAATATCAACTGGGCTTGTCTCTTCTTCACGATCACTTCTCTCAATCACCATCCTCAGTTGCAATTCAATTCATCAAACAATTTTCGTCTTTTTATATAACTTATTGGGCCTGTAAATTTTAGACCTTGGGTCCATTTTGGCAGCAAAATTACCAATATACCCTTTTTTACCCAATCCAATAATTTCGAAAACTTGTTCTCTTCTCTTGCAGCTGTTTTGCACCTGGGTCTTCTTTCTTTCATACTTTTTAAAATCTAAAAAAATGTGTATTTTTATTTGTTATTTCAAGTCCGTATCAAACTATTAACCATTAACAGTTGTTTACCATTTTTTTTTTATTTATTACACTGTATCTGCATAATAATAATCGTGTTTTTTCATAATAATAATAATAATAAAGTAATAATATTGCTACCAGTACTAATAAACATCCATAAGAATCCCAAAACCAAGTTTATATCATGTGAAATTATAATAATTACTTTAAGGGAATATTAACTAAATAATGATTTAGTTGTAAACTTAAGATTTTAGTGTCATTCGGTCTAAGAGACGAATAAAACGCAATCCAAAAGACAATTTTTTTCCTGCATCTCCTCTCCCTCACAGGGTTAAGATGCAAGTTCTGTTGGATTTATATAGTGAGATCATATACACTGCATATTTAATTAGCATTTTCATGATCACAATGTTCCACATCCAATAATACCTAAATATCTTTAGACAGCTACAAAAAGATGAAATATTTATTAACTTAATACTTAACATACACATCAGTGCCATTGCTTTCATAGTGACCTTTCCTCATCTCTAATACTGCACAGAGATTACAGCACAGGTGCATGGATCAGTTATATTACTCAAGCCTTTGTCCTCCACTGCTCATGCACACTTCCAAGTGACTTTCACCTGAATCTTGCAACTTTTGCCTTCTACAAGCTGTTTGCTTTCTACAAGTTGTTTATGCGTACCAGCATTTTCAGCCTGGAATCTGACATCCTTTTCAAAAAGTTTAATGTCATCTCCGATCATCATGCAAATGTCCAAAATGAGCTCAGAACCCAACGGCACGGCTACTACGGACCTGGACAAAGGAAGTAACTTGCAATGCCGTACTCTTATTTTATTACTAGGTTTCTTTGCAAATAGCAGACTTATATGCTCAAAGCTGTCAATTTTGCTTGTGCAAGCAGCAACAACTCCATATATCTCAGTAGTGAAATCTTCGTCGGCTAAAAATTTAATCTCTATGTGAGCTTCTGTAGCATTCTCGTATATTGCATATAGCACAACGATCTCTCCCCGGCCATCTTTTGATATGATTCTTCTTTGAATCATTAGTTGGACAATCACTAATGTGAAACAAATCCTTATAAGCACCCCCAAAGAGATTAACATCAATAGTAATGGAATCATTAGCTGATATTGATGCTTCACGAGGTCCAGTAAGAACAATTTCATCCATGTGTTCAACTAATGGCTTATGCTTATATATTCTGTTTACATTATACAGGTAATGACAATTTATTCCATCGTCAACTTTGAAAGTGCCAATCTGTCTCTTCGGCTCTAACTTGAGATGACCGTGGTACACTACCTTGAATACCTCCATTAGCCAGAGTCCCTTTTTCATTACACATAATTATTGTCAGCATGGTGACACATTTATATTCAAAGAAAATATAAAAAACGCATGTCATTCAAATTAGATAAAATTACTGCTTACAACAGAATTCCAATATATTGTCATGTTTTACACCATCAATAATGATTTATAAAATATATTAGATAATTTTATTAAAATCCGAGCATCAAAATTACATAACCAATCTTGCAACGGGACACTTAAAACACTATAAATGAACACAAATTATCTCTTTAAAGCCAAAACATCAATATTTTTTTACTGGACAATTTATATGAACTTTGTAACATCTCATTAAATTACAAATTCTAATAATTTATAATTTCAAAAGTACTATGAATTAGAATGAAACAACATCAAGTGGATATGTTGTTTTTAGTTTAGTTTGATTATGTGAATCATGTACTACATATGTATTCCAAATCTTTAGCATATATATATAAAAAAGTATGTTACAATGTTCTAATAGTTGTCGGCTTGTCGTCCAACACATTTTTTATTATTTTATTATTTCTGCATTTATTAGTTGTAGTCCTCTGCATATATATGCAGTGTGTGTTCTGAGAAACTCAACTAATTATTCTTCTGTAATATCTACAATATCAATATAAAAAATTGTTGGATACATGTGCAAAGTGAAAATAAAATGAAGGCAGATAACTGAAAAGACCAGCAATAAATTTTAAGATAATGTGTTGAGCATGGCATGTTTGGACACCAGGATAGGCTCACAAGCACAACCCAACACTGCAGTAGAAGAGACGCGCCACTCAGGAGTCAGGACCATTTGAACTTTGGATTAAGTGAAAGGAACTGAATCTGTAAACGATATAGGTTTCTACCTAATGTCTGATGTAGATAAGTCAATAAATATAATAACGTCTGGCCTATAAGAGACGGGACCACTAAGAATCATGCTTTGAAAGCATTCTAACAATTAGCTTTGTTAACCTGCTCATTCTCACCAACCTGAATATCTCATTCCACATCAACTTTATTTTTTTGATATTAAATTTTTAATTGTATTATGTTAGATGCATAGCTATGTTATAAGTCTTCATTTTCTATTAATAACTAAGCTTCTTCACAATGACTCACTTTAAAAAGATTAAAATAAAAACTAGCTTTCCCGGGACCCAACATAATACTTCAGTACTACTGACTTGCTCCAGAAAAGGAAAGAAGGGTAAATAGTCCACACAAAAGTAAGGCATTTTGGGGAAAGGTATTTTGCAAGTTGGGGAGAGAGTTCAAGCAGGATAGAAAAAATAGAATTAGGTATCGAGATAACTGTATTCAGTAGTAGCATGAGAGCTCCAACCTCTCGAAAGATTGGATGTTGGATTCAGTGGATACTGAGTAGTTATCATTGGATTTAGTCACATCTGAGGTGTTAATGAAGGAGAGGCAAGTAATATGCCTGGTAGGATGGGGAAAGGAGAGTTGTTTGGAAAAGGTTGTTATCGTGAAAAGGGGTCTGGTGGTGGTTCGTGGAGGAGGAACAAATTAGCGCAATTAAAAACTTGATTTACCTGTGTCTGATGGTAGTAATCTGGAAGATTGGATATTGAGGGCAGAGAGAAAATTTAACTTCTATACGCTGACTGAGGAGAAGGTCGAGACCATGGTGGTGGCGTTTGAGGGACATGCATTGTTATGGTTTCAGTGGGAACACCAGAGGCGGCTTGTAGAACAATGGGAACAGGTGAAATCCCTACTCCAACGCCAATTTCAGTCTCAATCGACAGTAAAATGCAGGAACAATGGTTGGCTCATACACAGGAGGGTTCTATCGCAGATTATCTATTGAAGTCTATTAAGTTGCGGGGCACAGTAGAAAATATCCTTGAGGAGTTGGCTTTGGGTCAGTTTTAAATTGGGTACGTGATAATATTCGGGTTGAAGCCCGTCTCCACGGGCCTATATCGGTTGACTAAGCTATGGAATTAGCTATTATGGTAGAAGAAAAATTATGGGTGAGCTCAGGAATAACAGAGATATAAAAGGAGGAATAGGCTCGGCTCGGACTTAGGGGACGTTTGGTTCGCGGAGTGGTATGGGGTTGGATGAGGAGTAGGGTTAAGGTGGTATAGAGTTGATGTATATATATACAAAATAAAAATTAAATTTGATTACTCTTACCCATATTTCATACCCACCTTCCCCCTTCGGTATCAAAAACCCATAGGGGGTTCGAGGTATGGGTTTGGAGGAAGACATTTTACAACCAAGCATCAGGTATGGGTTTGGAATGAACAAAACTCATACCAGATATCTCCGGATATCTGAGAAACCTGAACTAACTGACGACGCCTTATAGTTTAGGGGCACATCAACATCCCTGAACAATGTGTATAATACATCTCCGCCCCTAACTAAAGCCCTTTCTACATTCCCCATTTGTATAGTACATATCAGTCTCTAACTAAAGCCCTCTCCACATTCCCCTTCCAATAATTCTACTGCAATACCCAATTTCAGGTGGCCAAACCAGTAGGGGAGATCTGTCGGCTTAGTGGAATTACAGTATAAACGGGAGAAGGTTTGTGTTTTAAATGTGATGATAAATGAGCTATTGGTCATAAGTTTCGTCGAAAGGAGTTAAATGTGCTACTTACTCAAGGGGAGGACGATAATGAAAGCGAACCAAGTCTGAATATTCCACAATCAGAGGGGACCATAGAGCTCTTAAGGAAATACGACTAGAAATATCCCTCAATTCAGTAATGGGAATTACCGGCCAAAGACAATGAAGCTCAAAGGAACAATCAACGGCAAACAGGTGGTGGATATGATTGATCGCTAGACCCGAGGCCACTCATAATTTCGTGTCTCTTGATGCAGTCAAAGCTTTGACCTTGCTATAACTTCTTCCAAAGGCTTCGGAGTATTGCTGGGCACAATGTCGGTCAGTAGTATTACACCTTAAAGGAATTTCAGTCATTGAGAATTTCTTACCATTGTCTTTGGGTAATTCGGATTTAATTTTGGGCATTCAGTGGTTAGAGAAGTTGAAAATGATGTCCCCGAAATGAAAAACTCAAACCATAAAATTCTCGTTAGGCAGCAAGATGGTGACGCTAATAGGCAAACCTCATTGGGCAGAACAGAAATATTTCTTAAAACTGTGGTTCGTCACTTAAAGAAAAAAAAAGGGAGGTTTCCTAGTAGAACTGAATATGATAAAAATGCAGAATCAAGAGCAATCAACCAAAGGGTTCGATTAAGGGGTTGTACCGGAGAGTTTACTAACCGTTCTCAACAGGTGCAAGAGTGTTTTGAATATGCCACCAGGGCTTTTACCTGTTCTCCCAAAGGATCCTAGTATTGTATTGAAGGAAGGAGCTGACGCGGTCAATGTGAGGCATTATCGTTACCCCAAGTACAAAAAGATGAAATCAACAATTTAATCTGAGACATGTTAATGGCAGGTTTCATTCGAATGTCAAACAACCCCTTCTCAAGACTTTAATTATTAGTTAAAAAAGAAAGATGGCTCGTGGAGGTTTTGCGTGGACTGTAGGGCGCTCAACAAGGTTACTTTCCCCAACGAGTTTCTTATTCCCAGATGAACTTCATGGTTCACGTTTCTTTTCAAAAGCTAATATCGAAGTCTCATCAAATCTGAATGAAGACAGGGGATGTGCCGAAAACGGCTTTTCAAACCATGAAGGACACTACGAATTCCTGGTGATGCCGTTCGGATTAACGAACGCACCAGCAATATTTCAGGTGACGATGAATGAGGTATTCAAACCTTATCTTTGTAAATTTGATCTTGTTTTTTTTTATGACATTTCAATTAAGAGTCCTAGTGAAAAAGATCATGTGGAGCATTTTCGGATTGTTTTGGACATCCTGAAAAAAATATCATGTATATATGCAAAAGGCACTAGGTGTGAATTCGGGAAAGGTCAAATAGCTTACCTTGTACTAGGCCTGATATTATCACAAGAGAGTGTAGCGGTGGATAATAATAAAACCAAAGAAATGAGGGACTACCCGTGACAGTTTAAAGGAGTTGCGGGGTTTCTTAGGGCTAACTTGCTTTTTTTGAAAAAGGAGCAACTTAAGAAAGACAACTTTAACACCGCCAATGGTTACAAACCCGGTGCTCACTATGCCGAATTTTAAAAGTCCCGTCACAGGTTTCTCGGGGTATGGTTTAGGGATGTTTTGATGCAAAACGGGCACCCAATAGCCTTTTGTGAAATTTAGTATAAGTTATATATTTTTATTAGAAAATAATTTAAAAACAATTGTTTTAACTATAGGGTGAAAGCACGCTGAGATATGTTTGTTAAAAAGTCAAACGACAAATAAAAAAAGAGGGAGAAGGTACTTTTGATCATTGAGTCTTAGTAAAATATTTTACAATGTAAATTCTATTAATTATTAAAATACTGCCCGCGTTACATTTTTAAAATTTATCATCTCACAACAAATTCAAATATCAATATATCAATTAATTAGACAAGATTCTAATAATTTCAAATATTTTTATACTAAAAAAATATTGTTCGCATATCAAAAAGACATATTTTGCAAGCGGTCCCTACAGAAAAGATGAGAAGTCAATGAAACAAGTAAACATAAAAAAAAAAGATGAGAAGTCAATGAAACAAGTAAACAAATGAGACTGAGAAACCTAATGTCAAGTGCAAAAAAACAGCTTCGAAAAGGCTAATTCCTATACGAGTTCTTAGTCACCTTTTGATATATGAACAATTATAACAGATGTCCACAAATATGTACATCTCAAAAAAATACGAGTTATGACACATTATATCCTTATTATATAATATGCATAATGAGGATCTTATCCAAATTTTTGGTAGTTGGTCCAATGTACTACCAATTTAATATAGACCGTTGGATATTTAAACAAATTGATCATAGCCATTGGATCTAAAATAAATAAATATTTTATAACCAACAATAATTAGGTAGTTTAAATTGGATAGAATATCCTACCCTTTCAATGATTTAAACCAAAAAAAAGTAGGCATCCTAAACAGAATAGAATTATAATATAGAATTATAATGCAAAATTCGTAATTATTTTTTTCCGTCAAATTTTGGACAATTTTTAAAAGTATTTGTTAAATAATGTTATACACTTATACAAGTAAAAATACACTTATAAAAGTAAAAATGTAAATTAATATCATTCAGAAATTTCAATAATTTCTTAACCAAACAGTATTATTTATTCAGAATTCAGATTATTAATCATTCACATATTTTAATGATTCAGAATAAATTATTCAGATTTAACAAATGACCCTAAGCTAGTTACTAATCCAATCACAAAGCAATGACATTGAGGCTCTATTTTTTATTAAACTTGAACCAAACACCCCATATTATAATACTACCAAAGCTCAAGAGTAACAAACTAATCTATGACTCTACTAAATATGATAACATTGTTTATGTTTCGAACCCCATCAATAACATTTAAAATCTAATAAATATACTATTAGCTCTAAAATAACACTTACAAAAATTAAGGGTTTAAATCGCATTAACTTGTTAAAATTTAATATTTATACTATTAATTCTAAAAATACAAACAAAGATATAAGGTTATATAAATACATATATATATATATATGTATGTTTTGCGGTTTGCAAAATAGTATTCTTGTAACGTGAGATACATAATTCATTATATATACGTGGGAATATATAATGCTTTTTTACTTGTAAATTGATATAAGTTGAATTGTGAGGATACAGAGAAAATCGCATTATTCATAGACATCAATTGAAAATACAGATCAACAAACACCTGGATCGAAAGGTATGTATAGAAACAGAGAGCGAGATATTGCCATTATGTAGAGCAGATGAAATCGATGGAATAGCTGATTAGAAAGGAATCGCCAGAACGATGATAACTCTCCCAACTGTTCCCAGACCGCCTGCTTCCTCTTTTTTCTTTTCTTTTTTTTTTTGTTTATTTTAAGATGATGATTTATCTCGAAGCCTTTTTTGTGGGGTGTTTGATTGATTTGGGGAATCAAGAATCTCCCGTGGACTTTCCTAAAATATAACAAAATATAATATTTATACTAATTTATTTTATATAAATAAATTATATTACTATAAATATAAAGATATTTGACTATTTAGAAATTGCATAATATCAAAAAAATCAAGTATATATAAATATAATCATTCGGCTTCTTAGAATAAACATGTAAATAATCCAGGATCAATATTAATATATTATTTTTTCTTTATTTTCTTTTTGGATTTTTTTTTCTACTTTTCCGAAGCTTACGGTCGAACTAGCATTATGTCCGTGTTATGCAGCGAACAATAATTTTTATAATTTTAAAAAAGTATATTTATTATAATTATAACTAAACTACTTGCATAATTACTTAAAATGTTCATTCCTTATCAGAGGCTTAATCAATGTACTACTTCCCAAAAATATTTTATATTTACGAAATAATGCCACATGATATATGTGTGTTTCGGTTATGAGTAAAAAAAAATGTGTCGATAATACTTATGTTATCTAGATAAAAACTATCAGAAGTTCTTATCAGGACTTAAATCAGCATTTACTGAAGAGTGACGTCGTCAGTACTTATATCAGTACTTGATGATCAAGAGATGATTTCATCAGAATTTGTCACTTCAGTAGATATTCGAGAAGGAAAAAGAAATTAGGAATTCAAGGCGGTGAAGGACTTTATCTCAGAAGCAATCATACATGGATAGGTATCCTTATTGTAATAGAATATGATTCCTTATTTAATTGTGTAGTTGTGCTCTATATAAAGTACATATTAGGTTCATGTTATAAGCATTGCGAACATTGTTATATCATTCGCATCACCTAGCAGCTCTCAAGGATATTTGTTCATCCTTTTGAGAGAGTACGTTTGTAATCAGTTTTTATCTGTTAATATAAAAAAGTGTTGATTATGTTGAAGTTTTGTCGAATTATTTGAATAAACTGTGTTCACCCCCCCCCCCCCCTCTACAGTTGATTACGGACCTAACAATTGGTATTAGAGTTTGATGTTGACATACAAATAGTTGAAGATCTGAAAATCAATTCTTTAATGTCAGACAAAGAAGAAGAACCATAGAATCCACAACCACCACCCCCATCCACATCATAGATTAACAGCAACATGATTATGTATGAAACACTCAAGGTGCCAATCCTGAAGATACATGAATATCCGATCTAGAAAGTCATGATGACTATGTGTTTGGAAGCCACATATCCTGAATATCTAAGCAGGATTTATGATGGTCCTCATAAACCAATGAAGGTAATTGTTTCTGTTGGAGGGATAATTAGAAAAGATGGTCGACAAAAAAAGGAAGGACAACACTCCTGAAGATCTTTCATCTATTATGAAGGATGCTAAAGTTAGACACATCTTGCACAATAGTCTTGATAGTGTTATATCCAATAGGGTTATTGGATGTAAGACGGCAAAAAAGATATGAGTTACTTTAGAAGTAAAGTGTCAAGGCACAACTGCTATCAAGAAGAACATGAGGGCAATACTTACTCAAGAATATGAGCACAATACTTTGACTCAAGAGATAATGAGTCCTTAACTGAGATTTATGACAGATTTCAGAAGCTGTTGAATTACTTATCTCTTGTTAACAAGGAATATGATTTAGAGGACTCAAACTTGAAGTTTCTACTTGCTCTCCCTGAAAAATGGGACTTTAAGGTCACATCAATAAGGGATAACTATCAACTTGATGACACACTTCTAGATGAGATTTATGGTATACTGAAAACTCGTGAACTAGAGATGGAGCAAAGAAGCAAGAGAAAAGGATGCAAGTCTAGACCAGTTGCACTCAAAGTTGAAGATAAACTAAAGGAGAAAGTTAGGAGAAAAGGCTACTCCATAGGAAAGCCTATGATTGCAAAGTCAGATATTGAATCATCAAACTCTGACGATGACTCAAATGCTGATAATGAATCAGATACTGACAGTAATCATGACAACAATGAAAACATGGAGCAAATGGATGCTCTAATGGTTAAAAGCTTTAAGAAGATGGTCTATAAGAACTTCAAGAAATGGAGAAGATTTTTCAGAAAATGTTCTATTTCCTTAAACTCTGATAAGAGGAACAACAGAAGAAATACTGATTGGAAGGAATCAAGATTTGGAAAACTTGACAAGTCAAAGGAAAGATGCTACAACTGTGATGGAATTGGACAATTTGCAGCTGACTGCAGAAAATCCAAAACTGAGAAGAAACAAGCATTGATCTCAAAGAAGAAAAACTGGGATGATTCATCAGAATCAGATGATGAGGTCAATTATGCTCTCATGGTAATTGCTGATTCTGAGGTTAACAATGCTGAATTAAAGGTACCTCAGATTACTCTTACTTTTGATATTGATGATATCTATGAATTAAGATTGTTTCTTAAGTTTCTGCATGTTAGTTATAAGGATCAAATCTTAGAGAACAATAGAATTAAGAGTGAAAACTCTGAGTTAAAGAAAAGGAATGATCACCTAGAAATTGAGTTTCTTTCCATGCTAGAAATTCAAAAAGAAAAAGATAATGCTGTTTTTGTTAAAGAAAAATTGTTAGAAAAACATGATTATCTAGAAAAGGAGCTAGCTAAAGAAAGAGAGGTTATTAAGCTTTGGACTAACTCAGGAAAGACAACTCAGAAAATTTTAGAGAATGATTGTTGGGGATCAGGATTAGGATATGCTGATGGATCTAATTCTGATAAGAAAAATGAAAAATAAAATGAGAAAAATAAACCAGTAAGTATTGATACTAAGGTCAAACTGAAAAAGGTTCAGTTTAAGACCATTAACTTTAATCCAAGTGCTGATGTTATTAAATCAGTTAATGAGGTAGGTTCAACCTCAACACCTAGATCAAACTTAATTACTGATAAGAGTGAACAGGTTCACACAAAATCAGTAAATATTGGTTTAATGACTCAGAAGCAACTTAAGCAAAAGCTGAAGGATTTACACATGAAAGACAAGAAAAAAAGGCCTAGGAAAAATATGAATGGTAAGGTATATGTTAATAACAAATAGTAATTATGTAACTCCTCCCAATGTACGTAGAATGGCCTATTTGACCTATGGTAGTACTAATCATCTTGCTGATTCTTGGAGGAAGAATAAAGAGATAAGCACTGTTCCTCCCAAATCAGAGTTTAGGAATAGAACAGTTAGATATAAACCACAGAGTCCTTGTTTTCATTGTGGTAGTGTTTGGAAAGAGTATCACAGTTTGTATTATTATTATTATGAACTGAAACCCTCTTTAGTTAAAGCAAAATATGTTTCTGCATGTATAAATACTGATAATAAGGATGTTAACATAAACTCTGATAAAAAGCCTTTTGCTGCATATGTTAACAAACTTAAAAAGGCCAAATGATCCAAGTAAGTCTGGGTCCTTAAAAACACTAACTGATTTCCAATATTGATTGCAGGGTAACAGGAGGAATACTCTAGTCTGGGACAATGGATGCTCAGGACTGTTAGGTCCCGAAGTATCGTAGAAAGGGGGGGGTTGAATACGATACTCACTAAATTAAATTTTTTTCAAATCTTTTGCAGAAAGAAAATTTAATGTCCGGTTATTGGTTCTGTGTTCTTGAGGTGAATAATGTTTGGGAATATAAAATGAGGAACACAAGATATTCGGAGAAATATATATTCGTATATAAATCCGCGAGGGGTGTTGCTACACTCCGGTAAATAAATTAACTGTCTACAATCTAAGAACAACAAAGTTCCTAACTTCTACAAAGATCAACAAATTAAATCCTATACAATGTTCTAGCTTTTGTTTGTCTAAGGATTTAATTACCGGGTAACGATTATAATGCCCCTATGAATATACAAGATTTAAACCGGGCATTATAACGTTACTCCGATGAGAAGTTAAATGAATATTCAAGGTGCCGGAGCTTCTCTGGAAATCTTTTCTTCTTATTTTATCAGCTCTCTTTTTGTTGGAGAAGAAGATAAACAGAACAAGTGTTTTGCATCTGCTGCTGAGTGTAGTCTTTATATCAATTCAAAATATGTGGCTAAGACTGAACCACATAATTTAATTGAATGTACAATAAAGATGTGGCTGAGGAGTAACTTACAACCAGGTACACTTCTGTAACTTACGACCAGTAATTGGCTACACCAACTGGCGGCCAGGAGGGGGAGTAAGATTAACTTGCGACCTATAAGTACATAATTTGTACTTGACCAAAATTGAGGTCACTTTGCAAGTTGCGACCTTTCCATTTATTTTGTTTTTTTTTTGTTTTTTTTTTGTTTTCCTTTTTCTTTTATTTTCTTTTTCTATTTTCTTTTTCTTTTCTTTTTCTTTTCTTTTTTTCTTTTTCCTTTTATTATTCTTTTCTTTTAAGTTTAAATTGTAACTAAATTAATTTATAAAATTAAATTAAATATAACTTATATAAATAAACTAATTTAGATTTATAAAATAAACTTATTTAAATTTTATAAAATAATTTATTTTAAGTTTATTAAATAAATTATATTAAAGTTTAATAAATAAATTTATTTAAGTTAACACTAAAACTTTGAACTTGGCCAATCCCTCGAGCAGTTTAGCTGTATATCCCGCGCACATCTTCTCGTACTTTAACAGATAAATGTTCAATCCAAGTACGTTCCTCAACTTAACAATTCTTCTAAAAATAATACCCAGATTCCTTTCACGGGCTGTTGACGGCTATTGTAACTGATCTGGTTCACAGATGACTAACCCCGATTCAGGTCTTCGTATTATAGTCTTGATTAAATTGTTAAGCTTGCAACAACTTTATTGCTTCGAACACTGACTATCAATAAACAAATATACTTTCACTGGAATCCTTTCTGGTACTTTAGACAACGTCTTCATTGCTACTACAATCTTGAATACTTCATTCACTGTTCTTCACCAACGCTTGAACATATAAATGAACTTCTGTCAGTGAGTATAACTTCAAGACTACAGTTGTCTTCTTTAACCTCTGATTATATACCCTGTCTTCAATTCTTCAGATTCTTATGCTTCATACACTGTCTATCTTCATTCAATGCCAATACACTGAAATCTTCTAGTAGCACTTATACACTGAATCTTTATCATTTCTGAAACCCTGAAAGTCTTTAACCTTTATTCTTCACTGAGGCATGAACATATTAATGAGCTTCTCTCAGTGACCTGTAAACAGACTTCAAGCCTTCTTCTAATCTTCTGATTCTTTGTATTTTCCTTGTCTTCATTTCTTCTGATTTCTTGTGTAGACGTAGTATTATTAACCTGTCTTGTTCTAGTGTTGTTCTCGTGTTGAGTTATAACGTAACTGTTCATACAGCTACGCAGTCTCACCAATAATCTCCCCCTATTTGATTGTTAAACCTCACAAACAAATTAAATAGAGAGGATAACTCAACCAACAACTTGAAAAAATAAAGTAACAGGACTTGTAAATAATGCTACTGGTTTTCAGGATCAAATACTTCATTTCCAGATTTCTTGAGTAACTGAAATGAAAGATGCTTGTTCCTCTAGCACTGAACTGATCTTCAAGTAGTTTCATCTTCATTTCCTTGGTTCTTCAAGTCTCTGTAATATAACATTTCTCAGTCTTGAAGTAATCATCAGCGACTTCCTTTGTACAACCACATTTCCTGTTGAGAAGCGCATATCTCTCTTGCTTCTCCCCTATGAGAATTAACTGCTTAAAGGAGATCACCTTCGTTTACCACCTCTCCCGTACAATAGGATCCGCAAATAAAAACCAATGGTACTCCCCTTTTGGAAAACAACTTCTCCCCTTATGAAGAATAGTGATGAACCAAATCACTTCTCCTGATTACTAGAAAATCACCTTATGTTTACCACCTCTCCCGTACAATAGGATCCGTAGTTACAAACAACAATGGTGTGGTGTAGTGTACATGTGCTTTACCTTTTTCCACCTGCCCGCTATTTCTCCCCCTTAGTTGAGGAATCCTCAAAACTATTATATAAGCTTTTATCTCCCCCTTAAAGAAGGAATGTATGCTATTGTCTAAAGGAGTTCTCATAATTTACTTGGTTGGAAAAGAAATAACAAGTCATAGTTTGATCAACCATGTCCCTTTAAATGCTGCAAGAATGACTTCACTGTTGATCATCGTGTTCACGAATCTTCCCAACTCCTTATACCTCCCAAATGTGAGATCACTAATTGTTACCAATTATTATGTCCCAACTGGTTAGGTCCCGAATTATTCTAAACCAATCTGTAAATGTTAGGTCCCTAAGAGTTAGGTTCCAATCATAAACAGATTCGAGACCTGAAGTATCAAGAACCATGTTTAGAGATAGGAAATGGGATATGGTGTTTGTTTTTTTTCCTCACTGTGAGTGTGTGATTCTGTTTCGTGTACCTCACATGTGTTTCACTATTCTCTCCACTCGTGTTTACACTCATTCTCACAAGTGTATCACTCCTCTCATAGCTCCAAAATCCAGTTGTACCTGCAAGAAATCACCTTAGCCATCCTTAAGGAGGTCATAAGTGGTGCAATGGGAGTTCGCAAATCCCCATCCTCGTTAGACTCGTCAGATGAATCTGAGTCATAATCTACAAGTTGCTAATTTCCCTTTGAGGGTTCCAGATTTGAACTTTGGGAAGGTAAACAATGATCCAAAGAATTTAGCATAAAGGTCAAAGTTTCCTTCTAATGTTTGTGAAGACATTTTCTTGTGACTCATCAGGTAAATCTAAATCATTGTCAACAAGTTGCCAATCTGCACCTTTGTCAGATCCACTATCCGCAGATGCATCTAGGGGATTTAAGCCTGGGGAGGTAGACACTGACCACTGATATATGGCTATTTGATTAGTATCCTTTCCTAACACATGTAAAGGCAATTGGTCCATTAAAGAACCTTGAATAATTGAATCTGACCGTAAAATGGTTGACACTCTTGTTTCCGTCAACTCATCCTTTGTGTGTGTAACCTATCCTTGTGCATCAAGAATCGTTTATGTTTGAGGTGGTGACACTACATCGGATACCCTGGCCGACAGGCGAATTTTAATAGATGCACCCTGTTGAGAGGATGAATCTAGTAACTGTTTTGTGCCTTTTCAGCCATTACATCTTTTTGAGAAGATGTATGGGGGATAACAGTTGTCTCAGTTTTGATATTACTCAACTTTGTAGGAGACAGAGCTGTTGCGTTGACTTCAGAACCTTCTTTATGTGGTGCACTAAGGCACTTTCTCCCTCACGCTCATTCATACTTCATTTTAGGGGTAAACGAGTGTTGGTTGGTGTTTCTGTGTTTGTCTTTACAGTCTAGGATTGAAGTTATGGGTTTTCAACCTCATGACTATCAATGAAAGAAGGCCATTGGAGGCTGAACCTGTATCACAGAACATATGGCAATATAGAGATAAAATGCATTTTAGATCTATAATGAATGAAAGTTATGTATTTAATCTTTTGAGAGAATTGATGTACAACAATGATTTCAAAAGATTTTAATGAAATAAGCAATCACCACTGTAAAAAAAGGTTTGATTTTTCTCTTAAAACTGTTTGAGTGCATGAGTCTATTTTTATGCATAAAGAGATAAATACTCATGTATTTTAATATGAAAAAGACACAGACTCATGACCTAACAGTATTAAGAAGAGAAAGAAAGATTTTGTTTTTCAATATGAATGAGTTTTTGTAAAAGCATTGATCACTTAGGGTAAAGTTTAAGCAATTCTCATTCACGTCAAAAGCTCCATAATCTATCTTTATAAAACTATTACCAACAAAATTGTTTATGTATAAATAATCTTAATAACAATGACTATGCTTCTGATTTCAAATTTTAGTGAATCTTTCAAATATAGAAAAGCATATAAATTCACTAGAATTTAAAATCTCACAATTATCTGCAACAAAATATTAACAATATATCATTGACTGATACTTGTCAAGTATTTTAGATACCAATAATTATGTTGCATCTTATTTTAATATAATTTAAACCATGAAACTAATTTGACATGAAATTGTCTAACATCATAATTCTAATATATTAGAATAAGATATCAATGAATTAAATACCAATTATCTATTAAATAGACATTAGCATTCAACTTCATATTCTATACAATTATTAACTCCTCACAACTGTAATATCTCAGATGATATTGGTTCGATAAATAAAGCAACATTAAACAAAATTATCTTGTTTGCAATCTTAGAAAGATATTCTAAGTTCCATATACTTTGATCCACTGAGTATTGGATCTATATCAAAGTATTTAGGAATTTACAAGTAAGTATAAAAATTATTCTAACTTGACAACATATGGTTACTTCTAATAAAGCATTATCCACATTGACCATAGTTGTACTTAAGAAAGTTTTTGTAACGCCCCCAAATCCGGGGTCAGGAATCTGGGTCGTCACGCAATCCTTCAATCATGTGTAACCTGCATTAACTCAATAATCCAATAATTCCATATCACATACCCCCAATATCACACACTCACAAGTTATAGCCTTAGAAACGACGTACAACAAGTATCATCTGTTATTAAAACTCAAATGTACTTTATAAGATCTCAAACAATTATTCATAACCTCTACGTGAAGTTACAATAATTACGAATGATATCTTATACCTATCTGATACTCTGGCACACCTGAGATAAAGCTGCCAGGGATTCTCCCCATGATTGCAAGCGACTAAGTCCCACACCGGCATACTGGTTATCTGTTATGTTGTGTCATTTAAAAGAAAGCAAGAGTGAGCTATAATGCCCAATATAATAATGTACAGTATTAAAATGACTGTATGATAAACTCACGTAAAACATCATATATGATAATTATGTTTTATTCGAAAATAGTTTTCCTTGGTGATACACACTTTCTTATGAAAACAATCTTTTAGTGGATTTTATTATCCTGCGAATACCTTAATAGTAAACCCAGCTACTAGGCTTGGGTTACGGTATTGCATCACAATTCCAATTGGAAGAATAGGACACTCGTTGGAGCCACCGTATACGATGATCAGTCATATTACGATAATAGTAACCTTTTCTACTAGTAGAAGTACGACACCTTCGTATCCCAGTTATCACCCTTGCCGCATACGGGCTATGTGTCCTCATTTCGGGTATACAAACACTTCGCAGGTCCTTAGATACATATTGTACCGTCTCCTATGGTACCGGTAGTCTATCCAATACACGAAGTACTTGGATTCTACCCCTCCTTTGTCCTTTAAGAAATCCTATCATATCTCGACAACTCGAACCACATCGAAGTTCCCCCAAGCGTTTTGCTTGTTGATAGAAACATCTTGATTTATTAGTGTATATATGTATATGTATACGTACTTCCGAATTTTTCGGAGGAAGTACTAAGGATGTGAGTTGACCGTTGTCAACAGATAATTAAATAAGGGGGAGTTTCTTTTGAAACTATATTCAAAATATAAAAAAAAGTCGATATAATATTCTCCGACGATCCGAAACTATTCGAATGATTTTTCGAAAATCAGAAAGCATTTTACATCAGGTTTTATGATTTTTAAATCATAATTAAACCATTAAATAACTAATGCTTAATAATCAAATATTAATCGTTGAATAATTAAATCTCGAATAATTATACTTTTCTAAAAGAATATTTGAAATAATATTCCTCAACTAATTTATGTTTAAGTAATATTATAATCTTTAATATTTAATCGAGTCTGAAATAAATATTCACTGGAGAATACTTCTCGCATAATAAATGAATAGTAAATAGATATTTATTATTCGAACGATAAAGTATAGTTGAGGGAATACGATTTTTGAAAATCGTTTTAATAAAAGTTCGAGGTGTTTAGTATTTCGTAAATGGACGTTGAGTCCCTTGAAACATAACTACTATGGACTTTAATCGTCCTATAAATATCACCGGAATGATTGATAAGTGGCATTTTATACCACTTAGAACGTCTTAAAATGGCTTAAATTGGTGTCTTGAAATCAAGTATTTTGTGTATTTAATGCGTTTTTCTAGTGTTTATGCATTTCAGGGTATTAGTTGCATTTCGGGAGAGGAATCATCAAGAATAAGCCTTGGCATGTGTTCACCATTGCGAGAGGAAAGGAATGGGCAGATTACGGTGAAGAAACGGAGCAAGCTTGGAATTTTTCCAGTAGGGTCCTGCGCACCCGTGCGGCAATGCTGAGCGGCCGCGCAGCAGCCTGCGCGCCCGCGCAGAAATGCTGAGCGGCCGCGCAGGGTCGGGGAAAAAAAAGCTGAATTATTTTAGACTTCTACTTCTGTGTGGCTTCCAACTTCTATGTAATCTGAGTTTTATGGGACTATTATATAGGTAGATTTGAGACGTTTTCATGGAGAGTAATTAAGGAGATTATGTTTTAGATTGTGTTTTACGCAAGAAGCGAAGGAGATAAGGAAGAAGACCGATTTAGCACACCGCAACGAAGAGGAAGCATATATTCTTGTGATTCTTGTTTCGTTGTAATGTTGGATGCTAGTTTTCTTGCTTTGACTTATTTACTCTTGTGACGTACTCTGTTTTAATATAATTAGTTTAGTTATTATTTTCTTGTGTTTGTTTATCATGATTTCATATGAACCCATGATGGCGATGAGTTCTGTTATGGGCTAATCGTGATCATGGGGTTACAACGGATTTATTATGGAATTCTTTAGTTAATTGTTTAATACTTTAGTGTGTGATGATTGCATGATATCTAGTATTGGTTGTGCGTATTCGTCTTATGTGCGTCGCGAACATATAAGATAGGGTGTTAATCTTTTGTGAAGCGACGGTGGATCTTGAGATTTAGAACTTGCCATGCTAGCATAGGTTCATGTACGTTGTGCATGATTAGTGGGTAACTCTAACAGTTTTATTTGCCCTATGTAATCAAAAGGAATAATTTGTGCTTAAATCGTTGTGTTGTCAATTTCTGTAGACATATAGGAACTCAACATAATTGATGACTATTCAACTTCTATCTTAATTGTGGATGCTTGGTAGAATGGTATTAGTACAATGAAAGTTGGCTTTTATCAGTTTCGTGTTATTCGATTAATGTCATCACTGTCACATGCTAAAGGTAATAACAGTGGTTATAGAAGGAAGTAATAATGAAGTTGTGATCTCATGAGTGTTTTATTATTGATAATTTGAAGTGTTAGTTAAGTGGTTAATTAAGTAGTTAATTATAGTTAATATTTGATCAAAAATTTTAAATGTTATTATCTTAACATTGAGAAGTAATCATACATTGGTGAGTGAGTTTAATTAGACAATAATTTAGTCTGAGTCTCTGAGGGAACGAACTAGAAAGTATTCTATATTACTTGCGAACGCGTATACTTGCGTGAATATTAGTGCGTGTTTTCGCCCTAACAAGTTTTTGGCGCCGCTGCCGGGGACTCGGCGTATTTGTTTAGTTTATGTACTTACCATCATTGGTCATTAGGACTCAGTGATTAGGACGTAGTAGTTACTTACTCTTTTCGGTTGTGTTTCAGGTAATTTAGCAAGCGTTTATGCAAACTCGTTCTCGTGCTCGCAAGAGGACTTTAGATACAACTGAGGAGACAGACGAAGTTCTTGATATTCCGGAGAAGTTAGATTTTGAGGATTCGGATTCAGGAACTGAGTAGAAAGAACCAGTAAACATGGGAGATCGTATTGTTCAAGCTGATCCAGCTCTTATGGATTTTTCTCGGCCTAAAATTGATGATATTCAGTCAAGCATCCTTCATCCGGCTATTCAAGCTAACACCTTTGAAATCAAGCCGGGCACTATTCAGATGGTGCAGAATTCTGTTTCTTTTGGAGGAGCGGCAACTGAAGACCCCAACATGCACATCAGAAATTTTGTCGAGATCTGCAGCACTTTTAAGTATAATGGCGTGACTGATGAGGCTATCAAGTTGAGGCTTTTCCCATTCTCACTGAGGGATAAGGCTAAAGACTGGTTACATTCTGAACCAGCTGGGTCCATCACTACGTGGCAAGATCTTGCGCAAAAGTTTCTGGTGAAGTTTTATCCAATGGTAAAGACTCCTGCTATGAGGAGTGCTCTTACTCAGTTTGCGCAGCAACCTACAGAATCTATGTGCGAGGCTTGGGAACGCTACAAGGAAATGTTGAGAAAATGTCCACATCATGGAATGCCGGATTGGATGGTAATCACTGGTTTTTATAATGGTTTGGGGGCCCAATCTCGGCCCATGCTCGATGCAGCAGCTGGAGGCGCCTTATGGGCTAAAAGCTATACTGAGGCGTATAATCTTATAGAGACGATGGCTGCAAATGAGCATCAAAACCCAACTCAGAGGATGACGTCAGGCAAGGTAGCAGGTATTTTGGAAGTTGATGCAGCCACCGCTATTGCAGCCCAGCTCCAAGCGCTATCAATGAAGGTTGATTCTCTGGCTACGTATGGAGTTAATCAAATAGCTATGGTTTGTGAGCTTTGTGCAGGTTCTCATGCTACGGATCAGTGTTCTCTTGTCAACGAATCTGTTCAGTATGTGAATAATTATCAGCGACAACAGCAGCTTGTGCCAGCAACCTATCATCCTAATAACAGAAATCATCCAAATTTCAGCTGGGGGAATAATCAGAATGCTATTCAGCCACCATATCAGCAAGGGGTGAGTAAACAGTTTAACCCACCTGGATTCCAGCAACCACAGCAGTATGCTACAAGGCAATCATATCCTCAATAGGGAAGTGCAGCTGCACCTACTAGTGCTGATTTTGAGGGACTTAAGCTGTTGTGCAAGAGTCAGGAGGTTTCTATCAAGACCTTGGAAAATCAAATCGGTCAATTAGCCAATGCAGTGCTCAATCGTCAACCTGGCACTCTTCCCAGTGACACGGAAGTACCAGGTAGGAAGGAAGCTAAAGAGCAAGTCAAGGCTATTACCTTAAGGTCTGGAAAAGTAGCTGATGCTGAAAAGGCAAAAGAAGTCGAAGCTGAAGTTAGAGATGAAGAATCTAAGCAAAAGGAGAAAGCGGCGGAACCAAGGAAGACTACTGTTGAACACACTCTTCCTGAGGCTAATACAGGGGAGAAACAGCTCTATCCTCCACCACCTTTTCCTAAGAGGTTGCAGCAACAAAAGCTGGATAGACAGTTCGGGAAGTTTCTGGAGGTGTTCAAGAAACTTCACATCAATATACCTTTCGCTGAGGCTCTGGAACAAATGCCTAGTTATGCGAAGTTTATGAAGACTATTCTTTCAAGGAAGGTGAAACTGGATGACCTTGAAACCGTTGCTCTCACAGAAGAATGCAGCGCTGTTCTGCAACAAAAGTTACCACCAAAACTGAAAGATCCAGGAAGCTTCACCATTCCTTGCACCATTGGCAATCTAACTTTTGACAAGTGCCTTTGTGATTTGGGCGCAAGCATTAATCTGATGCCCTTGTCGATCTTTAAAAAGCTGGATCTGCCTGATCCAAAACCCACATACATGTCGCTACAATTGGCGGACCGTTCCATTACTTACCCAAGAGGCATAGTTGAGGATGTGCTCGTCAAGGTGGATAAGCTCTTCTTTCCAGCAGATTTTGTTATTCTGGATTTTGAGGAAGATAAGAAGATTCCCATAATCTTGGGGAGGCCTTTCTTGGCTACTGGTCGTACCTTGATAGATGTACAAAAAGGGGAACTTACTATGCGGGTCCAAGATCAGGATGTGACCTTCAACGTATTCAAGGCAATGAAATTCCCTACAGAAGATGAGGAGTGCTTAAAAGTGGATGTGATTGATTCCGCGGTTACTTCGGAACTCGAGCACATGCTAATGTCTGATGCATTGGAAAAGGCCTTAGTGGGGGAATTTGACAGTGATGATGAAGATAGCAATGAGTAATTACAATATCTGAACGCTTCTCCCTGGAAGCGAAAGCTGGACATACCATTTGAATCTCTTGGTACTTCGGACCTTAAGAATGCTGAAGGGAAGCTCAAACCATCAATAGAGGAAGCACCTACCTTGGAGCTCAAACCACTACCTGAACACTTGAGGTATGCTTTTTTAGGTGATTCATCTACGTTACCTGTTATTATTTCAGCTGACCTTTCAGGTAGTGAGGAAGACAAGCTCTTAAGGATTTTGAGAGAATTCAAATCGGCTATAGGATGGACCATAGCAGACATCAAGGGGATAAGTCCTTCATATTGTATGCATAAAATTCTGCTAGAGGAAGGTAGTAAGCCAACTGTGGAACAGCAACGAAGACTGAATCCCATCATGAAGGAGGTGGTGAAGAAAGAAATTCTGAAATGGCTAGATGCAGGCATCATTTATCCTATTTCTGACAGCTCGTGGGTGAGCCCCGTACAATGTGTACCTAAGAAAGGAGGTATCACTGTGGTCGCAAATGAAAAGAATGAGCTCATCCCTACTCGAACAGTTACAGGATGGAGAGTATGCATGGATTATAGGAAATTGAACAAAGCCACAAGGAAGGATCACTTTCCTCTTCCATTTATTGATCAAATGCTTGACAGATTGGCAGAACATGAGTATTTTTGTCTTCTGGATGGTTATTCCGGGTATAATCAGATTTGTATTGCACCAGAGGATCAGGAAAAGACTACCTTCACTTGTCCATTTGGCACATTTGCTTTTCGTAGAGTTTCGTTTGGGTTATGTGGCGCCCCGGCCACCTTTCAGAGATGTATGATGGCTATATTCTCTGACATGATTGGAAATAACGTTGAAGTGTTCATGGATGACTTCTCCGTATTTGGACACTCATATGATGAATGTTTGAATAATCTGCGCGCCGTACTCAAAAGATGCGTGGAAACTAATTTGGTGCTTAATTGGGAGAAATGTCATTTTATGGTGCGTGAAGGCATTATCCTTGGGCATAAGGTCTCTAGCAAGGGTCTGGAGGTGGACAAGGCCAAGGTGGGAGTCATTGAAAATCTTCCCCCACCCAATTCTGTGAAAGGAATCCGTAGTTTTCTTGGTCATGCGGGTTTTTATCGGCGATTCATCAAGGACTTTTCAAAGATATCTAAGCCGTTGTGCAATTTGCTTGAGAAAGATGTGCCTTTCAAATTTGATGATGCATGTTTGGCAGCATTCGAGACTCTCAAGAAGAGTTTGATCACTGCACCAGTTATTACAGCACCAGATTGGACAGAACCGTTTGAGATGATGTGTGATGCGAGTGATTATGCGGTAGGTGCAGTTCTGGGACAGCGCAAGAAAAATCTCTTCCATGTGGTTTACTATGCGAGTAAGACTTTAAATGGTGCCCAATTGAACTACACCACTACTGAGAAGGAGCTTTTGGCTATAGTCTTTGGCTTTGAGAAATTTCGATCTTATCTGCTTGGTACGAAAGTAACAGTATTCACTGATCATGCAGCTATTCGCTATCTGGTTTCTAAGAAGGATTGAAGCCGAGACTCATTCGTTGGGTGCTTTTACTTCAGGAATTTGAGTTAGAGATCAAAGATAGAAAAGGTACCGAGAATCAAGTAGCTGACCATCTCTCTAGGTTGGAGAATCCCGATTCTACTTCACAAGATAGGACGTTAATCAATGAATCTTTTCCGGATGAGCAGTTGTTTGCAATTCAGGAGGAAGAACCATGGTTTGCAGATATTGTAAACTATCTTGTCAGCAATATAATGCCTCTTAATTTAACATCCGCACAAAAGAAGAAGTTTCTGCATGAGGTGAAGTGGTATATGTGGGATGAACCATATTTGTTTAGACAGGGAGCTGACCAGATCATCAGGAGATGTATCCCGTTCTGTGAGAAGGAGGGGATATTACGAGACTGTCATTCCACGGTTTATGGTGGACACTATGGAGGTGAGAAGACGGCAGCTCGTATTCTACAAGCAGGTTTTTTCTGGCCTACTTTGTTCAAGGATGCTCATCAGTTTATTTTAAGGTGTGATCATTGCCAAAGAGTGGGAAATTTGTCAAGGAAGGATGAGATGCCATTAAATGTGATGCTGGAAGTCGAGGTCTTTGATGTGTGGGGAATCGATTTCATGGGGCCTTTTATCTTGTCTTGCAATAATCAGTACATCTTGCTGGCAGTCGATTATGTCTCAAAATGGGTCGAAGTTAAAGCTTTACCGACAAATGATGCAAAGGTAGTACTAAATTTTCTTCATAAGCAAATTTTCACAAGGTTTGGAACGCCTCGGGTAATCATAAGTGATGAAGGATCGCATTTTTGCAACCGTAAGTTCACTTCTATGATGCAGCGTTATAATGTGAATCATCGAGTAGCTACTACCTATCATCCGCAAACAAATGGTCAAGCGGAAGTGTCTAACAGAGAGATAAAGCACATTCTAGAGAAGGTTGTTTGTCCGTCAAGGAAGGATTGGTCTTTAAAGCTCGATGAAGCTGTTTGGGCTTACAGAACAGCATACAAAACTCCACTAGGGATGTCACCGTTTCAGTTGGTGTACGGTAAGGGATGTCATCTACCAGCGGAGCTTGAGCATAAGGCCTACTGGGCATTGAAGAAATTGAACCTGGATTTAGATGCAGCTGGTAAGAAAAGAATGCTTCAGCTTAATGAACTTGATGAATTTCGACTTCAAGCGTACGAGAATAACAAAATGTATAAGGAAAAGGTGAAAAGGTGGCACGATAGGAAGCTACATCCTAAGTTATTTGTGCCAGGGCAACAAGTTCTTTTGTTCAACTCTCGGCTCCGACTTTTTCCTGGGAAGTTGAAATCAAGGTGGTCTGGACCTTTTATTGTCAAAACTGTGTTTCCACATGGAGCGGTGGAAATTTTTGAGAATGATTCGGACCAAGCATTCAAGGTTAACGGTCAGCGGTTGAAGCACTACTATGGGGACATGGCAAGCCGAGAGGTGGTTAGTGCCATTTTGTTGACTACTTGAGAAAGGTACGGAACGTCAAGCTAATGACGAAAAAGAAGCGCTGCGTGGGAGGCAACCCATGAATTGTTGTTACAGGAACCCTTAGAAGTTAATAATCTATCCAAAAACACAAAAAAATCAGAAAACAGGGGCTGAAAAAAAAAAATTCCAGAGACCCTCTGCGCGCCCGCGCAGCTAGGCTGAGCGGCCGCGCAGCTTGCTGCGCGCCCGCGCAGAAATGCTGAGCGGCCGCGCAGGGGTCGAGTTCCAGAAAATTTTTTGCAGTTCAGAAAAAAAAAAAAATAATAATAATAAAAACACAAAAACAGTTTTAGCCCATAAACCCACGAATTATTCCCACTACCCCATAATTTTATCCCTTAATTCCCAAACCCTAATCTAATCCACACCCTATATATACATACACCTATTCTACATATCTCCCACAAAACTTCCTACACTTAAACCCTCTCACAAACATCAAAAATCAGTTCTTACACACTTCTATTCACGAATCAATGGCACCCAAGAGAGCACGCACTATTGACAGCAGCAGCACAGTTCCTACTGCTAATTCTTCGAGGGGCACTGCTGCAAGGCCTCGGTTAACTGACAGAGCTGCGGAGGAGGAGTACACTAGGCTGTTGGGGAAGCCGATTCTGAAGGAGAGGGGGTTTTTACCATCAGGGAGGGATGGTGAGTTGTTGCCCATGATTGCAGAGAAGGGGTGGATAGCTTTTTGTGAGTCACCCGAAGCAGTACCGATGAGCGTTGTTCGCGAGTTCTACGCGAACGCGAAGGCTGAAAAGAATGGGTTTTCTGTAGTCCGTGGGCTGACGGTTGATTATCATCCTGCGGTGATTCGCCGTGTGATTGGACAGCGAGAGAGGAAGCCCGAGGAGGAGGACTGGAATGAAAAAACTGCTGAGGATTTTGACTTGGATTTGATTTGTGCGACTCTCTGTCGACCGGGCACAGTTTGGAACCGCAGTCCAGCCAACAATGAGTATCGTCACTTTCCGGCGATCTCCATGAACAGGTATGCCCGTGCATGGAATGCATTTATATGTGCTAATATTTTGCCTTCTTCACATGCACATGAGGTCACAGTTGAGAGAGCACAGCTGTTGTGGGGAATTCTGAATGAGGAATACTATGTGGACCTTGGTGAGTTTATCTACCAAGGGATTCTGAAGTTTTTGAGGGGAGCAAAGCATATGAACATCCCTTATGCATCCACGGTTACGAAGCTATGCCGAGCAGTGGGAGTGAACTGGCTGGCTCATGAGCAGTTGCAGTTGCCAGCAGCTCTGATAGATTCTGGCACTCTGAATGGGATGCAGGAGTGGACCGGTGGTGAGCCTGAGGAGCATGGGCTGGGTTATCATCTTCCAGGAGGGCGTCCAGCACGAGGTGCTACTATGGCTAGGCCAGGGCGTGGTGAGGCTGGTTCGTCGAGAGCTCAAGAGGGTGCTGGGATGGGTGATGCCCAGTATAGGAGGCTTTCACGGCGGATGGATGCCATGTATGAGACGCAGAGTAGGTTTGCTCAGGAGCTCACCCTTGCGTTAGGAACTGCTTTTCGAGGCCTTGGAGCTGATATCCAGTGGCCAGTTTTTGGTGAGGACTCTGCATACCCACCGCCTGATACTCCACCCGCTGAGGGTGATGATGATGACTCCGAGTAGGTATACCCTGTGTTCCTTTCTACTACTTTCACTGAGGACAGTGAAGATTTTTAGTTTGGGGGTGGTAGTTAAAGAAATATTGTGTGTGTGTCATTTAGTTGCATATTCATGATAGTTAGTTCATATAGTTGCATAATTTATGCCATATAGTTTTTTTTATGAATGTCATATAGCTCATGCATTTACTATGATCCCTTTTGCAATGATTTATCGACTGAATTATGAGATTGATGCGAGTGTAGTGATAGCATTAAAGTGATATTAAGTTGTGTAGGTTGATATGCATGCTAGAAACAAATGTAAATCCACTGAGTCTTAAAGAATGCGTAAGGGCTAGATTGTTGTTATGATTTGGTTGTTTTCAAGGTCAATCTATTTATTATGCTTAGAATTCGATTATAGGTTCTTAGTGATAAAAACATGAAAAAGAAAAATTGTTTTGGAGGAAAAAAATATGGAAGTTGTTGCTAGTTGTGGCTAGACGTCAAATGGCTAGTAGCCGGCTCGCTTATGTTGCGAGTAGTCTAGGGTTGAGTAAGATAGAGCGAAACGCACTTGCTCAGAAGTTATGAAAAAAAAAAATTGCATAATTGATCAAGAGTGGGCTCTTTGGTATTCGAGTTATTAAGTTCTTAGGGGACTTTGTGCCTAGTGACCTAAGGCTTTTAGAGTCTGGGATCCGCTAACCTAACGCTCGTTACATGAATATCATTGTATAAGTCTTTTGTGGACCTCACTCATTGCACGGTCAAATAAGCATTTGAGTTGTAAATAAAAAGCACAATTCCGTAGTAAGCTCCAGAGTTCTTGTAGTGTTGTATATCACTTTGTGCCTAGAATTTTTATTCTTTGTATAATCGTAGGATTGCCTTGAGGATAGTCTAGTCATAGTAATTGGTCTAGTTCCGAAGCATATCTGTTAAGCATTTGCACACACCACGTTTCTGGCTGTTTGTCCGGTTGCATGAGTTTATTGATCTTTAGATGTCTAACTGCATTCGTTGAGATGTGACAATTTGGTTGGATAATTGTAGTAAGGGGGATCATTGCATTTTCATATAGATTGCATTCATACATATTTTTATTTGTTTTGAGTCTGTGACGCTTGAGGACAAGCATCGATTTAAGTTTGGGGGTGTGATAAGTGGCATTTTATACCACTTAGAACGTCTTAAAATGGCTTAAATTGGTGTCTTGAAATCAAGTATTTTGTGTATTTAATGCGTTTTTCTAGTGTTTATGCATTTCAGGGTATTAGTTGCATTTTGGGGGAGGAATCATCAAGAATAAGCCTTGGCATGTGTTCACCATTGCGAGAGGAAAGGAATGGGCAGATTACGGCGAAGAAACGGAGCAAGCTTGGAATTTTTCCAGTAGGGTCCTGCGCGCCCGCGCAGCAATGCTGAGCGGCCGCGCAGCAGCCTGCGCGCCCGCGCAGAAATGCTGAGCGGCCGCGCAGGGTCGGGGAAAAAAAAGCTGAATTATTTTAGACTTCTACTTCTGTGTGGCTTCCAACTTCTATGTAATCTGAGTTTTATGGGACTATTATATAGGTAGATTTGAGACGTTTTCATGGAGAGTAATTAAGGAGATTATGTTTTAGATTGTGTTTTACGCAAGAAGCGAAGGAGATAAGGAAGAAGACCGATTTAGCACACCGCAACGAAGAGGAAGCATATATTCTTGTGATTCTTGTTTCGTTGTAACGTTGGATGCTAGTTTTCTTGCTTTGACTTATTTACTCTTGTGACGTACTCTGTTTTAATATAATTAGTTTAGTTATTATTTTCTTGTGTTTGTTTATCATGATTTCATATGAACCCATGATGGCAATGAGTTCTGTTATGGGCTAATCGTGATCATGGGGTTACAACGGATTTATTATGGAATTCTTTAGTTAATTGTTTAATACTTTAGTGTGTGATGATTGCATGATATCTAGTATTGGTTGTGCGTATTCGTCTTATGTGCGTCGCGAACATATAAGATATGGTGTTAATCTTTTGTGAAGCGACGGTGGATCTTGAGATTTAGAACTTGCCATGCTAGCATAGGTTCATGTACGTTGTGCATGATTAGTGGGTAACTCTAACAGTTTTATTTGCCCTATGTAATCAAAAGGAATAATTTGTGCTTAAATCGTTGTGTTGTCAATTTCTGTAGACATATAGGAACTCAACATAATTGATGACTATTCAACTTCTATCTTAATTGTGGATGCTTGGTAGAATGGTATTAGTACAATGAAAGTTGGCTTTTATCAGTTTCGTGTTATTCGATTAATTTCATCACTGTCACATGCTAAAGGTAATAACAATGGTTATAGAAGGAAGTAATAATGAAGTTGTGATCTCATGAGTGTTTTATTATTGATAATTTGAAGTGTTAGTTAAGTGGTTAATTAAGTAGTTAATTATAGTTAATATTTGATCAACAATTTTAAGTGTTATTATCTTAACATTGAGAAGTAATCATACATTGGTGAGTGAGTTTAATTAGACAATAATTTAGTCTGAGTCTCTGAGGGAACGAACTAGAAAGTATTCTATATTACTTGCGAACGCGTATACTTGCGTGAATATTAGTGCGTGTTTTCGCCCTAACAATGATTCCCGGGTTTTTATTTTATAAAAACAAAACTGACCGACTCTCGCTCTTACAATTTATACATCACGCTCTACTATAGTACTAATATTCTTAAATAAAGCATCTCCAAAATACTTCCGGGTTTTCATCAATTTTTACTAGCCGATCCTCGGTCTAAAATATATACACGCCACGCTATTCGCTAGCATTAACGTTCTCAATTATAAACTCCTCCGGGATACTTCCGGGTTTTTATAAGCTTACACCGACCGACTCTCGGTTTAAATATAACATTTCGAACTCGGTATGAACATATACTAGAAATTATCAACAATTGAGTAATGTAATACATCTCAAACTTCGTAAAATAGTTTAAAGCAATCTCATGCATATATCACAGTTTTGTAAAATATTCACAACACAACAGTTCTTAAAAGGTAGGGTTTGAAAACTTGCCTGGGTATCTTGAGGTGGAAGATGCTCTAGGTTCCGCTCGGAAATCTATAATCATAAACACAAGTCGTTTTATTAGGTCCCGTTCTAATTTACGGCTACCCGCACTCATGCGCTAATCATTATGCACCCTCTCAACTTATATTACCCTTATTATTTCTTTAAGTCCTTATTCACATTATGGTCGCTTCCTTTTTCAAAGTATCTTAAGTCCATTTTCATTTTCGTCGTCGGATCCGCTTATGGATTCTACGGTTTCTAATCGCGCGGTCTCGGCTCCGATATTTTTATAAAATTAGAAAATAATTATTTTCACTTAAAATTTTTATGGAAGTTAGGAAACTCAATTTAATACTCTCTACAAAAATTTCATGATTTATGAACATTTTTAAGTTGATCCTTTATATTTTCAAAGTTCGTAATTTGTAGCAGTTTTTGTCGCGTAAATCACTTTTAGTAAAACGGCCATAACTTTTGATCCGTACATCAGAATCAAGCGATTCAAGTGCCTAAATGATCCTTATAACATTTTATATAATAAAAAAGGGTTATTTTTCAAGAAAATACAGTTTAAATCTTCGGGACTTTCTGCAGAGACTTAAAGTTACATTTTGTTCGTTTTAAGGAGATTATGGTTACGATCGGAGTTTCGTTTATGCCTTAAATCTTTATACTACCACCACCAATCAACATATCATCATCACCACACTAACTCCTCTCAAGAACATCATGTTCTTGAGGCAACAACAATCAACCTTAGATCTAATTAGCTAAACATCAAGATTACAACAATACTCCTACCAAAACTAGGTTTACAACTATATACAAAAAAGATCTTGAACTTAAATCTTAAATAAGGTTGTGTCAAAGATTTGTACCTTTATTGAGAGCTTGATATATGTTCTTGATGATGGTGAAGTCTTGGGAGTGCTTAGTATAGTTTTTGGAACCTAAAATAACCATTAAAATCAAGAAACCAAAGAAGAGTTACTATTCACACTATTCACTATCATCTTTGTTGAATTTATTTCACCCATCAAACCTTGATAAAAAGAGATCAAAGATTTATCTTACCTTATTTTGGTTGGTAGGAAGCTTTAGAATTAATGGGAGGATTTATCCATGGCTAAAGCTTGAAGGTTTGAAATTGATTTCTTCCTATTTCTTGCTAGGGCCGAATGAAGAGTATATGGGAGAGGGAGAGAGTTTTTGTGGTTGCTTCTTGGTTGCTTCTTGGAAATAATGCAAGTGGTAGCTTGTAATTGATTTTTATTCTCTAGCATATATCCTAGGATTTATTCTTGTTGCCAAATCCTTGGACAAATCTAGCTAGGCTTCCTAGTTTACAAGCTAACCTAATTCGCTTAGCCATTTAGCTTACTATTCTCTAGCCCTTGGTTGATCATCCTATACCTTAGCTCACTATTTGATAAAGTAACCATGGTTACATTTCTACCACGGTTAGTTAGTGCGTTACGTTTATTTAATCGTTTACGCGTTCGCTCGCTCGCTTAAATGTTTTCGTAATACTTTCTCGTAAATGGTTCGCGACGTAAATCCTTTCGTATTTATTCCTTATGCTTTGAATTATCATACTTGAATATAAATACGTAGGGTTTTAAATTTGTAATTATATTGTGATCCTCGTAATCCTCGATGATTCGTAAATATGGTCAATTTTCAAAGTTCATTTTCTTCGAAAACTAAAAGCATTTACATACACTCATTTGGTACGTATAATCATGTTATAAACTCCGAAACTCATTTTCTCATGCACAACATAGTGTGGGCTAAAAAAAATTTCCTGTCTGTCAGGGTTACTATTCATTAAGCGTTTTACAAGGTCTCAAAAATTCGAGTTTTATATTACTATTCAAAAAGGTCTTTTACTGACGTCAAAAATTTGGGTTCTTACAGTCTTCCCCCTTGTTCAGAAATAGGCAGGGATATGCTTCTCGCATGAAAACCTCGAGTTCTCACATTGACCTTACAGTATTTGATCTCTTCATAAAATTTCCACTTATCCATCCAATATATTTTCGGGTACTCGTCCTTGTAGTCTTATGACCTTTACACGTTACTCGACATACGCTAAGTCTGGCTACGAGTTTATTAGCTCATTTTCAATCATATGTTTGGTTTTGACGGTTAAATTTCCTAACCTCGATTCGTGATACTCGTTATAAACTTGGTGACCGTTCGACGATGGTGCTAATTTATAAGCAAACTTTCTTAGTCCTTTAAAGATTTCACTGGTCCAATAAACCTTGGGTTCAACATTTCTTTCCTTTTAGAATCTCATCACCCCCCCAGGAGGCACTTCCAACAATACTTGGTCCGTATATCTCTATTGTTTATCCTGGGCTACCACTAGTCGGGTTCTGATAAGTTCTAGGAATTTCTTTGGTCTGTTGACTCAATGATGGTCCAAGTATCTTCCGCTTACCAACTCCTTCCCAACCTAAGGGAGAACGATTCTTTCTTCCGTACAAGCTTTGTAGCCGTTACAATGCCCGCACGATAACTCGTTATTGTCGGTAATTAAATTAACGTCAATTGGTCACTTCATTTTCCTTAAAAATCTATAATATGGACTATTAGTGCATCTTCTAGTGTTTGGAATGCTCCTTCAACTTATTCATTTCCTCCTCCATCACTCTTACTAGTGCTAGAGTTTCGTTCCTTATTGTTTGCTCATTTCGGCGCATCATCTATGTCGATTATTTTATGTAAGAAGTTCTCATTGCATTTCTACACGCTCGTCTCCTGTTATACGTTTAGTGCCAGATTTAACATTTCTTCCCGTAGTAACGTAAGGCATGTCGGGTCCTGTTGCCATCTTGAAGGAAGCACCATTTCATACGCAATTGATTGACACATTTTAGGATCGTGGAAAGTTCAGCTTCCGTCATCGGTCGGACTTCTTTAATCATTCCCCGTATAATATCTATAGTACTATGATACCTTCTGGGTCGTACTTGTTATCCTCGCTAGTGCCTTAGATGTATTCACGTTTATTGGTATCTGCCATCGGTGGCCTTTATGGGGTGTGTACGATCTTTTTTTTCCTTCTATCAGCTCTGACAATGACATCCTTCACTCTTTCATGTTATCCTTCGTAAGGGATATCAGCGACTATTTTTCGTATGCTAGCGTGGTAAGTACATCTACACGAATTATCTGTCAATAATAGGCGATTCCCCAAACTGTTCCAAATAAAAGGTAAGCCGCTAGACGTAACTTCAATGGTCAGGATAGTCCTCTCATTCTACTTGTCGATTTTGAGAACTCTAAGTCATTCCTCTGTCCGTCCTTTTTCGCAAAATATCTTGGGAAATAGTCCCATTAATTAAATCTTGGGTCCTTGCGTGGCGCAGTCATCACAGGGTCTCTCTGTCCCAATTATCTCTTCCGCGTTCATAATAATTTTGTAGAGTGGACATCTATCGTTTGCATAATAAAGTAAGTGGTCTTATTTAATCTATCACTCAAAATCCTCAAATAGCACGACGACTAACTTGGTTCTTGATAATCCTCCTTCAAAATTTATTATAATTAACTCTTTCTCCTATTTGGGTCATCTACAAGTCGTAATCGCCAAAATTTTAACCCTCGCCTTTCCATTTTTATTTTCAACCATGTCGAATACTTACTTACCTACTCAATGACATCCCTTTTCATATTCTGTCATGACTAATATCCGTTTACGTTTTTAGGCATCTTTTAGTCTTTCTGTTAAGTAATAAAGCGTTCTTTTCATGCGATCCTTCTCATCAGTTATTTTGAGATTTTTCATCCTCAATATATCTCTTCCTACTTAAAGTGTCAGCCACCACATTGGCCTTTCCTTGATGATAATAGATTTCTCAATCATAGCCTTTGATCAATTTGACTATAGCCTCTATCTCGTGTTCAATGTTAAAAAAATTCCAAAATTTTCTCATAAGTAAACTCCTTGTCCCTTTCAGTCCGAACCTTCTCGCAATTATTCTAGATCATTATTAGGACGCCTTTTGTCACGATCCTTAAGCTGCGTAGATGTATCATTACATTTCATACAAAATCCTGTTTTTATCGCCGAATATTTCTAACAAGAGGTTATTAATAATCTTATGTTCACTTTTTGAAAATCTTATTCCTCGAATTCATACATGATTGGTCTTTCCCGAATTCATTAGTTCTTATCCCAATAGTGTTTCACAGAAGCGTACCTCACTAATCACGTTATATCTCTATTATCGTTCTTCTATAACCATGTTAAAGATCCTTATGATAATAACTAAACATGGTATTCCCTTTTTTTTAAAACAACTTACTCATCACGATGCTCCGATTGTACCATCATAGCACTGAGCTTTCAGTCTCATATTACAACAATCGGTTCTCAATTATACCTCTCTTTGTTCGGAAGGCAATTAGCCTTGGAAAAATGATTTTCACGATATCGATGAAATTTAGACAATCTTAACAAGATTTCAAAATCTAACATCTGAACAAATAATGAGCTCTGAATAAAAGAGTCACAACACTCAGAAAACTTATAACTTGGAAGGAAGAATACAACAAGGATTATCCTTCCATGTGCTTAGAATTTTTATATTGTGATACTAAGATAATATCCATTGAAAGCAATGATTGCTGAATAATAACATCATGAGAATAATACTTGTAAGATTTTCCCATTGAAAGAATAATTTTCTTTTCGAATGATGAAGGAAATTTGAAATAACATTCTCAATCAAAGGTTAACCACTGAGGTTTCAAAATGATGTTATTTTGAAGGAAGGAAATTTTATTCAATGATTAACAAATAAAGAAGTATGTTGTTCTTCAATCACTTTATGATTTTAATTGGATATTCTTTATATAAACAAAAGGATAGAATATTTCATGAACAAAATATTTCATAAAACTGAATATAAATTCTCGTTTGAGTGGGCGACCTAGTTAGGTCTCAATTAAATCATTCTTCGAAAATTTCATCAACAATTAAATCTGGCATATATAATGCACTATGGAATAATAAAAACTTGATTGGAAGTGGAACTAGCAAAATAATAACTAGTCCATATCAAGTTATCAACCGGCTAAGAAAATGGCCAGCACAATTGGTTTGGCCCATGGCAACTAGCTAGGACGATTAGCTAGGCTTTCGTCGTATTAATTAAACTTTTGACTAGTTAAGACAATTAACTAGTCATTCATGAGAACATATGCAACTAGGCGTACCTCAGTTTGTTTGAAAAAAAATATCAACATCGTAACCACTGAAGAATTTGTGGCTACCCGGATGACGATTTTGAAATAAAGAGTTTTCAAATTTGGGCCGAGAAAGACAATTATAACTCTGAATCATGTGGTCTTGGCATCGGAACAATCGATAGCCTCTTATCAAATATTTCTTTCCAAATAAAAGGGTACACTCAAAGGTGTCCTCGTTCACATACTTTATTAGCTTCTCAAATAGAATTGAATTCGGAATACCAATACCAAATTGATACCCTTACTATGATTTCAAAGTTCAATATATAATTTCATCCCATTTAGAAGAAAAGGATTCCCGAGGAATATATGGATATTAGATCATCCATGTTCTTTATAATTTGTTAGATATTTACAATCTCGACTGAGAAGAGTAAGTATGAAAGAAGAATTAAATGAAGATACTCATTATGAATATTCATCGATGAATTGAGGGAAAATTTATATATATAAAAAAAATCTCTAGGATAATTGAAATGAAGTATAAATATCTCTGAGTTGAACAAGAAGATCATAATCTATGAATGAAAGTTCATGGATTAACTAAAAGAATTGAACAAGTCCTGATGCGGAGAAAGACTATTCAAGA
The DNA here is from genome assembly GCF_009905375.1 of Apium graveolens. Lineage (NCBI taxonomy): Eukaryota > Viridiplantae > Streptophyta > Magnoliopsida > Apiales > Apiaceae > Apium > Apium graveolens. Next base: position 197,095,503 of record NC_133655.1, on the reverse strand, counting down.
TAGTCACATCAGAAGTTCAAAGTAGGGAACAAAAAGGATTGCCTGATATAACTTATCAAGGCAATACGAATGATCAACAATTTGGAGGGAGTAACGTGACAGTGAGTAGGTGCCAAAATATTTCACTGATTTTCCTAACTCTCGTCATTATCCATCTGAGGATGATCCCACCTTTTCTTCTTCGTAATTCCATGTTTCAAATAGTTTCTCTTTCAACATCATTTTCAAATCGCTTACTAACTTGACTTTCACACGTATATCTGTCATTCCGGTGTTTTACCTCGAAGACCTTACTCAGAAATATTCCAAAAACATCTGTTAAGCCGATAGTTGCCTGGTACACGCATCCGTTACTAACTATAAGTGGCCAGTTCCCCCTGGGAACAGATCAAAGAGATCTCTTAGGGATCTCAATGGAGTCCATAAGTTCAGTGGCATGTGTGAGTAATTGAACATACATTACCGAATATATTAGAGGTCTACAAGTATACATACGTAGCCTCTGACATCATATCTACCGAAGAATTCCGGTCTAGACTCACTGGTCTATCCTTTTTAAAAGGTTCTAAGATCGAACTATCGCTCATTGTAATCTTACGCCATTCAATTGTAGTCATGCCATCAATTCTCGATGCTCTCGATCTCTGAGCTAAACCATCATAACCTTACATGTTAAGTGCACTAATAATATCACGTAGTGTACTCGGATAGCATTCTTATATTACATTCAAATATTCCTTAATAGAATTAGAATCCTTAAGGATATATTCGACACTATCTCTGGTGAGTTTGTGATTAATACGACATTCCCATCCTCATTGGTAAAATGACACCTTCAACTAGTTTGGGTCAATAACCTCAACTGTATACTACTCCCTCAGTCCCTTCTAATTGTTTACATTTCTGAGGAAGTGTCCGACATGCATTTTAAGGTGCATAAAAAGTATAGTTATGTAACTTATTTTTACAATTTTCTTTTTCTGAATAAAAGTTGAATGTTTTAATTTTTATTCAGAAAAAAAAATTGTAAAAAAAATTACAGAACTATACTTTATATGCACCTTAAAATGCGTGTCGGACACTCTCTAAAAAATGTAAACAATTGAAAGGGACGGAGGGAATAATAGTTAGACTTTATGGTTCTTACATGTGATGCCCCTTCATGGGCAACCTATAAGGAACTACGAGTAACCATACTTGTGTTATCACAATGAACATATGGTGTTGGTAATATCGTCTTTACCCCAGATGCCCTGGAGACTCAGCTCCGAGTTCTACATCCACATACTTGCCAAATTATATATGATTCTAATTTTTCTCCTCATCATTCTGATAATCTCCAATGGTCCTATTAGTCATACTTTAATACCTCAAATATACACTTATCCTAACCTACACATTGAGGCTACATCCGGTAGTCCAATGATGAACTCTGTATGAGCTCTTAAAAAATCTCACATCTAGACAGACTCCTAACACTCTCGTCTCTGAGTACTATGACTTATTGCTCTGATACCATTTCTGTAAGGCCCCGAAATCCGGGGTCAGGAATCTGGGTCGTCACGCAATCCTTCAATCATGTGTAACCTGCATCAACTCAATAATCCAATAATTCCATATCACAGACCCCCAATCTCACACACTCACAAGTTATAGCCTTAGAAATGACGTACAACAAGTATCATCTGTTATTAAAACTCAAATGTACTTTACAGGATCTCAAACAATTATTCATAACCTCTACGTGAAGTTACAATAATTACGACTGATATCTTATACCTATCTGATACTCTGGCACACCTGAGACAAAGCTGCCAGGGATTCTCCCCATGACTGCAAGCGACTAAGTCCCACACTGGCATACTGGTTATCTGTTGTGTTGTGTCATTTAAAAGAAAGCAAGAGTGAGCTATAATGCCCAGCATAATAATGTACAGTATGAAAATGACTGTATGATAAACTCACGTAAAACATCATATATGATAATTACGTTTTATTCGAAAATAGTTTTCCTTGGTGATACACACTTTCTTATGAAAACAATCCTTTAGTGGATTTTATTATCCTGCGAGTACCTTAATAGTAAACCCAACACCTAGGCTTGGGTTACGGTATTGCATCATAATTCCAATTGGAAGAATAGGACACTCGTTGGATCCACCGCATACGATGATCAGTCGTACTATGATAATAGTTACCTTTTCTACTAGTAGAAGGATGACACCTTCGTATCCCGGTTATCACCCTTGCCGCATACGGGCTATGTGTCCTCATTTCGGGTATACACACACTTCGTAGGTCATTAGGTACATATTGTACCGTCTCCTACGGTACCGGTAGTCTATCCAATACACGAAGTACTTGGATCCTACCCCTCCTTTGTCCTTTAGGAAATCCTATCATATCTTGAGAACTCGAACCACATCGAAGTTCCCCCAAGCATTTTGCTTGTTGATAGAAACAACTTGATTTATTAGTGTATATATGTATATTAATTTTTCAGAGGAAGTACTAAGGATGTGAGTTGACCGTTGTCAACAGATAATTAAATAAGGGGGAGTTCCTTTTGAAACTATATTCAAAATATAAAAAAAGTCGAGATAATATTCTCCGACGATCCGAAACTATTCGAATGATTTTCCGAAAATCAGAAAGTATTTTACATCAGGTTTTATGATTTTTAAATCATAATTAAACCATTAAATAATAAATGCTTAATAATCAAATATTAATCATTGAATAATTAAACCTCGAATAATTATAATTTTCTAAAAGAATATTTGAAATAATATTCCTCAACTAATTTATGTTTAAGTAATATTATAATCTTTAATATTTAATCGAGGCTGAAATAAATATTCACTGGAGAATACTACTCCCATAATAAATGAATAGTAAATAGATATTTATTATTCGAACGATAAAGTATAGTTGAGGGAATACGATTTTTGGAAATCGTTTTAATAAAAGTTCGAGGTGTTTAGTATTTCATAAATGGACGTTGAGTCCCTTGAAACGTAACTACTATGGACTTTAATCGTCCTATAAATATCACCAGAATGATTCCCGGGTTTTTATTATATAAAAACAAAACTGACCGACTCTCGGTCTTACAACTTATACATCACGCTCTACTATAACGCTAATATTCTTAAATAAAGCATCTCCGGAATACTTCCGGGTTTTCATCAATTTTTACTGACCGATCCTCGGTCTAAAATATATACACGCCACGCTACTCGCTAGCATTAACGTTCTCAATTATAAACTCCTCCGGGATACTTTCGGGTTTTTATAAGCTTACACCGACCGACTCTCGGTCTAAATATAACATTTCAAACTCGGTATGAACATATATTAGAAATTATCAACAATTGAGTAATGTAATACATCTCAAACTTCGTAAAACAGTTTAAAGCAATCTCATGCATATATCACAGTTTTGTAAAATATTCACAACACAACAGTTCTTAAAAGGTAGGGTTTGAAAACTTTCCTGGGTTTCTTGAGGTGGAGGATGCTCTAGGTTCCGCTCGGAAATCTATAATCATAAACACAAGTCGTTTTGTTAGGTCCCGTTCTAATTTATGGCTACCGGCACTCATGCGCTAATCATTATGCACCCTCTCAACTTATATTACCCTTATTATTTCTTTAAGTCCTTATTCACATTATGGTCCCTTCCTTTTTCAAAGTATCTTAAGTCCATTTTCATTTTCGTCGTTGGCTCCGCTTATGGATTCTACGGTTTCTAATCGCGCGGTCTCGGCTCCGATATTTTTATAAAATTGGAAAATAATTATTTTCACTTGAAATTTTTATGGAAGTTAGAAAACTAAATTTAATACTCTCTGTAAAAATTTCATGATTTATAAACATTTTTAAGTTGATCTTTTATATTTTCAAAGTTCGTAATTCGTAGCAGTTTTTGTCGCGTAAATTACTTTTAGTAAAACGGCCATAACTTTTGATCCGTAAATCGGAATCAAGCGATTCAAGCGCCTAAACGATCCTTATAACATTTTATATCATAATCAAGGGTTAAGTTTCAAGAAACTACAGTTTAAATCTTCGGGACTTTCTGCAGAAACTTAAAGTTACGTTTTGTTCGTTTTAACGAGATTATGGTTATGATTGGAGTTTTGTTTATGCCTTAAATCTTTATACTATCACCACCAATCAACATATCATCATAACCACACTAAATCCTCTCAAGAACATCATGTTCTTTAGGCAACAATAATCAATCTTAGATCTACTTAGCTAAACATCAAAGATTACAACAATACACGCACCAAAACTAGGTTTACAACTATATACAAATATGATCTTGAACTTAAATCTTAAATAAGGTTGGGTCAAAGATTTATACCTTTATTGAGATCTTGAGATGTGTTCTTGATGATGGTGAAGTGTTGGGAGTGCTTAGTATAGTTTTTGGAACCTAAAACAACCATTAAAATCAAGAAAGCAAAGAAGAGTTACTATTCACACTATTCACTATCATCTTTGTTGAATTTATTTCACCCATCAAACCTTGATAAAAAGAGCTCAAAGATTTATCTTACCTTATTTTGGTTGGTAGGAAGCTTGAGAATTAATGGGAAGATTTATCCATGGCTAGAGCTTGAAGATTTGAAATTGATTTCTTCCTATTTCTTGCTAGGGCCGAATGAAGAGTATATGGGAGATGGAGAGAGTTTTTGTGGTTGCTTCTTGGTTGCTTCTTGGAAATAATGCAAGTGGTAGCTTGTAATTTATTTTTATTCTCTAGCATATATCCTAGGATTTATTCTTGTTGTCAAATCCTTGGACAAATCTAGCTAGGCTTCCTAGTTTACAAGCTAATCTAATTAGCTTAGCCATTTAGCTTACTATTCTCTAGCCCTTGGTTGATCATCCTATACCTTAGCTCACTATTTGATAAAGTAACCATGGTTAATTTTCTACCATGGTTAGTTAGTGCGTTACGTTTATTTAATCGTTTACGCGTTCGCTCGGTCGCTTAAATGTTTTCGTAATACTTTCTCGTAAATGGTTCGTGACGTAAATTATTTCATATTTTTTCCTTATGCTTTGAATTATCATACTTGAATATAAATCCGTAGGGTTTTAAATTCGTAATTATATTGTGATCCTCGTAATCCTCGATAATTCGTAAATATGGTCATTTTTCAAAGTTCGTTTTCTACGAAAACTAATAGCGTTTACATACACTCATTTGGTACGTATAATCATGTTATCAACTCCGAAACTCATTTTCTCATACACAACATAGTGTGGGCTAAAAAGTTTTTCCCGTCTGTCAGGGTTACTATTCATTAAGAGTTTTACAAGGTTTCAAAAATTCGAGTTGTTATATTACTATTCAAAAAGGTCTTTTACCGACGTCAAAAATTTGGGTTCTTACAGTTTTTACACTTTTTATATTAGTGTAAGTGACGGAGGATAAGAATTGATTACTGAGAGGAGTTCTAAGTAATGTCACAAATACTAATAATTCAAAATTAGTTTATAGTTGAACTCTTAACTAAATATCATTAACTGATATAAGTAAAAAATTAGCATATGACTAATCATGCTACAATTATGATTCTGATTTCAGTGAATTCTTAAGATGTAAACATTGATAAATTCACTAAAACCAAAATCTCATAATTAACTTATAACGCATGAGTTACAATCAATATACTAGATATCAATTATTAACAGATTTAGTTATAATCAATCATGCTGCTTATTTATTTTAAGTTAGTTTGAATTATGGAGCAAATAAAATCATTGATTTGCTTTAATTTCCATAATCCAAACTACCCAAAATAAATATTAAATTAATAAATACTAAATATCTATGAGTTAGATACTAGCACTTAAATATTTATAATTATCCTTGAGTAATCACCAATATGATATATGATTTATATGCATGGCAATCACTCTCTAGATTATTAGTAATTTTTAGAAATACTTTATAAGCATATAAAATATTGAGAGTTTTATACACATAACT